>NC_091075.1:94104285-94407380 GCF_032405125.1 Capricornis sumatraensis | reverse complement strand
TCTCCCACTTACCCCATGGACTAGTGCACACCAGGCTTCCTTGTCCTTCACTATCTCCCAGAGCTTGCTCAAACTCATGTCCATTGAGTTGGTGATGCCATCCAGCCATCTCATCCTCTGTCACCCCCTTCTCCTCCTGCCCTCAATCTTTCCCAGCATCAGGGTTTTTTCCAGTGAGTCAGCTCTTCGTATCAGATGGCCAAAGTATTGAAAGGACTATAACACCAGCCAAGAGAGGCCCCCTTCTTCACTTTACACTGCCTTTACCTAGAACAACGTAGACGTTGACCACAAGGGACCTGATCCAACATCAGTCAGCCACTGAGAAGGGACGATTGTAAGTCCAAACTCAGAGACAGTGACCCCGAAGTGTTGTGCTGAGGTCAGTACACATCTGAAGAGAGCCTGCAGGGCAGCTGAGCCAAAGAAACCAAGCAGATAACAGAGATGAAATTCTTCTAAAGACTGTCAAAGAGATCAAGTGAACTCCTCTAGGACCTAACAAGAGAAAAGAAGAATTTGGAGTGCTGGAGAATTGGGGTGCCTCCAATTATACAGGGGGAGCTCAAAGCCAGAAATTACTGTTGTCATTACATTTACCCTCCAAGCTGCTGTGGAAGATAAGGATACACACTAACTGCAGTGTACTTTACTGAATTTGTTTGTTTTTACTGAATTTTTAAATGTAAAACATAGACTTTTACATTACATGTTTATAATAAATGTATACATTTACTCAATACAAATAATAGAGTATTGAGTAGACACTGTACCCCTAAAAATCTTTTGAGAACCTTTCCTATTGTTGGTTTTTATACTAATTTAAGGCTTTTCCGGTGGCTCAGTGGTAAGGAATGCAGCAGCAAAGCAGGAGACGCAAGGAGAAGGATTCCATCCCTGAGCAGGGAAGATCCCCTGGAGGAGGGCATGGCAACCCACTCCAGTATTCTTGCCTGGAAAATCCCATTGACAGAAGAGCCTGATGGACTACAGTCCATGGGATCACAAAGAGTCAGACACGACTGAAGCGAATGAGCATGTGTGCACTATAACTCTTAATGTTAGGCATAATTTTAGTCTTATGATAAAGGATCTTGGCATTGTTAGCATGGGAAATTACATTTTTGTCTCACTTCCTCTGTTTAATGTATACCTAATTTATTGTGGCTCAGCTGGTAAAGAATCTGCCTGCAATGGGGGAGACCTGGGTTTGATCCCTGGGTTGGGAAGATCCCCTGGAGAAGGGAAAGGCTACCCACTCCAGTATTCTGGCCTAGAGAAAGCTGTAACTTTCTACAGTAGAGAATATGGTGCATATTTTATAATGCATGTGGGAGTAGCTGTCAAAGGAAGCCTGTTCTATATTCAACAATTCTGAGTGAAAAAAAAAACTGACGTGGCATTCAAATCAATCTTTTAATATTCATTACCAATTTGTATGTACACTGTAAATTCCTGATAGTGGTCAGGAGGCCAAGTTACAATGGATTTATAAAAATTGATCAGTGGGCCTCTCTGAAAGTCCTGATGGAAGAGTTCTGATGTAGTGGGAGGAAGGGAAAGTCCATAGAAAACTGCAGTTTCTTTAGCATAAAGCTCGATTTCTCTCACAATATTTCTCCAGCATTATTTTTTTCTCCTTATTCAACACTATTCCTAAACATTCAGAAGACATTTTGGATTCAGGAATGGAAATTATAGAGTAGTGAATTTGGGGTATGTAATTTTTAACTCTAAAATGCAGGTGGTTATAAGTATATTATTTATGTCAAAATAAGCTGATCATTTTCTAAGATTTAAGTCAAAATTAGCTGGGTTGATGCAAAGAGTATCTTGTATGGTTAGATCTTTGGGAGACCTGGGTTCGATCCTCGGGTTGGGAAGATTCCCCTACAGAAGGAAATGACAGTGTACTCCATTATCTTGCCTGGAGAACACCATGGGCAGAGGAGCCTAGCGGGCTACAGTCCATAGGGTCCAAAGAGTAGAACACAACTGAGTTACTAACACTTTCACTTTCATTTTGGATCTTAGTTTCCATTATCATGGTTCAAATGAGCAATATATTAAAAATAACTTTCTGAAATATGCAAAGGAACAGAACTAAAAGGGGATCATTCCTTTGGAATGGTGAACTTAGAGAATTTATAAATATACCTCCAGTGGCAATCTTTCAAGGCAAAGTAAGAAAACTATCAATATTTTTCCAAGATGGTTTAAGTATAACTATTAAAAATAGAACGATTACATAAACTATCAAAATCTCCTATCATTGACAAATTTGTGTTGATATAAAAGAAAGGAAATGGATTTTGGTAAAACCTTTATTTGGTCTTTCATGCTATTAATGAAGCCCTTATCTGATGATGGAATTCACACTTGACTGAGTTTGTAGGATGATCAGGATAGCAACAGGAAATAGAGGAGAAAGAGAAGAACACAGAGAAGCACTGATGCATTGAATTTTTCCTTTTTTAGGAAACTAGCTTCTCCTTTGAATGGTGTTGATGTCTTCTTCACTCACACAAAATCTGCTCATCAGCAGCTGCTGCTGCTGCTAAGGCACTTCAGTCGTGTCCAACTCTGTGCGACCCCACAGACGGCAGCCCACCAGGCTCCCCCATCCCTGGGATTCTCCAGGCAAGAACACTGGAGTAGGGTGCCATTGCCTTCTCCAATGCATGAAAGTGAAAAGTCAAAATGAAGTCGCTCAGTCGTGTCTGACTCTTAGTAACCCCATGGACTGCAGCCCACCAGGCTCCTCCGTCCATGGGATCCTCCAGGCAAGAGTACTGGAGTGGGGTGCCATTGCCCTCTCCGGCTCATCAGCTAGAACTCACCAAATCACCTAGTGGTGTTATCCACCCGCTGGGTGTTTTGAAGCTGACAAATTATATCCTGTTGTTCTTAAGAAGGAAAGCTGAAAATGGGCTATTATCTAGAGCCCGAACTTTAGCTCCCAAACTCTCTTACCTTGCTTTATGTTTTACCAGCAGGTCTCAGCTCCTATATATTTTGCAAATCTGGTTCTGCCTTCCTTGCCAACTTGTTGCACCCTTTGCCCTATGGGTGTTCTAGATTTTGCTCTTTCCCAGGTGGCGCTAGTGGTAAAGAACCCGCCTGCTAATGCAGGTGACACTAGAGATGTGGGTTTAATCCCTGGGTCAGGAAGATCCCCTGGAGAAGGGCATGGCTACCCACTCCAGTCTTCTTGCCTGGGGAATCCCATGGACAGAGCAGCCTGTCAGGCTACAGTCCATAGGGTCGCACAGAGTTAGATACGACTGAAGCAAAGCATTCTTCTTCTCTCCTGGTAGGCTGTATCCATAGATTTACACTCCATATCACTTTCAGATGGCTTCATAACACTCTCCAGCCCACTCCTTATCTGTGTCATGTCCTCAGTGGGGACTCAGACTGGAGTAGGTCAAAAGAAAAAGTTAGGACCATTGCACTTTTAAACTCTGAGGCTCCACAAAAAAAGTTTCCTGCTCTATGTTAGTTACAAAGAGAAATATCTCCAGCAGCAAGATTGAAACAGTTTTTCTTATGCATCATCAGCAAAGAAGCGATACTTGAACAATATTTATACCTTTGGAATCACCAAGTCCAGCTGGTCTACAAACTGGGTTCTCACCCTCATTTTTGTCTTTTTTCCTGATGTCACATTTCACTGTGGTAGGAGGTATGACTAAAAGGAAACCTCGACGGCTTCCCTTGTGGCTCAGTTGTGGGGAATCTGCCCGCCCATGTGGGAGATGTGGGTTTGATCCCTGGTCCAGGAGGATTCCACATGCTGAGGAGCAGCTGAGTCCACGTGCCACAACTGTTGAGCATGCACTCTCATGCAGGAGAGTTCACATGCAGAACCTGTGAACCACACTACCGAGTTCATGCACCACAACTACTGAAGCCCATACAACCTAGCGCCCGTGCTCCACAAGAGAAGCCGTCACAATGAGAAGCCCGTGCACCACAACTAGAGCGTGGCCCCTGCTTGCTGCAACTAGAGAAAAGCCTGTGCAGCAACAGAGACCTATCACAGCCAAAAATAAATAAATAAAATTTTAAAAAGGAAACCTTGAAATTAGGCATCAAAGGGAAGAAAAGAGAGAAAAGTCCAAACGGGAGAAAAATACTTCTCAAATGAAAGTCATTTTGAAATATGTGAAAGGCAGACTGAGGGCAGGAGGAGAAGGGGATGACAGAGGATGAGATGATTGGATAGTATCACTGACTCGCTGGACACGAGTTTGACAAACGACGGGAGTTGGCGATAGACAAGGAAGCCTGGAGTGCGGCAGTCCATGGGTCACAAAAAGATCAGACACAACTGAGCAACTGAACTGAATTACTGAAAACACATGGACTAAAAAAGAAAAACACTGAAAGGAAAAAATTTAATGTTAATAAAAACCATATTTGTCAAAACACAATTGAAGATCAAGCATGATAGACAAATATTCCAACATACATTTCCTAAATGAATTACAGTATTTCACGGGAATACCCCATTCAGGATCACATGCTCAAGATTATATTGCTCACAGAGCACTATCGGTTAATCTTCTTTTTTAACTTTTTAATATTCTTTTTTACCTTTTTATTTTATATAGAAGTAAAGCCAGTTAACAATGTTGTGATAGTTTCAGGTGGACAGCAAAGGGACTCAGCCATACATATACATGTATCCATTCTCCCCCAAACTCCCCTCCCATCTAGGATGCCACATAACATTGAGCCCAGTTCCCTGTGCTATACAGTAGGACCTTGTTCATTATCCTTTTTAAATACAGCAGTATGTACCCATTGATCCCAAACTCCCTAACTACCCCTTCCTCCATCCTTTGCCCCTGGCAACCATAAGTTCTTTTCTGTGTCTGTTTCTGTTTTGTAAATAAATTCATTTGTATTATTTCTTTTTAGATTCCAAATATAAGGGATATCAAACAGTACTTCTCCTTCTCTGACTTACTTCACTAGAGTATGACAATCTCTGCGGCTCTCTGGATCCATCCATATTGCAACAAATGGCATTATTTCATTCCTTTTAATGGCTGAGTGATATTCCATTCTATATATGTACCATATCATCTTTATCCACTCCTCTGTCAACAGACATGTAGGTTTGGTTAATTTTCCTAAGTCCAACAAACTGCCTAGTAGTATGACATTCAGGGCCATTGTGATCTGGTCCCCAAGTTGTCATCTTTGTAGAGGGTAGTATAATTTCATGTGTTGATTTCATGTGTCATCTTGGGTCAGCCATGGTACCCAGATACTTGGTCAACAATTATTTTGGGAGTTTCTATGAAGATTTTGTTTGTTTGGGGATGAGATTTAACAACCACGTTGGTGGACTTTGGATAAAGCAGATTACCCTCCATAATGTGGGCAGGCCTTATCCAACCAGTTGAACATCTCAATATGACAAAGGTTGAGCAAGTAGGAATTCAGCCAGCAGACTACATTTGGACTTGAACTGTGGCTCTTCTAGAGAGCTGCAGTATTCCACTGCAAATTTTGGACTTATCAAGCCTCCATAGTCATGAACCAATTTCTTAAAATAAATCTCTCTCTCAAAATCCCTCTATGTATATAGAAAAAGAGACACAGATGCAGCCTCTTGGTTCTGTACCTCTGAAGAACCCTGCCCAATACAGGTAGTGATAAGACTGTAGACTCTATAACTGAAATTATATGGATTTAAGATCTGGCTCTGCCATTTACTAACTGCAGAATATAAACTGGGAAAGTTACTTTACCTCTCTAAGCCCATTTTCTCTTTATAAAAACAGGAATAAAAACAGCCCCTTCAATTCTTTAGCCATGGGCCAGATTACATGTCATGAAACTTAGATCTCTCTACTCTTTTGTTTCTACTGCTCCCTGGCCTTTATAAATGTGTTTCTGTGTAGGGAGCAAAATGGTTACTTTTCCTTCCATACCTGCAGTGGTTTTAAAACTATGTTCACAGATTCTTTGATACTCTTCCCTTCAAGTTTAACTCCCCTTCTCTTTACTACAGGCTGGATTTATTGAGTTGCTGCTGCTGCTTTTTTTCTTTCTAGTATTTATTTAGCTGGCTGTGTTGGGTCTTGGTTGCATGTTGCATCATGTGAGATCTTTCCTTGTGGCACATGGATTCTCTAGCTGTGGCTCAAAGGTTCAGTAGCTGCGGTGCAAGGGCTTAGTTACTCCCGAGCACGTGGGAGTTGAGTTCTCCAGCCAGGGATCAAACCCACGTCTCCTGCATTGCGATGCAGATTCCCAACCACTCGACCATCAGGGAGGTCCCTATTGATTTGCTTCTAGTGAACAGAATATGGCAGAAGTGACAGTAGAACATGTCCCAGATTAAAAATGACTGCAGTTTCCATCTGGGTCTCACACTCCGTCTCTCTCTCACCACCTGTGAGGGGGCAGTCATAGGTGACTGTGGTCACTTGAGCAGCCCTATGGAAAGGTCTAGTGGCAATGCCTGAAGCCTCCTGCCCACAGCCGACACTGAACTTGAAAGCAGATTATCCAGTCCCATGATGACGTCAGCTCCTGTCAACAACTTCATTGCAGCCTTATGAGAGATCCTAAATCATAACCACCCAGGCTAAGGAACTCACAGTTCTTGAGCCTCAAAATTGGTGTGAGATACTACATACTTATTGTTTTACACAGCTAAGTTTCAAGGTAATTTGATCAATAGCAAGTAATTAATGCCACATTCAAGTCTATAAAAGCCTTTCCTGACCAACATAAAGAATTTTTCCTCTCTGTTTCTTCCCTTGTACAAGGCAGGGAGCTCACGGAGGGTAAGCCATTTTTAACTCTATCAAGTGGGAAAAAATAACCAAACTCAATCCTGGCACATAAAGGGTTAGAAAAGTTAAGCTAATAATTAGTGTTTTCTATGTGTCCTATGCTGGTCTAAGCCTATTGTAAACATTATCCCATTTAGTCCTCATAAAAACCTAGGAGATATACTATTATTATCCCGTTTTACAGTTGATGAAACAGGTGAAGTTATAGAGAAGCTGATTAACTTGCTCATGATCACATAGCTAATAAATATTGAATTAAGAAATGAATGAATACAAGTTTCTTACAAACAGGACCACATATGCCTCTTTGAATCTCATACAGTTTCTAGCCCAATATTCAACTCGGTCTCAAATATTTACTCACTGTCTGCTAACAAAAGAAGCTGATGTATGTGAGAAAGAAGTCTTGGAAACCCTGATTGTGGATAATTTAAATTGATTTCCCAAATATAATTATTTTCCTTCAGTGAGAAGAAATAAGGATTACAGTAAATAGATGTTGTGATGAAACTAAAAATACACTTTGGAAGATGTTTACCTGTCTCTCCACACCTCCCACATAAATGCTTCACAAGAAATAATCTGCATTGGTAGTTTGATTACATAAGATATACAAAAATACTTTTTGGTGGTTCAGGATTCAAAACAGTTTGTGAGAGTAAAACGGTGTTATTTTAATGGTCTATTTTCTTCCCAAAAACAACAAGGAAAGAATGTTTCTACTGAAGTCTTTTTGATTTATAAATTTCAAATAGCGGCTTCTGGGGCTCCTTTTAGGAAAGCATGCAACCAATGGTCCCTCCTGGTGAAGTCTTTCTCAATAAGCACTTACATACCAAGAAAACTAAAGCAAGTTTTTATTTAGAGTTGGTCAAACTCTGGAAAGCAGCTTGTGGCTTCCTATTTTAGAACTTTTGACTTGTTTTCTCTGAGCACTTCCTCTATATTCAATATCTTGTAATAACCTATAATGGAAAACAATTTGGAAAAGAATATATATATATATATATAACCAAATCACTTTGCTGTGTACCCGAAACTAACACAACATTGTAAATTAACCACACTTCAATTAAATAATAGTGAGTAGGTGGTCTTTTATATTATTTGGTGAACGTGGATTCCTTTTCTTTTAATGTCTATTTGACAGGTTTACTCCTCTTACATTTTCTCTGTAGAGATTAAAGAAAACAAGTAATTTGGAGGCTGTAAAAAGGATCTTGAAGCGCAACACTAAAGATAAGTGATTATAAGAACATTAAATCACTTCTTTCGTTCTTTTGGGATTTCTCTTATAGGATAGTACCTTCATAAATTGTCTGCTGAAAACATTACCCTAAAATTTCATTTAAGACAAAGGAGACTAGAAATTTCTCTCTTTAAAGATTAAACAAAGCCTTATCTTCTATATTCACAAAAAGGCCTGTTTTTTATTAGCCTGTTTCTAATTATTTTTCTTGAAAGATTATAGATAGCAAACGACTTTGCCCCTCAACTTGTCCTAGATTTCTGGAGAGGGGGGTCTCACTTCACTATACTGCATTTCAGAACAGAGCTTATATTTTGAGAGCACTCTGCTTCTCAGCTTCCTCCTTACTCTGTCACTCTATGCTGGAAGCAAGGCATGTTCCTATTTCAAGATCCCATATTTTAGTCATGAAATAAAACAAATGTAAGAAAATGTTAATAACCTGTTTTCAGGCAGAACTCAACTCTCTAGAGACACAAACATGAACTACTCACTAAAAACTTCTGTTTGGATATTTGTTCTAAGATTAAAGGCAAGACAAAAATAACCAGAGGGTGAGTATTTCTGTTCAGACTTCCACACAAGCCAGAAATACCCGTAGGGGAGGCAGTAAAGACTGGTAACTAAAAACACTTCGGACTTGGGAGTAAGACAAGCTGGAATCCTGGCTGTGCCTCTCCAAGCTGTGTGACCCCTCTTGAGGATTTACTTTATCTCTTATTTTATTATTGCTGTTGTTTTTTACTTTTTACTTTACTTCTTTATCTTCTGAAAAATGGGGATGACGAAAATACCTACAGTAGAGGAGTGCTGTAGGAATAAACACAGCAGAATGCAATAAAAGTGCTCAGTGCAATGCCTCGTACATAGTGAGTAATTGATATATTTTATTTATTAGTACTTAACATGCAGGAGCTTCCCAGGTGGCTCAATGGTAAAGAATCTGCCTGCTAAGGCAGGAGACGAGTTTGACCCTGGGTGGGGAAGATCCCCTAGAGAAAGAAATGGAACCCACTCCAGTATTCTTGCCTGGGAAATCTCATGGACAGAGGAGCCTGGTGGGCTATAGTCCATGGAGTCGCAAAGAGTCGGATGCGACTGAGCACACACACACACACCATGTGCAGAAAGATAGTTTATTATTTGGGACAAAATATTCCTAAAAATTTTTAATTGAAAAAATATGAATTTCCTATCAATACAGTATTAAAGTTTTCTTTATATGCCTTATTTTCTCACAGAATTTCAAAGACTTTTCATGTGTTATAACTGCAATTCATTTTTTAAAAAATGATATTAGTTATTAATAAAAAAGTCCATATTTTTTGTTAGGACAACTGAAACAAGTCCCTTACCAATTAATTACTTATAACTATATTTATAGTATTCTAGATTAAACTGTCACTGGCAATCTCACAGACAGTAAGACAGTTTTATTAAAACTAAGCTTCACAAAGGCTAAGTATGTAATGAAGTGAGAGCTCTTAAATACTCCGGGTTGCATTTTAATTGAGTCAACTCTTCTGCCAAGTACTTTGGCAAATTGGTATACATCAAAAGCCATAAAAATGCAAAGAGCCCAGAAAAAGCTTATACTTGAAGATGTTAATTGTTCTTTTTGTTTTTTCCCTTCGTTTTTTTGGTAACAGCTTTATTAATATACAATTCACATCTCAGATAATTCATCCATTTAATGTGTACCATTCAATAGCTTTTAGTAACTTACTTAGAGTTTGCAACCATCACCCCAATCAACTGTGAAATATTTTCATCAAAAAGAAACCCCCAAACTTTTACTCATCATTTCCCAATCACATCTCCATTCTTAGCCTTAAGCAACCACTAATCCACTTTCTGAGGCTTCCCAGGTGGTGAGGTGAGGTGAGGTGAAGAGGTGAAGTCGCTCAGTCGTGTCCGACTCTTTGCGACCCCGTGGACTGTAGGCTTCTCCGTCCATGGGATTCTCCAGGCAAGAATACCGGAGTGGATTGCCATTTCCTTCTCCAGGGGATCTTCCTGGATCGAACCCGGGTCTCCTGCATTGGAGGCAGATGCTTTAACCTCTGAGCCACCAGGGAAGCTAGTGGCAAAGAATCCGCCTGCCAGTGCAGGAGAGGTAAGAGACATGAGTTTGATCCCTGGGTCAGGAAGCTACCCTGGAGGAAGACATGGCAACCCACTCCAGTATTTGTGCCTGGAGAATCCCACGGACAGAGGATCCTGGTGAGCCATGGTCCAGAGGGTCACAATGAGTCGGACATGACTGAAGCCACTTAGCACCTGCACAATCTACTCTTGTCTATAGATTTGCCTATTCTGAACATTTCATATAAATAGAATCATTATGCTAAGTAAAAGCAGCCAGCCACAAAAGACTGCACATTGTTTACAACGGTTATCCATGTTACACCATATATCAGTACCTCCTTTGGCCAAATATTATTTCATTGTATAGACATTTGACCATGCATTCAGCAGTTGTGTGTGTTGTCTGTGTTGTCTCCCTTTTCGGTCATTATAAATAATGCCCTTATGAACATTTACATACAAGTTTCTGCATGGACATGTTTACATTTCTTTTGACTACACACCTGGGAATGGAATTGGTATTCTTACAGTATTGAAAATCATAAGCAATTTCACTGTCCAACAGAGAATGGTATTATGCAAAATAAATGTTGCCTATGTAGAAGGAAGACCATGCAGCCATACAGACCATGCAAGAAAAAGGATGCATGTGTGCTAAGCCGCTTCAGTTGTGTCAGACTCTGTGCGACCCTATGGACTATAGCCAGCCAGGCTCCTCTGTCCATGAGGATTCTCCAGGCAAGAATACTGAAGTGGGTTGCCATGCCCTCCTCCAGGGGATCTTCCCAATCCAGGGATTGAACCCGGCTCTTCTGTCTCCTGCATTGGCAGGGGGGTTCTTTACCGCTAGCGCCACCTGGGAAGTCCGGGGTAAAAAAAAAAAAAGCAAACTACGACCTTCTTAAAATCCTTTCTGGGTTTCCCATCCCTGATCTGTCATAGGGACATGCCCTCTGCCTCTGACCTCAGAGCTCTCCCCCTCAATTCCCTGAAGACCAGCCACACTGCTTTTAGAAATTTTCAAAATATCTAAGATCCAGAGTCTTTGCATTTGTTTCCTCTGCTTGTATCACACTTTCCCCACTTTGATGACCAGTGGTTTCAAGTATCATCTTAAATGTCTTTTCCTCACAGAAACTTTCTCTGATATCCCTAACTAGTCTAGGATTAGGTGTTTCCATAGCAGCCTGCAATTTTCCATCTTAATACTGCTAATTGTTTAGTCAGTGATCAAGTATTGAGAGCCTTTTACATGCAGGAATAGACGGTAAAATAAAACATGCAAGACCCCAGCCATCCTAGACCTTATATTCTACAGAGGGAATGTAACGTACAAGTAAACAAATCACCCTTTTGGGTGATTTTAGTTAATGATAATTAGCTCCACGGTTTTCCTCTGTGTTTGGATAGTAAACTCCACGAAGGTAGAAGCTATTTGTCTTAGTTACTTCCAGTTTGCTAGAGCTTATTAGCACCTAGCTGGCTGAATAAGCTCAAAACAAATTTAAGTGACTGTTAAAAACAGGCATATAAAAAACAGAAATGGAAAACACAAATGCGACTACTTCTGTAAACAGTTCAGTTTGAGGGTTTTTTTCCTTTTTCAAAACTTTCTGTAATTCTATTCTTTTTATAACTACAATTTAAAAAGATAAGCTAAAAATCACCAAAACCCGTAAAGAAACCCCAAATAAAACACATTTACATGTCATCACACACTCATTAACAGACGTGGTAGTAACCCTACTCTGAAATACTCAGATGCGTTGGTTAACAGTATAGAATTTCCTTGGCGCCTTACCAAGTAGGTTCCCGGCTGCCAGCAATGTAATTTAGTTTTAAAAGAAAAGGTGCTTAAGAATATGCCCCCCGCAATTTCTCCGATTGCTAATACACTTGAGAATCTCCCTCCACCCACGACGTGGCAGCAAAAAAAAAACACCCTGCAATTCTATTTTTATGTCAACGATGAGAAGAGAACACAGAACTTTTTGCGAGGTCAACAAAGAATGCAAGACTTTTACGCAACAGATCGCCGGCTTTTTCCCCTAAAGATCCTTTTACAAGCCCCAAAGACAAAGATGGGCTGGTAAAACCAGGTAGCCCTAGGTTTGGCCAGGAGAGCATCCAGATAAAACCCCACCCCCTAGCAGAGCGCTCAGCCTGGTCTTTCTTTCCTCCGGGCGCATGCGCAGCGCATTCTCCTGCCTCCGCACGCCTTTTCCAGCGAGTCAAGGAGGCGCTTACGTCACCGTGCCGTCGAAGAAAAAACCCTTCCGCTGCTCCATGGAAAACGAGTCCACGCACCTTTAGCTTTCTTTACCCCTCCTTCTACCCCAATGCCAAGGACTTTCCCGGCCCGTTGCCAACAGCCCAGCTTTTTGCCGAACTTCTGAGTACGTTCGTTGGACGGAAAAAGCGGCGGAGAAGGAAAAGTTGGAGGATGTGAGACCAAACCAGGGTTGTTTACGGGGAGTGAGCGAGTCTAGAAATCGGTCCGCGAGGGCGGAGCCGAAGAAGCCGGCACTTCTTTCTCTCTTCCCCTCCCTCCCCAGCCTTCCCCGCGAGCGGACGCGGCATCGCCTCTGTCTCGCTTTTTCTTATTTTTCTCCCCCCTTTCCCCTTCCTTTTTATTTTTTTTTTTATTTTTCCCCCTTCCCCCCCTTTCACCATTTCCCCTCGGAGGCGCTTCCCCTGGGCAGGGGCAGAGCCGGTCTCACCCCCCGCCTCTCCCCGGCCCCCGCCGCCCTATGGCGAGAGGGAACCCCCTCCCCACCCGGGCACAAGCGGCGGCGGTTGGAGGAGCGGGACCGGCGGCGGCGGCGGCGGCGGCGGCCTCAGGTCCGTGGGCGTCATGGAACTAATTCGCTGACCAGCCCACCGGCTGCAGCCGTGCGTCCCGCTCGAGCGCCAGCGCCCGCGCCCTCCGGCCCGCTTCCCCCTCTTCTCCCTCCTCAGTCGGCCCGGTCCTGGTCCCGCGCGTCTCGTCGCCGCGCGCAGAGGAAAATGAGGTGGTAACGGGCCCCCGGATGACCCCTCGTCACCACTTTGAGGTCTACAGTTCTGCCGGGGAGGAGGAGGAGGAGGAAGAAGAGGAGGAGAAGGTGAGGGGCGGGGACGGTCCTCGCGATCCGCGCGCGACCCCCTCCAGCGCCGCGCGCTCCGTCGGAGAAACCTGCCGGACACCCCCCACCCCACCCCTCTCACCAACAACTCGGCACCTGCCCAGTTTGGAAACAGCTCCGCTGGGTTCCCTTTCGGGGCAATTTTTTTCCGTCAGCGCGTAACTTTTTTTGTAGCTGCAGCAAATCGCCTCCTAGTGTGCGTTCTAGGCTCCGCGAGCCCGGGGGATACACAAAGAAGGACACACCCCCAACCCGAGACCTCAACGCCCCCAAGGGACCCGGGGGAAAATCGTTCACTTTGCAAAGTAGGCGGTGCTGGGGACGGGACGGGGTGGGGTGGGGTGCAGATGATGGGGAAAACCTGCGGGAAGGCGGGGGAGAGGAACGTTACTCGGGGTTTTGGGTGGGTGGGGAAGATCTGCCGAAGGAGCTGAGCTTAAGAGTTTGCACCCTAAGGGCAGTAAGACCGAAAAGTTGAAGAGGGCGGAAGGCCCTCTGCCGAGCTAGTGATTCCACTGCAGATCGTTTGGGTAGGAGTTGCGAATTAGATAGCAAAGTAGTGGAAGGGTATCTTTCCGGAGGTAGGATGGCATCAGACTGGAGATCTTTGAATGTCAAAGTATTCAACTTTTATTCTGTCGGTGGGAGCCACTCAGCGTTTGAACAACAGCAGTGTGACATTATGATGTTAATAGTAACACTTGTTGAGGCTTACTATTGGACAGGCATGGTTCTAAGTGGTTTGCAACTTACCGAATCTTCACAGGGGTAGGTGGTTCAGAAACATTTTACAGATGAGGGAAACTGAGGCTCCATAAAATTGATTTTTCCTACTAGATGACAGCCAGGACACGGTGGCCAGAATTCCATCCCAGGCAGTCTGACTGTGCTATACAGTCTGTATCTCGGAAAAAATTAAAGTAGTGTTATCTGCTTCTAGCTTTTCCAGGTCATTTGTGGCAGACAAAGTAGAAGGGAACAGACAAGAAAGAATGGACAAGATTCAGATTTGCTAGTCTGGGACCAGACACATCAGAAATTCCGAGCTGCTGAACTAGAACTTTCTAAATACTGGTGAAGAGTAGACTAGTAGAATCAGCGTGTTTTGGGAAGGTGCACTTGGATGGTTTGCAGTTAAACTGAGTTAAGTGAGTTTTCATGGCAGCGTGACATACTAGTTTAGAATGGAACTCTCAAATGTTTCTTGGTTAAGATTGGAAGCTTAACGGTGTGTACATGTTTTATTCTGAGTGTATGCCACGATCAAAGGTAAAATTATTCACCTTTCTGTGCATGTTTCTTCATCTTTAAAAGAGGCTTAATAAAAATACAAACTTAATAATGTGCTTCCCTGGTAGCTCAGTATGTAAAGGATCTGCCTGCACTGCAGGAAACCTGGGTTTGAGCCCTGGGTCCAGAACATCCCCTGGAGAAGGAAATGACCAGCCTTTCCTGTATTCTTGCCCGGAAAATCCTATGGACAGAGGAGCTGGGCAGGCTACAGCCCATGGGGTTGAAAGAGTTGGACACGACTTGGTGACTAAACCCCCACCACCAAACTTAATACCGTTCTTTGAGTTTGGGGAGTTAATATGGCAGTATTTTGAACAATACCTGGCCAAGTGATAAGCACTTACTATTTCTTAGCTAAGCACTTAACAAGTATAAACTATTATTATTATTTACTTAGCACAGTGCTGAACTCTGGAGAGTGTTTGCCATCAAGGTTAATAGGAGAGACCATCCTACAGATAATCAGTTATCACAGTAAAGTTATCCACTTTAGTAAACTTAACATTGATACTTTTACTTTTGTCATATCTGTTGGAATTCTCATTATGTCAGTTGACCCAAAAGTGACCCTCTCTCTACAGGATCCAGATAATGAGTTTATATCTGATCTGCAGTAGCCAGATCAGATAGATACTGCAGTTTCACTTTTCTGTAGCGTGGAAAATCTAGAACATCCCCACGGATGTCCTCCATGCTTGTATTATTTATATCCCATTTTTTTTGAAGTTTAAGGAAATATGACATCTTTGTTGTTTCCCTGTTGTGTTGTGTGTGTTTGTTTTTTCTGTTGATTTGGTGTAGGGCTTCCCTTGTGGCTCAGCTGGTAAAGAATCCACCTGCAATGCAGGAGACCTGGGTTCGATCCCTGGGTTAGGAATATCCCCTGGAGAAGGGAAAGGCAGCCCACTCCAGTGGCAGAATTCCATGGACTGTATAGTCCATGGGGTTGCAAAGAGTCGGACAGGACTGAGCGACTTTCACCTCACTTTGTGGCGTGTTACATTGATTTCTGCATGTTAAACCAACTTGGCATTCCTGGGCTAAATCCCGCTTGGTTATGGTGTATAATCCCCTTTTTATGTTTTCAGATACAGATTGCTAGTATTTTGTTGATGAATTCTGCCTCTGTATTTAAGAGATATATATTGGTCTACAGTTTTCCTATTGTAGTCTTTGATTTTGGTAGCAGGATTATAACTGGCCTCAAAATGAGTTGAGAAGGACTCCTCCTCTTTATTTTTTGGAAGAGTTTATGAAGAATTTGTCTTAATGTTTCTATAAATGTTTGGTAGAATTCACCAGTGAAGCCATTTGGGTATGGGGTTTTCTTTTAGTTTGTCTTACTAATTTTAGAAAGCTGGCAGATCCTGGTGAGAGTAGCTAAAGGAATGAAATAAGTTTTGACAAGAGTTAATCAATTACTGATTAAAATTAGGTTTAGAAGAAGTCTTAGAACCTAAGGAGTTCAGTCTGCATCCAGTATAGGTATTTCTTCTAAATACCTCTCGACAGGTGATTATCTAGTTTATACTCGTGTTTCTGAGGTTGATATTTATGTTTACTTTAAGTGAAATTATAGTGAGTCTGTTTATCTCAGATTGTGGAGACAAGTACCAAGGCAACAAAATTGGAATCTCAGAACATCTCAGCAGAATATAACAGTAAATGGAATTTAACAAGACAACTTTGTTTAAAGAAAGAATGCATTTAAGGTCCTGAACAAAAATGTAATGTCCTCCCCTACCCCCCCAAAAAGCACCAAAAGCCCTCGCACAATGAGGCAGGGAGGTAGAGAAGTTTGCCTAAGAGTGTACCTTAGAAAGTCTTAGAGTTTTAGCTGAGCATAAATTTTGTCTCGGTAATTCAATAGCCCCTTTTTAAAAAAGTAGCTAATGGTCTTAGAGGGCATTAGTAATTGGTGCTAATTTTGAAGAGCTAAAATCATGTCACATGAGGAACTCTTGAATAGTTTTTCATTTCTGCAGACAATGAACTGATGAGCATGATAACAGCCTTCAAACATTTGAAGGCTTGATCTCTGAAAGAGATCAGACTTGGTTGGGTTTGTTTTGGTTATAGTTTTTTGGTTTTGGCCCCAAGGGTTGAAATGAGCCTTTGATTCTATCTCTGTTTCATCAGGACACTGCTGTGGGCCCTGTGCGTTATGAAAACATGATATGAATGCAAAGGAATTTATAGGGAAGATAGTTCTTGGAAGAAATTACCTTTTAGATGGACCTTTCAGGATGGTTTCTATTTTCCACTCTTAAGTTATTTGTTTCTTAATATAAAAAGCACTTCATGCTTGGTATAAAAAATTTGCAAAAACCCAGAAGTTTAAAGAAGCAAAAAGAAAATCACTGTCCTGTTAATCAGAGGTAGTTTGCAGTAGGTTAAGCAGTAAGTTAGTGAAATATGTGGGGTGATTCATAGGGAAGAGGATATTAGCTAGAGTTGGGGCAGAGGGAACACAGAAATTGAAGATGAGGCTTCTATATTTTGTTTTTTTCAAATATTTTTATAAAAAATTAGGGACTTTGTGTGTTAAAACTAGACATTAAAACATTTTTTAAAAGAATCCCTGGAATCTGAAGCAGATAGGTAATACAGGTATGTAGTTGATAAAATGGAATAGTTATTTGAGGTCTTCAGTGAAAAACAGCATTCCCCTGCTACTTGACTTCCCCACTCTCTTCTCCTCTCATTCTTTAGAGGTTAACCACTCTTAGCTCTTAGCTCTTTCTCTTGTTATTTAAAAATCATACTTTCAAATAACTACTGCTGTTTTTTTGATGTTTGAGTTTTAGATATTATTTATGTTTTCTTCTGAAATATAAAGATGAGGCTCTCATTTTGCCTTCTAACTCCCCTCATCTTGCCAGTGTAGTTTTATCACAGTCTTTGTGTTGAAATCTCTATTCAGTATTTTCATTATTATTGCTTTGTAAATATTGTGGTATATTATTATATTTCAGTTCAGTTCAGTTGCTCAGTCGTGTCTGACTTTACGACCCCATGTACTGTAGCATGCCAGGCTTCCCTGTTGATCACCAATTTCTGGAGCTTGCACAAACTCATGTCCATTGAGTCATTGATGCCATCCAACCATCTCATCTTCTTTCATCCTCTTCTGCTCCTGCCTTTAATCTTTCCCAGCATCAGGGTCTTTTCTGATGAGTCAGCTCTTCGCATCAGGTGGCCAAAGTATTGGAGCTTCAGCTTCAACGTAGTCCTTCCAGTGAGTATTCAGAACTGATTTCTTTTAGGATTGACTGGTTTGATCTTGCAGTCCATGAGACTCTCAAGAGTCTTCTCCAGCGCCACAGTTCAAAAGCATCAATTCTTCGACTTTCAGCTTTCTTTATGGTCCATCTCTCACATCCATATATAACTACTGGAAAAACCATAGCTTTGACTATATGACCTAAGTAATGTCTCTGCTTTTTAATATGCTGTCCAGGTTTTCATAGCTTTTCTTACATTATTATATTTTCTTATATTTACTTTCTTGCATAATCTCTTTTTCTGAGTTTAATAACCTTTTTAGTTGCTTTGTTGTTGTTCAGTCACCAAGTTGTGTCCGACTTTTGCAGCCCCATGGACTGCAGCATGCCAGTCTTCCCTGTCCTTCACTACCTGCTGGAGTTTGCTCAAAAAATCTTATCTGCCAGTGCAGGAGACTCCAGAGATGCAGGTCTATCCCTGAGTCAGAAAGATCCCTTGGAATACGAAATGGCAACCCACTCCAGAATTCTTGCCTGGAGAATCCCATGGTCAGGAACCTGGCTGGCTACAGTCTGTAGGGTTGCAGAATCTGAGCATGCATGCACATACATGTCCATTGAGTTGGTATGCCATCCAACCATTTCACCCTTTGTTGCCCCCGCCCCCTTCTCCTCCTGGCCTCAGTCTTTCCGAGCATCAGGGTCTCTTTCAGTGAGTTGGCTCTTCACATCAGGTGGCCAAAGTATTGGAGCTTCAGTATCAGTCCTTCCAGTGAATGTTCAGGGTTGATATCCTTTAGGATTGACTGGTTTGATCTCTTTCCTGTCCAGGGGACTCTCAAGAGTCTTCTCTGGCACCGTAATTCGAAAGCATCAATTCTTTGGCAGTTAACTTTCATCAAATCTAATTACCTTTTTTTGACATCCTTCCACAGTGTCTCCAGTTTTCTACATACAGTTAAATCTCTGTGGTTTCCTTTTTTTTTTTTTTAGCTTTAATGTAGAAATATCTTCTCAGATGATGCTTTGTGCTGATCTAGACTTTGCATTTTAGACTTGCTCATTTTAGAGTGCCAGTTATCTCGCATGCTAAGTCACTTCAGCTGTGACCAACTCTTTGCAACCCTGTGGATTGGGGCCTGGCAGGCCCCTCTGTCCATGGGATTACACAGGCAAGAATACTGGAGTGGGTTGCCATTTCCTTCTCCAAGGGATCTTCCCAACCCACAAATCAAACCCACATCTCTGTGTCTCCTGCATTGGCAGGTGGGTTCTTTACCACTGGTGCCAGTTACCTTACTGTTGGGCTTTCTAGATCAGCATTGTCAAGTAGAAGTTGCTGCCTTGATAGAAATGTTCCTTTGCCGTACTGTCCAGTGCAGTATTCACTAGCCACATGTAGCTGTTTAGTACTTGAAATATGACTAGTGTGACTGAGGAATTTTAACTTTATTCAGTTCTAATTTTAATATTTACTTGTGTAGCTAGTGGATACTGTATTGGGAAGCACAGTTCAGGATGGTTTCATACTTAAGGGGATAGTTTCATACTAAGTGGAAATGGTTTTGTTTTTTTTTTAAATGAAGAGACTGCTTAGCCCTTATCCAGTTAGATTTTAAACAGGAATATTTGGGACAACTAGTTCTAAAAATTTCTAGTTTAAAAAGCCTATGACTTAGTTTTGACACATTGATGTTTTGATCAAAGATTCTGTCAATTACATGGTCATGTTTTTGTCTCTATAACTGAATTTCAGATTTAAAGGGAGAATGTTTTAGATAACCGATGATTGTTGTAAACATTTTAATACATGGTATTTTAAAGAGTTGTAAAATCCTATATTGCCTCATAACATTTTTATTTTATGAATTGCTTAATAAGTACCAACATATTTATACAATGCTACACCTAACTATATATGTGTAATTAAATATAGAACATTGTTTTATATTTGCTTTTATAGGTAGCTACATCAAGCTGGGTGGCAGGCAGATCCATAGGATATCATGAAGTTTCCAGGGCCTTTGGAAAACCAGAGATTGTCTTTCCTATTGGAAAAGGCAATCTCTAGGGAAGCCCAGATGTGGAAAGTGAGTGTGCCGAAAATACCTACAAATCAGGTAAAGATTTCTCTCTTCACTCTAGATAGGTGGCTTTTATTACCACTATCATATGTAACAGTATCTTGACACTGCATTGGAGAAGTATGTATATAATATATAAAGATATTCTTCATATGAGAAAAAAATGAACTGTTTGCTTTTTTGTTTTATCTGGGTTACACCTTTAGGAACATAGGAGTGTCCCTTTCCTTTCCTTGTAGCAAAATACTTAGAGTAGGAGGCCTTCTCTATTTCTAGATACATAGCTCACCTTAGAGGCTGAACATAATCACATCCTTATCTTTAGTGATCAAAAGCTTGTTCCTTCATAAATATTAGTAAAGAATTACATAACCTACTCAGGTCGTGTCAGTGCTGAAAGCTAGGTAGATAATCACCAGCTTACCTCTTAATTACTGTTGGCTATATGCCTTTTGCTGAGCGCCGAAGAATTAATGCTTTTGAACTTTGGTGTTGGAGAAGACTCTTGAGAGTCCCTTGGACTGCAAGGAGATCCAACCAGTCCATTCTAAAGGAGATCAGTCCTGGGTGTTCTTTGGAAGGAATGATGCTAAAGCTGAAGCTCCCAATATTTTGACCACCTCATGCGAAGGGTTGACTCATTGGAAAAGACCCTGATTCTGGGAGGGATTGGGGGCAGGAGGAGAAGGGGACAACCGAGGATGAGATGGCTGGATGGCATCACCGACTCGATGGACTTGAGTTTGGGTAAACTCTGGGAGTTGGTGACAGATAGGGAGGCCTGGTGTGCTGTGATTCATGGGGTTGCAAAGAGTCGGACACGACTGAGTGACTGAACTGAAGTGATATGCCTTTTCTCTTAGAAATTTCATATAATTAGAGTTTTTATTTTTTTAACAAATAGCTGTGAATATGTCTACTCCCCAAAATTTACTGATATAACATGTCTTTACACATCGTTTATCCCTAGTACCTAGCTCTGTGCTTGGGATAAATAATAATGGCCAATAAATTTTCAGTATGTGTAAGCAAATGACAGTATCTAAGCTTCTCTGGTAGCTTAACAGTGAAGAATCCCCCCTGCATGCAGGAGACTTGGGTTCGATCCCTGGGTTGGGAAGATCCCCTGGAATAGGAAATGGCAACCCACTCCAGTATTCTTGCCTGGAGAATTCCACAGACAGAGCAGCCTAGTGGGCTGCAGTCCATGGGGTCATAAGAGTCGGACATGACTTAGCGCTAAATCACCACACCATAGGTTATTGATATCTATGTGCTTTTTCTAATTCCAGCCTACTTTTATCTTCTTTCCCACAAGCTGAAGAAATACATGTTTTGCTTTTAGTGTTACTTGTCATTTAGGGAATTGGAAAATTAGTTAATTTGAATGAAAGCCTTTTATACTAGGAACATTTGCATGTGTTATCAAATAACATTTAATATCTCACTTGATCCTTTGAGGGCTTCCCTTATATAGTCCGTAAGACCGCACACACTTGATTCTTTGGAAAAAGCAATAGTCCCAAATTGCTCAGGATTTCAACTACTAAGTAGTAGAGTTATAATTTTGAACCTGAGGCAGTTTTCTTCCCATAATACTTTTTATTTTTGTGTGCTTGTGTGATTCAGTCATTCAGTAAATGTTTAAGTGTGATATTCTGAGCACTATTCTAGCATTGGGGATATAATTGTGAGAAAAATAGAAATTTCTGCTTTTTATGTTCTGGCATTCTAATAAGCCTCAAAGCTTTATTATATCTGCTTTTAGGACCATTTTTTTCTCCTGTTATCTCAAGTCAGCATGCAACTAACATGCGTGATAAACTTTTATAACATGGTCTTTGAAGGTGATTTCTATCAAGATTATAGTATATTGCTATATTATCACTTATTCTGACCTATTCTTATAGATATTTTAACAGATATTATTGAGGTGTAATACCAGAGAACAGAACAGTATCGGAACTTCTAAGACGGATCTGTTTAAGGTTTTGTCTTTGTAATGCCAAGTAGATGCTCTACGTAGTGTTAGTCACTCAGTCGTGTCTGACTCTGTGACTCCATGGACTGTAGCCCGCTGGGCCCCTCAATCCCCAGAATTCTCTAGGCAAGAATACCAGAGTGGGTTGCCATTCCCTTCTCCAGGGGATATTCCCAATCCAGAAATTGAACCGGGGTCTCCAGCCTTGCAGGCAGATTCTTCACCATCTGAGCTACCAGGGAATCCTAGAAGCCCCACTTAGTTCTTGTAAAATGTGTGTGGGCGTGGTCTGATGGTGATAGGAAATAAGATAGAGATAGGAGTGAAGAGCTATAGGGGCTTGAGCCACTTGACAGAAGAACCTCAGGGACACTTACCTGTTCTAATTCTTTTATTTTCTTCTGCAACTCTCAGGGACTTCTTTTTCTACTTCCCTTTTCACAATTTCTTCTAACCATGATTTCCCTCCTTTTTCACTCTTCATAAGAGAAATAGTCTTGTCTCTAAACCAACGTTTTTATTTTGGGGCTTTTTTTTTTTTTTGGTGCTGGTTAAAGTGAAAAGATAAAATATTTTTAAGCTTTTTCTCCTCTAGCTTTCTTCACCCCACCTCTACTTTCACCTAAACACTACTACAAGGTCATTTTCTTAAAATTTTCATCTCCTGCCTTGTAGTTTAGGACAGAGTGGTCATGTAAGAATATTAGACATCTATCACTTCCCTTCAGTTGCTTCTACAACACTATGTTCTTCACATATGATAGCACACACTATTATAATTTCCTGACGATTTGACTTAGGTTTTAGTTCAGTCGCTAAGTCGTGTCCGACTATTTGTGACCCCATGAATCCCAGCACGCCAGGCCTCCCTGTCCATCACCAACTCCTGGAGTTCACTCAAACTCATACCTTTCGAATCGGTGATGCCATCCAGCCATCTCATCCTCTGTCGTCCCCTTTTCCTCCTGTCCCCAATCCTTCCCAGCATCAGGGTCTTTTCCAATGAGTCAACTCTTCGCATGAGGTGGTCAAAGTACTGGAGTTTCAGCTTTAGCATCAGTCCTTCCAAAGAACACCCAGGACTGATCTCCTTTAGAATGGACTGGTTGGATCTCCTGGCCGTTCAAGGGACTCTCAAGAGTCTTCTCCAGCACCACAGTTCAAAAGCATCAATTCTTCGGCGCTCAGCTTTCTTCACAGTCCAACTCTCACATCTATACATGACCACAGGAAAAACCACAGCCTTGACTAGATGGACCTTTGTTGGCAAAGTAATGTCTCTGCTTTTGAATATGCTATCTAGGTTGGTCATAACTTTCCTTCCAAGGAGTAAGTGTCTTTTAATTTCATGGCAGCAGTCACCATCTGCAGTGATTTTGGAGCCCAGAAAAATAAAGTCTGACACTGTTTCCACTGTTTCCCCATCTGTTTCCCATGAAGTGATGGGACCGGATGCCATGATCTTCGTTTTCTGAATGTTGAGCTTTAAGCCAACTTTTTCACTCTCCTCTTTCACTTTCATCAAAAGGCTTTTTAGTTCCTTTTCACTCTCTGCCATAAGGGTGGTGTCATCTGCATATCTGAGGTGATTGATATTTCTCCCGGCAATCTTGATTCCAGCTTGTGCTTCCTCCAGCCCAGCGTTTCTCATGATGTACCCTGCATATAAGTTAAATAAGCACGGTGACAATAAACAGCTTTGACATACTCCTTTTCCTATTTGGAACCAGTCTGTTGTTCCATGTCCAGTTCTAACTGTTGCTTCCTGACCTGCATACAGATTTCTCAAGAGGCAGGTCAGATGGTCTGGTATTCCCATCTCTTTCAGAATTTTCCATAGTTTATTGTGATCTACAATAACAGTCAAAGGCTTTGGCATAGTCAATAAAGCAGAAATAGATGTTTTTCTGGAACTCCTGCTTTTTCGATGATCCAGCGGATGTTGGCAATTTGATCTCTGGTTCCCCTGCCTTTTCTAAAACCAGCTTGAATATCTGGAAGTTCATGGTTCACATATTGTTGTATCCTGGCTTGAAGAATTTTGAGCATTACTTTGCTAGCGTGTGAGATGAGTGCAATTGTGCGGTAGTTTGAGCATTCTTTAGCATTGCCTTTCTTAGGGATTGGAATGAAAACTGACCTTTTCCAGTCCTGTGGCCACTGCTGAGTTTTCCAAATTTGCTGGCATATTGAGTGCAGCACTTTCACAGCATCATCTTTCAGGATTTGAAAGAGCTCAACTGGAATTCCATCACCTCCACTAGCTTTGTTCCTAGTGATACTTCTAAGGCCCACTTGACTTCACATTCCAGGATGTCTGGCTCTAATACATTAACTTTGTCATTTTTGTACCATCTGTAGATTTGGTAAATAAATACATCTGATTTGCCCCTAGGTTGTTTTCTTTTTTTCTTTTCCTTAAGTAAACAGTTTCTTAAAGTATATATAGATCATAGAGTGTACAGCTCATAAATTTTCACAAAATGGCACTTAACCACATTACCAGCACCTTCAGAAGCTCTTCTTATGTCTTATATTTACCATCATCTATCTTTTCCCCACAAAGAAACATTATCCTATTATCAGAGATTAGTTTTTCTTTATTTTGAATTATATATGGAATAATAAAATATGTCCTGGGCTGTTTTGCTCAGCATTATTATTTATTATTTTTGGTTTAAGATCTCATCATAGGGATTCATTTATCCATTCTGCTATTGATCGTCATTAGGGTCGTTTTTGTGTATGTCGTTTGGTGAACATACTTGTACATTGCTGTTGAGTATATTCTTAGAGGTGGAATTGCTAGAACCTAGAATATGTGTATTCTCAGGTTTAGCAGATACCACCAATTTTATTACTTACCTGAGTTTGTTATACCACTTTTACACCCCCCTTTTTTTTTTCCTACCCTTTCAGCAGAGTATGAAAGTCCCAGGTTGCTCTGCATCCTTGTGAACCTTGATATTGTCTGTCTTTTTCATTTTAGTTATTCTCCTGAGTGTGTTGTAGTGTCACTTTGGGTTTTAATTTGCATTTCCTGGGTAGCTAATGAAATTCCGCTTTTCATGTGCTAGTTGGCCATTGACTATCTTTTTTGGTGAAATGTGTGTTCACATCTTTCACTTGGGTTCTGTTGATTTCCTTTTTAAATTGTTAGAAGTTTTTTTTTTTTGCAGGCTCTGTGTATTATACATATCTTGAGCTCTGTATATGTTGACTTTTGATAAATAGAAGATCTTGATTTTTAATGACCAAATATCAGAAATTTTTTCCTTTTTGCTTAGTCCTTTTAAAGAAATGTTTGCTTCACCTGGAGTAATAATAGGAGTCAAAAATAATTTTTCTCCATTTAGAAAACCAGTACTATTGGTTAGAAATACTGTTTGTGCCACTGCCCCATAATGTATTTTTGTTATTAATGACTGACTGCTGTATATGAGTAAACACATTTGTGGGTCAGTTTCTTGCTTCTCTTCATTGATCTGTTCACGTCTCTTAAATACCACACTGCCTCAGTTATTGTAGCATAATAATGTCTTTGGTGGCATATACTTTGTTCTTTTTTTTTTTTCTTAACAGTTGCCTTGGCTGTTTTAAGCCCTTTGCTCTTCTATATGTATCAATACTTTTAATACACTTGCCAGTTTTCAAAAAACAAAAAAATTGTGGGGTTTTGGTTTTACTGAATCTGTAGATTGATTTGGGGAAGAATGAACATGTTTATAATGAGTCTTCTAATCCATGAACATAGAGTATTTCTCCATTTTTCTTTAAAGAGGGTCTTCAGTTTCTTTTAATAATATTTGATAATTTAGGTTTATTCCTGGGTATTTGAGACTTGTTGAGGCTATTACAAATGGTATCATTTTAAATTTTTTATGTGCTTGCTTCTATATGCTGGTAGATTTTTATATAGACCATACTAAATTAACTAAGTAGTTTGCAGAGTCTCTAGGATTTTCTGTGTAGTATACTCTGTCATGTCAAATGTGAATAATCATGGTTTTATTTTGTTCTTTCCAGTCCTTACAACTTTCATTTCTCCCTGTTTTTCAGAATTAACTAGGGTTTCCAGAATACTGCTGAAGTCTCCATTTGAGGAGAAAGCTTTCAATATTTTACCATTAACTCTAATAGTTGCTATATATTTTTTAATCTTTATCAGATTAAGAAATTCTTTTCTCTGCCTTGGTTTGCTTGGAGTTTTTTCTTTATGAATAAGTGTTGAATTTTTATACATCATTGGATCTTATTAACATTTTGGCTAGGAGTCTTCCATCTAAGGTCATGGGTAAGATTGGTTTGTAATGCCTTTGTTAGATTCTCATGGTAGAGTTATGCCAGCTTTGTAAAATGAGTTGGGAATTATTCCTGCCTTTTTTCCCCCAGCGCTCTCCATTTGTTTAAATTGATACTGTTTCTTTCTTCAATGTTGGATGGTTTCACTTCAAAGCCCCTGGAGCCTAGAGATTTATTTGTGGATAAGGTATTTACTAATTAGTCTAATATCTTTGGTCAGTATGAGGCTAATGAGGTCTTCATTTAAATGTTATCACCGTTTTACACGACTGAAGTGACTTAGCAGCAGCAGCAGTTTTGGTGAATTGTGTTTTTTAAGGAATTCATTTCATCTACAGTTTCCAGTTATTTGTATAAAGTTACTCAAAGTATTCTCTCTTTAACATGCCCTTTTTTATTTGTCATGTGGTTTTTCTTGATCAGTCTTTCTAGAGGTCTGTCAGCCTTTCAATTCTGTTGATTTTTCCCTATTGTACATTTTTTTTTTTAAGTTTTGCTCTTTTTCCATTATTTCTGTCTACTTTCTTTGTATAGTTTTCTGTTCTTTATCTTGAGATATAGATGCTTTATCTCAAGAGAAATGTTTTCTTTTTTAATTCATTTAGCACTATAAAGCATCGCTGTCTACTCTTGCTGAGTTTGCTGTTTAGATTTCATATTAGGTTCTTAATTTGAGTTGTTACATGTCTCAGTTCTAAAATTTCCCTTTTGGATTTTTTTAATAGATTTCATTTCTTTAGTGAACATTTTCATTTTCTCATCTGTCTTCCTCTCTATTTGTGTATCAAGTCCTTTTCTGATAATGCAAAGACCAAGATCTTTTTATTGTCCCCCTTTTTTTTCTCCCTTGTTTTTGATTACTTGGTTCTTTGTCTTATCATGCTTGGTTATTTTTGACTGGTTGCTGAACATCATGAGATTGTAGAGGCTCTAGATGTTTTTTTTTCTGCAGGAGGGCTCAATCTTCCCAGTGGTGGGCAAACTGAAGAAGAAGCTTGAATCCGTTGAAGGACTGTGCTGATGGGAGGCTGGGTTGCTGTTGAGTATAGCTTCGTCTATTTCTGGTTGTCCCCAACTTTAGAGAGTAGCCCAGGATCCCAGCTGAAAGCTTAGAGTGTTTACTAGTGCCCTCATTCCTGGAAGGGCGCTACACTCTTCCCAGAGTTCATTCTTACTTTTCAGAGACTTTCTGCTTAGCCACTTAGATCCTTGTCCTTCCCAACTTCAGAATTTCATTCAGAAAATTAATTAAGAGGAAAATCAGCTGAGTGTCACATTCAGATCTCTGACCCTCCCTCGTCCCGCTAGGTTCTTGGCTCTTCAAGTCACCAAATTTTAACTCTTGCCTTGTAAGACTCCCCAAAACGCTGTTGGTTTCTTTGCTCATACTTTACACCTCTTGCCACTCACAAGATGGGCAGATGCCTGAAAGGGGAAGCTGTGCAGACTCATCTCTATTCGTTGCCTCCTCTCTGGAATCTCGGCTCCGCAAGGCCTGGCTGTCCTAGCAGTTCTGATGCCTTTCTGTCACTGTTAGGGGCCTTTCTAGCTGTTTTCGGCTAGAGTGTAGGTTTGCTGCTCCCTACTCAGTCATAGCCAAAAGCAGTAAGGTGATTTTTTGAAAAAGTATTGAACAGTTGTGACAGGAGATGATGTGGGAGCACAGGAAAGTACTCAGCCCGATTGGAGTGATCAGGAAAAGTGTCTGGGAGGGAGTGATGGCTGAAAAAGCTCTGAAAGGAGAAATAAAAAAGCAAGTAAAGAGCAAGAAGCGTGTTTCAACCAGAGGGAAGCAGCGATATAAAATAGTGTTATAGGAGCAAGGAAGAAACCATAAATAGGAGTACTGCTCTTACGCATTTTAAGGCAGAAAGGGATGGAAGGTGAGTGAAACTGGAGAGGTAGGTCAGAGAGGGATTTGCATGCCCTGCCTGGGGGATTATACTTCATCTTTTAGGTAGAGACAGAATTTGTGTTTTAATAATCATAATAGCAGAAAGCTCTGTGTTTTACCATGTTGAATCAAACCATTATAAATTCTCTTTGGGATTAGTTGTTCAACCACTATACTGAATTCTCTTAACCCAATTTGAGCAATCCGTATAAGAGAAAACAGATCTCTTGATCAGGAAATATGAGTGAGTCTTTCTTTGCAAACTTATCTTCTGTGGGGATTTTTTGCTTTCTGTTAGTTTTGGCTGGTAATGATAATACTAGCCATGCGAGAATGCTTTCTTGGCTCCATTCGCAGATTTTTTAATACAAAGTATGTTAAAGTCCAAAGAGTGTCATGTTTTCTTTCATAATTATTTGCATTATAATTGGTTTGAAAGAACTATTTATAAATAACAGTCTGTAAATTTGTTTTTTCTGGCATCACAAAGCACTAGGTATTTGTAGAGGAAGGAAAAGGGCAAAACTAACATTTAACTGACGTTTGCATTCTATGTGTTTCACACAAGTTAAATCACTTAGTTGTAGTATGTAAATCTCTAGCTGTGTTCCCGCGTGTTATACCTCTCGTTACAGCGCATTATGTCCTTCTTTTGTGAGACTTCTTACAGTTATATGTTTGTGTTATTTGTTTAATGTCAAACACAGATAGTCACATCATGTAATGTAATCTGTTACTTAGGGATTCCCCCCCCCCCCATATCCAACCTGAAGGTATTGAATTAATGCTGTTTTTGCTCCTTATTGCTCTTCTAGATCATTGTTCTTTCACTTCCCTAAAAGCCTACCCACTTTCATCAGATTGTATCACCATCTGCCTCTCCTTGTATTAATTTATTTCATTGTCATTGAATTGTTCAGATGGCTTAATTAACATTGGTATTTTATTTTTTTTGGCGTTTTTAGATAAAAGCTCCCCTTTGTAGAAATTTAATTTCTCTTGAATGTTTAATTGTCTCCATCTAAAAGTTTTGTGGCTGCTTCAGTTGGTTCTCAGGGACCTTTAGGGGCTCCTGGTCCGGCTCTTAAAAGTAACACCTCACGGCTCTGTGGAGAATGGAATATTTTAAAACCAGTACCCAGGGGCTAGCTGTAGGGCTGTGTCTATTTCCTCCTACCTCTACAGAAGCCATAGATCCAGATAGTATTTTGCTGACGCTTTCAGACTCCTTCTGTGAGAGTGAGGATCCATCTGCTGGCTTTAATATCCTGACTGTAAATAACCTAACTCCAGGTTCCTCTGTTAAGTTGGAAAGTAGTCTCTTTAGGACGTTGTTTTCCTGTTACCCCGTATACCCCAAGCATTTCAAGCCCACAACTTCAGTCCCATGAGCAACTTTATTCTTTTCGATTCATTGAATTGTATCACTAGTTGTCAGAGTATCTGTTCTAGCGGTCTTTCCATCCACCTTGATTTTTATTTGCAAATCTGAGGAGCTTAATACTAGGTTATTGTGTTGACATTAGTCCTGTTGACATTAGTTGACTCCAGGTTGACATCAGTCTTGTCCTTCAGAGTAAAGTTCACAGGTTTAAAATACTTAGTACTTTTCCTTGCCTTGCGAGTGATCACCCCCTGCCCTCACTCTTAAGATACAAGGTAATTGCTGTCTTCTCTCAGAGCCTTTTGTCCTGCTCCCACACTGGGCCAGGCGCCCTTCCAGTGTTCCCTGTCACCCTGTGCATACCTCTGCTCTCATCTTACTGTGTTTTATTAGTGATTTCTGATTGTTTGCCTCATCATGAGGCTTTGCTTTAAAGTTTAAACAGGGAGATTGTCATTCTTCATTGTATTCCCATGGCCTGTTGTATGATCCACACTTTTTGTTCATTAATATGAACTAAGTTAAATGCCTTGAGTATCAGATGTTTTCAAATTATTGTTCATAGTCTTAACACCAGTTTGGTGGTGAGATATTAATATAAAAGGTTGTAAACCATCTTTGTCTCATTTTCTTGTCAGTATTTCTTGTGTAGTATTCTAGAGTCAGTTTTTATATAACAAAAGGAATTGACCAGGAGGCAAATATATATGGCAGTTAACCATCATAAATACCAGTGATAACTGAGTTTAGAGCTAAATATAAAAATTGTGTATGCGTGATTGGTTGGTTTGGCCACAAAGAAATACTTTACTTTTTGGGCCCAAGCTGAAAATTGACAGAAAGAGGAGTTGAAATAAAGGAAACTGGCCAGTGCAATATCAGAGGCTACAAGGAGCGCCTGGCACTGTTCCTTGCAACGCTAAAGAAAACTAAGAGGAAGGAGAGAAGAAATTCTAGCTGAAATGCCTATTTGAGGAGACCCACCGTCAAGATGTACAGCCTTTCATACTTTAATAACTCTTAATGCACCTCTCTGTGATAGAGGAATTAATTTCATAAAGTTGACTCTGAGTGATCAGGAAAAAGGTTTAAGCTGTGGTCTCTATACTTTCTGAGGAATGAGATAAATAATATATTCTTAAAGAGATTTCCATCCACAGTGGTTATGATGGTGAATCCTGCAGTGCTCAGGTTAAACCTTTACTTGTCTGGAACCCTCACATTGAAAATGGTCTTTTCCACTAATCACGGAGGCATTTCTGTACTTTTTTGTGTTTATCTGACAGCAGTGCTTACCCACCCCAGTGTTCTTGTCTGCAGAGTCCCAGGGACCGGGAGCCTGGTGGCTGCCGTCTATGGGGTCGCCCAGAGTTGGACACGACTGATGCGACTTAGCAGCAGCAGCAGTACTTACATATATCTGTTCTATTTATTAGTAGTAAATTAAGTATTACTAGGTTTGTTTTGTTTTTTATGGTTCCTGTAAAACTGAAGAATAAATAAATATTGCTTTAAAGTATGTACCTTTTGAAAATTAAGCCTAAACCCAAAACTTAATATGTAGGAAGATTAAAATGATAATAATCAATGTGTGTGTAGTAATCTCTAATGATAAATTCAGATTAATTTCCCCTTCAGTATCCTTTCATCTTTAAATGTATATTCACCTTTTGTCCCTAGTATCTTTCATTTATTCCTGTTCAGTTTAGTTTTGTTTTTAATGGACTGTCAATCTTTTACATGGCCCATTTAAGATAGCTTAATGTCTGTTTGCTGCCTTAGAAAGAAATTCTCTTATTCTTACTAAATTTCTTATTCTCAGGAATTGAGAAAACTTAATTCCAAAATTACTATTAGTTTGTAACAGTGTTATCTAAACTTTAAAACCTTAATTTGATTATATAGATTTGTGGTGTGATGACATTGTGAAGATTTTATTTAATAAATAAGAGAATATTGGATATTGATATTAAATGCTGTAACTAGTACACCACAGTTCAAAAGAATCAATTCTTAGGTGCTCAGCCTTCTTTATGGTCCTACTCTTACATTCATATATGACCATTGGAAAAACCTTAGCTTTGACTATATGGACCTTTGTTGGCAAAGTAATGTCTCTGCTTTTTAATATGCTATCTAAGTTGGTCATAGCTTTTCTTCTAAGGAGCAAGCATCTTTTAATTTCATGGCTGCAGTCACCATCTGCAATGATTTTGCAGCCCAAGAAAATAGTCTGTCACTGTTTTCATTGTTTCCCCATCTATTTGCCATGAAGTGATGAATCCGGATACCATAATCTTAGTTTGTTGAATGTTGAGTTTTAAGCCAACATTTTCACTCTCTCGCTTTTACCAAGAGGCTCTTCACTTCCTCTTTGCTTTCTGCCATTAGGGTGGTGTCTTCTGCGTATCTGAGGTTATTGATATTTCTCCCGGCAGTTTTGATTCTAGCTTGTGCTTTATCCAGCCTGACATTTCACATGATGTACTCTGCATATAAGTTAAATAAACAGGGTGACAGTAGCCTTGACGTTCTCCTTTCCCAATTTGGAATCATTGTTCCATATCCAGTTCTAATTGCTGCTTCTTAACCTGCATACAGTTTTCCCAAGATGGGTATAAGGTGGTCTGGTATTCCCATCTCTTGAAGAATTTTCCAGTTTGTTGTGATCCACACAGTCAAAGACTTTGGCATAGTCAATGAAGCAAAAGTTAGGTGTTCTGGAATTCTCTTGCTTTTTCTGTGATCCAGTGGATGTTGGCAATTTGATCTCTGGTTCCTCTGCCGTTTTTAAATCCAACTTGAACATCTGGAACTTCTCAGTTCACATACTGTTGAACCCTAGCTTGGAGAATTTTGAGCATTACTTTGATAGCATATGAAATGAGTGCAATTGTGCAGTAGTTTGAACATTCTTTGGCATTGCCTTTGGGATTGGAGTGAAAACTGACGTTTTCCAGTCCTGTGGCCACTGCTGAGTTTTCCAAATTTGCTGGCTTATTGAGTGCAGCACTTTCACAGCAGCATCTTTTAGGATTTGAAATGGCTCAGCTGGAATTCCATCACCTCCACTAGCTTTGTTCGTAGTGATGCTTCCTAAGGCCCACTTAACTTTGCACTCCAAGATGTCTTGCTCTAGGTGAGATCACACCATTGTGATTATCTGGGTCATGAAGATCTTTTTTGCATAGTTTTTCTGTGTATTCTTGCCACCTCTTAATATCTTCTGCTTCTGTTAGGTCCATACCATTTCTGCCCTTTATTTTGCTCATCTCTATAGACTTGTGTACTCTGGACATTACATATAAACATGATCATATAATACATGGTCTGTTGTGACTGTCTTCTTTCAGTTAACATATTGTTTTCAAGGGTGTTCCATGTTATGGCATGTCTGTACTTCATTCTGTTTTTTTTAAAGTATGTATTTATTAAATTTGACTGCTCCAGGTCTCAGGTGTAGCATGTGGGATCTAGTTCCCTGACCAGGAATTGAACTTAGGCTCTTGCACTGGGAGCTCAACGTCTTAGCCACTGGACTACCAGGAAAATCCCAGCACTTCATTCTTTTCCATTGATGAGTAACATTTCATTGTATGGATATATCACACTTTATTTATATCCATTCATCAGTTGATGGGCATTTGGGTTGTTTCTGCCTCTTAACTATTGTGAATAGTTACTGCTGTAAACGTTAGTGTACAAATACTTGTGAACATTACAAATACTTGTTTGAATGCTTGTTTTAAAAACTTTTTGGTATATTCCTAGGAGTGGAATTGCTGGGTCATATGATAATTCTGTGTTTAAACTTCTGAGGAGCTGCTAGATTGTTTTCTGAAGTAACCGTACCATCTTTCATTCTTACTAGGTGAATGAATGAGGGTTCTAATTTCTCTATATCCTTGCCAGAATTTGTTGTTATTAATTTTTTTATTGCAGTCATTTTTGTGGGTGAGAGGAGATACTGCCTTTTGATTTTGATTTGCATTTCCCTGATGTGTAATAATATTGAGCATCTTTTCAAGTGCTCATTGGCGAATTGTGTATTTTCTTTGAAGAAATATCTATTTAGACCCTTTGCTCAATTTACAATTTGGTTTCTGTCTCTGTTAAACTCTCAGGAGTCTTTGCATATTCTAGATATAAGTACCTAATTAGATACATGATTTGCAAACATTTTCTTCATTTTTTGAGGAACCATTTCACTCTTCCCATCATTTACATATTGTTTGCTTTTGAAATGCTGAAGATCAATAAAGATGTTTGCTTAGTTATGACTCTGACAGTAACTAAGTCAACTTTGTACTCCATAGCCAAGTTATACGAGTTTTATATTTTCTATAGTTATACTGGAATGACTTAAATGATAGATTGAGAAAAGAAGTACTTGGGACATTTTTAATTCTCTGATTTCACATTTAAAAAGAGCAGTGCTTCATTTACTTTAAAAATTGTGTGAATGACTCATTTATTTATTTACCAAAGTAGCAGAAGGGTACATTTGTAAAGTAATTTAAAGTGAGCTGTCTCGGGTATCAACTTTCGGGTGATACCTTTTTTTTGCTGGTTGAGATATTTATTACTGTGTTATATCAGCATGGGGTTCTTAACTGGGGCCAGTTTTGCTCACCAGGCGACATTTGGAAATGTCTGGAGATATTTAGGTGGTTCTACTGGAGAAGTATCTAGCATCTACTTAGCTTCGCTGGTGGCTCAGAATCCACCTGCAGTGCAGGAGACCTGGGTTGGGAAGATCCCCTGGAGGAGGGCATGGCAGCCCACTCCAGAATTCTTGCCTGGAGAATCCCATGGACAGAGGAGCCTGGCTGGCTACAGTTCACAGAGTCACAGAGAGTCAGACACAACTGAGCGACTAAGCACAGCACAGCAACTAATACATAAGGTTTTATCTTCCTTTATCTCAAGTTTGTTAGATTTTGAATAAACTTAAAAACATTTTCTAACATGTAAACACATATTCCATAGCATTTGCTAACCTTTTATAAGTGAGAATTGCAAATATATCTTGATGACAACTTGAAACTTGTTCTCTTTTATTTTTTAATTGTTCCCTTATAGAATGTTTCTCCATCCCAGAGAGATGAAGTGATTCAGTGGCTGGCCAAACTCAAGTACCAATTCAACCTTTACCCAGAAACATTTGCTCTGGCTAGCAGTCTTTTGGACAGGTTCTTAGCTACTGTAAAGGTAAATATTCTGGAATATGCTTACATACAACTTCTGTTTTAATGGTTTATATGCTGCACCAGGGGCAATTAGTAAAATATTCTACAAGGTGGAAAGGAATGGAAAACCTTCTAAAAGATAATATATATATCTGTAAGAAGACATGATGTCTTCTGTTATTGCTTTAAGTCTTCAGAAATGTTTCCGATTATATTCTGTAATTTTTTTTTGTCTGTAAGTATTCATAGCTTATACTTAACCAATGAAATTTTTTCTGTCTTTCTTTTAATGCAAACCATATAGCATTGGTAGAAAGTTCAGTCATCTTTTTAACACGTTGAATACTAGTTGTAAACAGTGAATCAGACTAGAAAAGTATAATAAGCCTATTGCATATTTTTCTGTCACTACTTATTTATTGAATCTCTTTTGTCGTTTTCTGAACAGCATATAAGTACTTTGTAGCAGCATACATTTGGAGTATAACAAGATGAAAACTGAACTGTTATACATAACTTTGGTGTTTTTTTGTTCAGTGGCAGCATTACAGATAAGTTTTATGTTATCCCTATTGGTATAATATATCATTGGTTATATGATGTGAAATCAGTCATGGGAGGCCCTTAGCAGATTTAAAGCAGAAAGTCAACATTTATTCAATAGCAAGACATGAAACAAAAAAGCAATTCAGTTATCGTTTGTATCCATAGGAATATATATGTTGTAGGAACTATGGGTTCAGTGCTGAGGGTACTGTATTTTTTGTTATTTGGTATAACAAATAGAAGCCAAAGAATTATGGAGTGGAAGAATTTGGATGGCCACTCAGTTACCTTTTTATGTTTCAGACTTCTACTTTTGAGAGACTCAAATTATGATGATCCTAATTGCCTGAAGTCTGGGTTAACTGAGATGCCAACAGTTATTTCAGCATCAAGCCCTCCTCCCCTCTCCCTGTTCCCCTACTCGAGCTAAGCTCCCTTTCACAGAGAAAGATACCATGGGTCCTGATGTTACTAGCATCAGATGCTTACTTAGAGATGGCTAATCTATATTGAAACAATTCATTTAAAATGTATTCATAGTTTAAAGGTGCTTAAAGCAGGTCACAAAAGGGTTGCAACAAGAATGGAGCCTCAAGTCCAGCTGTGCAGAAAAAGGTGCTATGAACTTTAAAAGGACAGACCCTGAGCCCTATCCCAGACCTACTAAATCTGAATCTCTAGTAGGTGAAAGCTGGACATTTTTATTTAAATAAAGAAACTACATAGATGATTCTGATGTACATCCAGGATTGAAAATTACTGTTTGTTTAAACAAAAAAACCCCCACATATTTGCTGTTGTGGTTCTTTATAGTACTAAGTTATTATTGGTGCCCTTGATTTGGGGATTTCATTGCCTACCCAGAGTTGCTAACTGTTGGACTGTCTGTAATGAACTCTGATTTCCTCAATGATATGGGCTTGATATGTTGTTACACATGGAGAAATAAGAGAACCTTAAAAACTGTCAGAGCCACCAGATCTGACTTGATTTTCTGGATCACTTGTGGTATCTCTGTTAACCTCTGAGACTGTTTTCTCATCTGTAAAGCAAGATGTAACATTTATGGCAATGCTTTCTAAACCATAATATTCTGATTAATATTAATGATTACTTTAAAATACTGATAGAATTGAACTGGCTTTTATTTCTCATATGGGCTTCCTTGGTGGTTCAAATGGTGAAGAATCTGCTTGCAATGCAGGAGAGCTGGGTTCGATCCCAGGTCGAGAAGATGCCATAGAGAAGGGAATGGCAACCCACTCCAGTATTCTTCCCTGGAGAATTCCATGGACAGAGTATCCTGGTGGACTGTACAGTCCATGGGATGCAAAGAGTCAGACATGACTGAGCAACTAACCCTTTATTTCTTATACAGGAAGAGGGATGGAAGATTCCTAGACTGTGCCCCTTATACTGAGGCATTGGTTGTTGGCTGGCCTATTTATTAAATAATTAATCAAGGCTAAACTATCATGATTATTCATTTGGCCACACCATACAGCTGTGGGATCTTAGTACCCCAACCAGGGATTGAACCCAGGACACGGCAGTGAAGGCTCCAAATCCTAATCACCAGACCTCCGGGGAAATCCCTGTCCTGATTATTTAAAACTGGATTGGCAAACTCTTACTCTACCAGTAGGGTAGAAAGTTATTATAGATAAGAAAAACAGGCAAACTCGAACCCTCCTAAGGGTGTCAAATCCAAGATTGATTTTCCCCACCTTGATTGATTCTGTATATATTTGGGAGCCTTTCATTCTTATCATGGATTTGAATTTATACTTTTTTGGGTAGACGTTTAATTAGAAAATTTAATTTGCTAGCATGCTGTCACTTTGTAAAGTATGTAAAATATATTAATAGCCTTCATTTTATATTCCTTTCTTAATTCCCCTAATACCTCATACGTTAATCTTAACTGATACAACAGATAAAGAGAATAAAACCAGCTTTAAAAATACACAAATATATTTTTAATTGGGGGAATTTTATAAGTAAAAAAAGGTCTTCTAAAATGAAGCTTACCTCTGATGGATAGAAATTAGCTTTGGTTAACTAGCATCGGTTGAACTTGGAAGAGAATGATCTTAATATTTCTGTAGTGTGTAATATGGCTAGGGTTATAAGTTATCTCTGATCCTAGAAAGCAGTGAATGAGAGCCAGATTAATTTGAATTCCACAGGGTTGTGTGCATACTTGCCTCGTCTGCATATCTAATTTCAAAAAATAAACTCTTAACTTTTTGACAAATCACTGAAGTTGCTTTTTCTCTCGTCCTTGTTTTAGGCCCACCCAAAATACCTGAGTTGTATTGCAATCAGCTGTTTTTTCCTGGCTGCCAAGACTGTTGAGGAAGATGAGGTAACTATTTTCAAGATTAGTCATGTCTCTTTGTTGAAAGTTTTATCCGTTGATTAGCTTGTTTAGTGTTTACCAAAACAAAAACTGAAAAAATGAGTTAATTTTTTTCTGTCCTGCCCTCCCTGCCTCCTCCCCTTTTGCTTTGTGTAGAGAATCCCAGTACTGAAGGTGCTGGCAAGAGACAGTTTCTGTGGCTGTTCTTCATCTGAAATTCTGCGGATGGAGAGAATTATTCTGGATAAGTTGAACTGGGATCTTCACACAGCCACACCATTGGATTTTCTTCACATTGTAAGTTCACCTGAAGTCTTTCAATTTCCTACTTGAGTATATCCTGTTTTAGTAACTTGAAAAGTAGATTGCCTGCTCTTTTGGCGGGGACGGGGAGCTGCACTGAGTCTTTGTCGTTGCTCCAGCTTTTCTCTAGTTTTGGGGAGCAGGGGCTATGGAGTGTGTGGGCTCAGTAGTTGTGGCTCCTGGGCTCTAGAGCTCAGGCTCAATAGTTCTGCTGCACGGGCTTAGTTGCTTTTATAGCATGTGGGATCTTCCCAGATCAGAAATCAAACCCATGTCTCCTGCACTGGCAGGCAGATTCTTCACCCCTGAGCCACCAGCAAAGTCCTTTTTTTTGTTGTTGTTGTTGTTCTGATTTTAGGAAAAGGAAAATTACTGCAGTTAGCCAAGGAAAAATTAGAAATTAAGATATATGTCAAATCATTGAAGCTAAAATTGCCAACTTAGAAACTGAGTAATACCTGAGGAGGTTACATCAACTTCTGTACATAGCTTATCTAGACATTTAAGTAACTAGAATGATGTTCTTGTGATTTGATTTTAATTTCTCATTTTTATTTATTTATTTTTTTTTAGTTCCATGCCATTGCAGTGTCAATTAGGCCTCAGTTACTTTTTAGTTTGCCCAGTCTGAGCCCATCTCAACATTTGGCATTCCTTACCAAGCAATTACTTCACTGTATGGCCTGCAGCCAACTTCTGCAGTTCAAAGGATCCATGCTTGCCCTGGCGATGGTTAGTCTGGAAATGGAGAAACTCATTCCTGATTGGCTTCCTCTTACAATTGAACTGCTTCAGAAAGCACAGGTAGGTGTCAGTCTAATTAAATGGCATTCATTTGTCTCTTACTGGGAAAACAGGGTTAGCAGATAGTTATAAAACTAAGAGATATTTTAATCTTGTAATGGCAGTTCATTTTTAAGGCCAGACAAAGTATTATTACACACTTTAAATGTATAGGCTAGATGTCTTTTTTTCTCTTTTAAAGCCTAGACAGTATTTGCTCGATTCTTTTCATCCCTCCTTCTGGGTGGTGGTGGTGGTTGTTTAGTCAGTAAGTCATGTCCAGCTTCTTTGCAACCCCATGGATTGCAACACCAGGCTTTCCTGTCCTTCACTATCTCCTGGAGTTTGCTCAGAATTCATGTCCACTGAGTCGGTGATGCTGTCTAACCATCTAACCTAGGTTGCTGAAAACCTTAATCTTAAAAGGTTACTAAGATTCTTGCTAATATATTCCATTGGTTTTGTATGAAGAACCTTCTTACCTATTAGGTTTCATTACAGTACTTCTGTAGTTAACTCATTTTTTTAAAAAGATGAGGCAAAAACATAAACTGTAAGAAGTTGCTTTTTAGACAAGCAGATAATTTATTGTTGGCTAGAGAAGGAAGTATTTGGCAAATAGAAAGTATATTCCTGAAGTTCCAGGACTTTCTGAATTAGTTGCCTAAGGTTGGTGAGTAGCTTTATCTGCAAATTGATATAAAATGTTTGAGGTTGGTTAAATTTTTATCAACCATCTATATAAAAACTAAAAATTTAGTGGAAAAAATTCTCATTCAAATGAAAATTTGAAATTCAAATGAAAAGTTAGTAATGGTTACTCTGTTAGCAGCTATTTGGAGAGGATACGTACTGGTTCTGTTCATGGCACTAAATGGAACCTGTGAGTTTGGGTCTGCTGCAAACAATACCCCTTAACCAAATGAGTCCAAATAAGACTTATGAGCCTACTTTCCCTTTTATATGTCCCTGTTTATTCTCATTTGGCAGTAGTTATTCTGATTTGTTTTATTAAATTTTATTTAGAGAAGAGACTGCTAAATTCTGAGCTTAAAAACATTATGTAATATAAAAACCAACTTCAGCAAACAGCTGCAATCTTTGAGCTGATAAAACTTATTAAAGAATTCTATAAAAGAAAAATGAGAATAATACTTGAATTTGATATTTTGTAGGGCAGTTACAGTTGATAGATACAAACTGTAAAAGCTAACAGACCAAAAAAAAAAGTTAGCAGACATATAAAATATACTTCAGGGCAGCCTCTCAGCTCTGAGAATTTCATGCTTTAATTTGTGAACAGAGAAGGGCTGTCTTTTCATAAAAAGAACGATGATAATAGAGCAATATATAAACTAGAGCTATATTCCTCTTAGATGTGTTTTATTCTGTTTTAGCATAGCCCAGCTTGCTTTCCTTTCCTGGGACACATAATGTTAGTGTAATACAGGCTATTTCTCCATACAAGGAGATACTTTCTTTTACTTGCATTTGTTAGATTGAAATAATTGAGAACTGTTTTTTTCTATTGAAATAATGCTATAATGAAAATAAACCCTGGGAGATAGTTGCTATTTGGTGAGAATTTTTCGAAACTAACATCAAAAACTACCACTTAAGGGAATAGTGTGACACAGAGCACTTACTTTGCCTACCTTGAATGTTGGATAAGGAAGTTGAATGTTAATCATTTACATTAGACTGTGGAAGTGGGGGAAGGGACATTAAGAGAACCTCCTACATTTTTCATCTTTATTGGAATGAAGGACATATCTCTAAATGCCTCCATGACTTTGTCTCTGTGCCTGTTTGCAAGTTAGTGCAGAGAAAATTTGCTATATGAAGAGTTACTAGCACCGAGAAAGGACAAGCTTTGAGCCGTAAATAAGAATATTGTAAATAGCATGTATATTCTGTAGCTTGTTATAAGCTTGGAACTTGAAGGAACCTTCTTAAAAATCAGATCATTCAACTCTTTATTTTATAGCTGCAGCCTAGGGAACTTGGGACTTTCTCAGAGACACACAAAACTTAGTAGTAAAGAAAACTGGAAAAAACCTAGTGCTTTATCCATACCGTAAAAATTTTGAAGATTGTAGTCCAGTGGTTTTCAGAGTTTTCTTTAGAAATAGAACTCTTCCTCACCCCCCTCCCCCCAAATCTTATACACGCACAGTCCCCACATCCTAAGTAGTAAAGTATTACTTTGTAATATGTGTTTGGGCCAGAAGCCTTATCAGATGTAGTCCTATTCAACATGGCCTCTCTCTTTCATAAGCTGTTTGGACATGGTCTGAAAACCACAGTTCCATTTTCTTATATATGTATATAGTTATGTTACATTTATTGAGAAATTTATGGTCAAGGCATTGGGGATACAGTGATTCCAAAAAGTCTCTGCTCCATGTAGTAAAGTTATAATGAAGAAGACAGTTAAAAACACACATAAGATCACAAAACTTCAGAGAGTTTGAGACTTGGTCTTTGCAATTCTCTGAAATCCTAGTGGCCCAACTCTGTGTTTAGTTGCTCAGTTGTCTCCAACTCTTTGCAGCCACATGGACTGTAGCCCGCCAGGCTCCTCTGTCCCTGGGATTCTCCAGGCAAGACTACTGGAGTGGGTAGTCATTGCCTTCTCCAGGCCCAAATATGAGTGGCTCCTTGTTCTTTAAGACTCAGTTATCTTTGCTAAGTTCGCCTCTGTTCACATAGGAACACCAAGTCTAGTATCTTTGTAATTAGACCTGTGACAAAGCCATAGTAACATCAGACACTCCTCCTGGATTTCTGGTTGTTGTATGGGAAGTTCTTACATCAGATTGGTAGGATGGTGCCGGAACTACTTGTGATGTGTTTCCCAGTGTTGTGGTTTGAGAGGACTGCTGTTGATCCATCACAGGCATCCATGCTGTGAGGGGCCCCATTGTCACCAGCTCTGCCTGTGTTCCCTCTGGACTTCAGACAAAGTACAGGGAGTGTTTCCTGGTTTGAAAGGCAAGCTTTCTCTCGTCTCTTCTAGTCCCCTCACCCCGACTCTGCTGTCTCATCACCACCCCTCTTACCTCTTGTGCTGCCTTTTGGTCATCATTCTGAGCTGGCTAACCCTCTTTCTTCTTACTCCTCTCATTGCTCTGTTTCTGTGCCTGTACTCGTGTTCTCCTCTTTCTGATTGATGCAGTCTGCCTTGATTATCTCAGGATGTTAAATCTCCCCAGATTAGCGTGGTGGTCTTCCTGTCCATAGAGCGATAAAGCATCTGCCTGCAATGCTGGAATCCCGAGTTCGATCCCTGGGTTGGGAAGACCCCTTGGAGAAGGAAATGGCAACCCACTCCAGTATTCTTGCCTGGAGAATCCCATGGACAGAGGAGCCTGGCGGGCTACAGTCCACGGGATTGCAGAGTCGGACATGACTGAGCGACTTTACTTTAACTTCCTGTCCCTAACCAAGGTCCCTGGTCAAAGTATAAGTTTACCTCTGTGGTGTAGTGTAAGAGTGTGGAGTTCAAGAAGCAGACCTTCCCCACCAGGGTCTTCTAGTCCTTGAAGGTGCCTCGAGTCTGACTCCTTATGGCACTAGGTGTTTTCAGGGCTTTATGCTATCCACTGAACCTAATGGGTCCATCTGAATCAGTTACATCGTGCTATTCCGATCCCCCTTTTCCCATCAGTAACCTGTTCAGATGTCTGCTCTGTAAATGTTCAAGGCTATTTGCCTCACCTCCTTGGTAAGCTGAATTACAGTTGTTTGTTTTTCTAGCAAGGGATACTTTAAAATAGTTACCGTATTTGAATTGAGGGAGATGGTCGTCTTGAAAAATAACAATAAATGTTCTTTTGACACTGTGCAACTAGAACATGTTCATTTTAAATCATTCTATGAGTTTCATTAGAGAACTTGTCTGGTGTCTAAAGTTGCAGTAATTCCACTATATATGCTTGTTTTGTTTCCTCCACTGTAACTCATCAAGGGCCATATTATTTTCTTAGAACAAACTCAGGTTGCAATAGAAGGAATTTATGTTGGTGAATTATTTTGGACAGAGGATTTAGCTTGGGTAGACCATCATTAGATGGTCTGTGTGTGCTTTCGTGCTCAGTCGTGTCCAGCACTTTCTGACCCCCTGGATATAGCCTGCCAGGCTCCTCTGTCCGTGGAACTTTCGAGGCAGTACTGAAGTCGGTTGCCATTTCCTACTCCAAGGGATCTTCCCCACCCAGGGATCAAACCTGCCTCTTGTGTTTCCTGCATGGGCAGGCAGATTCTTTACCACTGCACCACCTTGCGAAGCTTCATTAGGTGGTATTAGTTTACAAAACCTTCAGTGTCTTTCTAGCCCCGTTTTCTGCCAGTCTCACTAAATATAACTCCCTATTTACTTACTACTTCCACAGAGAAAGTTTTTAGTGACACAGTCTTCTTTTTACTTGAAAAACATGTTTTTCTTCAGGCTTCTTCTGTGATACTATGCCCAGTGACTAAGTTATTAGCATATTTGTGATATTTCTACTTTTCTAGGCCATTAAGTGTCATTCATTTGTTGAAGAACAGCATAGTAAACCGGGTACTTTTTAGAAATAATTTTTTTTACACTGTAGTCTTCTTTCCATGTCCCAATTCCTTTTTCTCTGTTACCTCTCTTTTGGAGGCTATTTGAAGAAGTGGGGTCCTGGCCTAGAGAACCAGGTGCCTTCAAGAACCCTGAAGCCCCACCCCTCTCCTGTGTGCTTTGTTCCACGGTCTTTGTTTTTGTGTTTTAATCTGGCTGCAGTAGGTCTTATTTGCAGCATGTGGGATCTACTTCCTTCACCAGGGGTCGAACCCAGGCTTCTCCTGCATTGGGAGCACAGTCTTTTTAGCCACTGGACCACCAGGGAAGTCCCATTCCACTGTTTTTAGCATGGCTTAGCTGGTTTCACATCCCTGGGACATGATAAGCCTTAGCCTACAGTTATAATCTAAAGTTATTATATAACTTTTTTTAAGAGAAGAAAAGAAATTGTAATACTAGTTAATAATATCTTGCCTGTTAGGGTGTTAGCTAGAGCCTTTCAAACTAGGGGGAAAAAATGGTGAACAAAATAGATGAAAAAAGGTCATTTTCATATATAGTTTCTGATAATTTCAGACACTGTTACATTTGTACATGATGACTAACACTAGCCTTTCATCTTTGTATACTTTGCTTGGTAACAGGTAATGAGTTTATTTTAATGCATTTTATGATTATTTAAAAAATTTTTGGCCACACCACCCTGTGGCATGTGGGACCTTAGTTCCACAACCAGGGACTGAACTGTCACCCCCTGCATTGGAAGGTGGAGTCTTAACACTAGACTGCAGGGGAAGTTCCAGCAAGGAGTATATTTAGAGATAAAAAATTTTGTCACCAAATATGTTCTTTCAGAGCATGTTATTTTCCTTTCTCTGTGGTGTTGCAAAGTCATACTGCGTGCTACAGGGTTTTTTAGGTATGAATAAGAATTGGTTGAGAAATGTCCAAAGATACCTATATATAGAATACATAAGCCTGGAAAGTGATTGCTGGTAGTTAGTCAAGATAGACTTCCTAGTAAGAAAGGGCAAGATTTGTGCAGAGTAGAGAGCATGTTTGTTTGACAGAGCACAAATTGGGATATTTTAGGAGGAAATATGGAGAAGGCAATGGCAGCCCACTCCGGTACTCTTGCCTGAAAAATCCCATGGACGGAGGAGCCTGGTGGGCTGCAGTCCAGGGGGTCGCTAGGAGTCGGACATGACTGAGCGACTTCACTTCCACTTTTCACTTTCATGCATTGGAGAAGGAAATGGCAACCCACTCCAGTGTTCTTGCCTGGAGAATCCCAGGGACGGCAGAGCCTGGTGGGCTGCCGTCTATGCGGTCACACAGACAGACACGACTGAAGCGACTTAGCAGCAGCAGCAAGAGGAAATAAGACTGGAAAGGCTTCCTGGGTAAAGAATATGCCTGCCAGTGCGGGAGACTCAGGTTCAATCCTTGAGTCAGGAAGATGCCCTGGAAAAGAAAATGGCAACCCACTCCAGTATTCTTGCCTGAAAAGTTCCGTGGACAGAGGCCTGGGGGCTACAGCTCACGGAGTTGCAAAGAGTTGGGACATGACTGAGCACACAGCTCACACAAGACAGGAAATGAAGGTTGGGCCAGATAGTGGAGAGCCTTCTTAATACCAAACTAAAGAAGTTAGATTATTTCTGGTAGGCACTTGGGGTGCTGAGGAATTAGATAGAGGAATTAATTTAAATTTGTGTTGTATAGGAATTTTGACTAAAGCTATAATTGAAGGGAAAGTAAGGCAGAAAGAGACTAATTATAATCAGACTCCCACAAGATTCTGAAGGCCTTCCATGTAGTCATTGGTGCTAGAAACTTAAGAAATAAAAATGAATATGATACAGTGGCTACCTCTTGGGATCTTATAGTCTGTAGTAGAAAAGCATAAATGGTTAAATAGATTATTCTAATGGGCTTCCCTGGTGGCAGGTTGATAAAAAAACAGATGATCCTGGGATTTGGGGTTTGGGAGGAATAAGGGAAGTCAGGGGTGGCTTCAAAAAGGACTGATACCTGAATTATCCTGAAGGATAAGAAGGAGTTAGTGAAACTTCCTAATTAAACAAAAATCTTAGCAAAAATGTTTTTTGCTAGTGCTGTCAAGCTTGCTGTTTGCTACAGAAATACAACTTGTCAAAGGTTCTCATTTACTCTGTTTAAAAAAAAAAAACAAGTTGTTCAAAATTTCTTAGCCAGACAGCCTTCCCCGTCCCTTATTTAAATTTTTTCTTGCCTCTGGCTGCTTCTCTAAATTCTTAATGGATTTTGTTTATCTATACATTGAATGTGTTAGTCACTTAATTGTGACTGACTCTTTGCGACCCCATGAACTATAGCCCATCTGGCTCCTCTGTCCATGGGATTCTCCAGGCAAGAATACTGGAGTGGGTTGCCATTTCCTTCTCCAGGGGATTTCTTGGCCCAGAGATTGAACCTGGGTCTTCTGCACTGCAGGCGGATTGTTTACTGTTAAAGCCAAAAGCGAGTGTATGTATATGTGTGTGTGTCTGTGTATATAGACATACATATATAATACATATCTTTATAATATATATATAAAAGGGAGTATATATATTCATATAGTTATCTGTATGTTGGTCTTCACTAAAGAGGTTGGAGGAGGCGAAGAGGGTGAGGTGAAAGGCCTTCTAGACAGGGGCGATAGCCTGAATAAAAAGCAGATGTTGGATAGGTATCAGTGAAAAAAAGAATAATTCCTACTTTCCTGAAGATGTCCAGCATATAATTGCAAATACAGAATTCAAGTTCCAAAGTGGTTTATATTATAAATACAGATCTGGACACATATTCTAAAAATGATGGGTTAGGCTGGAGGAATTAGATGAGTTGGAAGTCAAAGATGTGAGGAGAGAAGCCTTGGGGGGCAGGGGGCATGAGGAGAAAAAGTGGCTAGCAGAAATGACAGAGCCACCTCCATTGATGATTTCTTTTTTCTCGCCTGGCTCAGATGGATGGCTCCCAGCTGATCCACTGTCGAGAGCTTGTGGCGCATCACCTTTCTACTCTGCAGTCTTCCCTGCCTCTGAATTCCGTTTATGTCTACCGTCCCCTCAAGCACACCCTGGTGACCTGTGACAGAGGAGTGTTCAGAGTACACCCCTCCTCTGTCCCAGGCCCAGACTTCTCCAAGGACAACAGCAAACCAGAAGTGCCAGTCAGAGGTCCAGCAGCCTTCTGCCACCATCTCCCAGCTGCCAATGGGTGCAAGTATGCCTCTGCCAAACGCAAAGTGGAGGAAATGGAAGTGGACGACTTCTACGATGGGATCAAACGGCTCTATAACGAAGATAACACTTCAGAAAGTGCGGGTTCTGTGTGTGGCACTGATTTATCACGGCAAGAGGGACAGGCTTCTCCTTGTCCACCTCTGCAGCCTGTTTCTGTCATGTAGCTGCAAGAGTTACCTTCAAGGGCAAACTAGGGTAGACGACTCTGGGGATGGGAGCATGGAAAACCAGAATAGGCTATGTAAGGTATATATCTTTTCAGGCTGATTTGAAATGAGCCAGAGGAAAAAACCCAGTTGATTTGTATGACTAATTATAATTCAACAATATTTAAGCACTTAAAGACCAAAAAAAAGTGTAAAATTAAGGTCAAAAAAATTTTAAGTAAAAAATTCCTTTGTAGTATTTGTCAGTTCTACCCTTTTCTCTGCTAAAATGTAATGTGTAGATTGCCTTGTGTCAGAAACTCACATTCAGTGTTTTTTTTTTTATACCAAAATTCCTAGCTAGCAAACCTTTTCCCAGAACCCTGATTTAATTTTCCTCTTGCCTTTGCTTGCTTCTTTGAATACTAAATGAATTTTATGCATGTTGATCTATGGCTGATGAGGAAACCCTCAAAGTTTATTTTTAGCAATTTAGTGAACAGATTATTTCAGTGTGACAGCCATGTTTAATCCATGATTCAAATTCAAATTAATCTGGAAAAGGTACTTCAAAATTGCCCCATATGAATCAGGTGGTAAAAAGGACTCCTATTACCATTGTTGATTTTTGTCTCCTTTCAGTTTCTATAGTTTGGAAATAAAATCATTTTCAGTTTTTATCTTAAATTGAAGCTTAAAAGTGGCACGTGATTAAGACACTCTTAGGTTTGTTGAAAGGATTTTTGACATTTGTATAAAAATTTGTGATAAAGACTATATCCAGGTGCTCACTAAAGAAACATGTAACAGCTAAAGTTAGGTATTTTAAACTGCTCAGTTCACTCATTTATAATCAGCAGGAGAGACTCTAGATGTTGGGGCAGCTCTGTGATTGGGATCTGTAACATGTATTAATATTAACTGAATTCAGTACCCTAGTTTTATGTTAAGCCATTAGGATTTTTCTTGATCAGTTAACCCCCTACCTCCCCAGCCTACCTGTATTTCTTGATCAGTTAATCCCCCTGCCTCCTCTGATCAGTTAACCCCCTGCCTCCCCAGCCTACCTGTATTTCTCTCAATGACTTCTGGATTCTGAGCTCCCTGTGCAGTCTGAAGAAGGAATTGCAGTCAGAAGCATGTACTGATGATAAAAGCCACTGGTAGCAATAAATGTTGTCCTTAACCTTTTTATCTTTTTTTTCTGCTTGTGAAGAGGTACAAATTCTTGATTGGTTAAGCACTGCTATTTCAGCTATAGAAGATGATAAAAATACTAATACGCTTGCAGAAAATAAAACATAAAGGGGGGATTAAATGTGACTGAGTTTAGGGTTTGACATAATTTTTCCTTTCTAATATTTTCTAACTGGTGGACTGTGTCCTTCCAAACAGTAAATTCTTAGCTTAAGGAACTGTGAGGGCAGGCATTTCCCATGTCTTGATAACCCATCATTTTTAACCCACTGATTTTGCTCTGGTTTAGCAGAGCACAAGTATTCTCCAGTCTGCATTTGACTTTTAAATTCTTGTGGTAGGGTTGGCTACCTGCTACAGTCCAATCAAGGGGGAAATGTCTCCTGACATTGAAGTACAGGGAGTGAAGATAGCATGAGGCTGACTTTGCAAATACACATTAAAAAAAAAAAAAAATCCCACTTATCCTAGCAGTCATCTGGTTCTGTTTCTCAACTCACCTCAGTTGTGGGAGCTTCAAGAAGTCTATAACTACACATGTTCATCATTTTTAAAATGGCATTTAATCCCTCCATCCCCCCCTCAACAAATGAGTATTTTTGTTACATATAAATCTACGGATAACATTGAGTCTAGAATCAGAATATTTCCTTAATTGATGGCAAATCAGTTTGGGGGAAAAGGTGTTGTTTTCATGGGAAACTGGATTGCAATGGTTGGGCTGCCAGGTCTCGTGCCTCAAAGCTTATTTAACCCATATATCAATTAAATGATAGTACTTGGGAGACCAGACCCTCCTGAGCATGCACCCTTTCAGTTTTACGTCCGTGCCACCATCCCGGAGACCTGAGCTACCATGAGCTCTTCTATAACTTTGGTTTTCTGGGACCTGAACTTGTGGATTAAGGCATAAAAAAAGCAAAACGTGCTTGAACAGTGAGGAACTTCTCATTAAGGATGTTCCTACTGTTAGATCCTGTTTTACTGGAAACTCTTATTAGCCTATGCTGCTGCTAAGTCAGTGGTCTCTGACTCTGTGCGGCCCCATAGACAGCAGCCCACCAGGCTCCACCGTCCCTGGGATTCTCCAGGCAAGAACTCTGGAGTGGGTTGCCATTTCCTTCTCTAATGCACGAAAGTGAAGTCAAAGTGAAGTCGCTCAGTCGTGTCCGACTCTTCGCGACCCCATGGATGGCAGCCCACTAGGCTCCTCCGTCCATGGGATTTTCCAGGCAAGAGTACTGGAGTGGGGTGCCATTGCCTTATCCACAGAACCTAAATTTTAGCATCACACAATTCTCTTCCGATATCTGGAAACTTGAGCTTTGGGGAATCACAATTGCCTGGTACCTCTTGGTGGTTAGAAAACTTGTTATTCCATGAAGGATCTGCAAAAGCAAAGGAATAAACGTGATGGGATAAATTAGTTTAATTCTAATAAGTTACTCTCTCATCCTCCAACAGAAGTGAATGTGCATGCTCTAGCTCTTGAAGCTCATACTGGGAAAAGCCAGGTGATTTACTTCATTGTCTTTTGCAGGATTGGTGTTAAATTGGTCATCTGTGAAGAACTGAGTTTTTTTTCCCCCCTACAGATGTCTTAGTGTGGAGGGGAGGGCTGGGAAAGGAGAGTACTCTCAAATGCCAGTTAAAAAGACTAATTCTAATTCTGATTTGTCAGAAATGTCTCTGACCCGGTACCTTTGGCTCTGAAAGCAGCTGTAATATAGCTTCTTGCTTGGCCAAGCTGATGAGAATCTGAGCCTACATTCCTACTGTCGAGAGCTAAGACATTGGTATCTGCCCCTGAAGTATTCTTTATTTTCTCCTATGTTGTTAGAACACAGGAGAAATATGTATAGCATATATATATATGCTCCCTATTTTCTACCTACCTGGGTTTTACTCATTTGAAATTCTTGAAACAAGAAAGTAAGTTGCCCTTGAGCATTACTGCCCAGAACAGCACAATGTGATCAAAGCCACTGATGCTCGGCTGTCATCATGGGGAGCCTTAAGGTAGGTTGTAGTTTTCAACTGGAAAGGGAGATAACTGGCCAGTGCCTTCACAACCATCCTAGGACACAGCAGGTTGAGGATTAGAGAACTGTCCAAGGCCACATGGCCAGGAATTTTTAACAAGGTTCAGCTTCTGACATATCAGATATAAAGCTTTGTGATATCATGAAGTTTTGTCTAACATGTAACTGTAACTTTTAAAGACTCAAATCATTGAAATTAGTCTATAAGCTCTTAACAGGAGAATGTCTCCTAAGCCTGTTAGTATTTTGAGCTTTGGCCACTAGATGGTGCTTTTAGAAAAAACATCTTTTTAAGTTTCAGGAGAAACTGAGCTTACTGTGAGGGAATGAGCAGTTTAAGGCCTCACCTCTTGTTTCTAAACATCAGCATCATGTGCAGCTATGAGTTCACATCACTTAAGCCATGGGAGGCCTGTGCACGTGGGACTGATGGGAAATTACCAAGATCTGCCATGTTGGGACTTAGATGTGGCTAAGTATGTCTCAACAACAAAAACATTCTAAAAATTAAAGATCCTAATATTCGGTTAAGTTGTTTGGTCCTGCACCCTAGAAATACGTTTGGGAATACTTGAAAATAAAGTCCCAAAAGCTTGATGCTTTTGTTTTCAGTTGGATTTGACCGATCATAGGACAGAAGATGGAAGTATAGGCCTAAACGTGGTAAAGCTAGGAACAAGGAGTTAAAATGACAGCTTCTCCTCACCGTATTAAGTTTACAGACCCTCCTCTATAACAGAGTTACATCTTGATAAACTCATAAGTTGAAAATATCCTTAAATCAAAATGCATTTAGTGCACCTAATCTGCTAAACACCATAGCTTATGAACATAGTCCACCTCAAGTACTCAATACACTTAACATTAACCTCCAGTTGGGCTGAATCCATTTAACACAAAGCCTGTTCTACAACACAGGAATCACATATCCTATGGAATTTGTTGAATCCTGTGCTTAAGTGGAAAACAATGGTTGTAAGTCTATCAGCTGTTTCCTTTCATGAGTAGCATGGCTGACTAGGAGCTGCAGCTTGCTACTGCTGCTGCTAAGTCGCTTCAGTCATGTCTGACTCTGTGCGACCCCATAGATGGCAGCCCAACAGACTCCTCTGTCCCTGGGATTCTCCAGGCAAGAGTCCTGGAGTGGGTTGCCATTTCCTTCTCCAATGTGAAAATGAAAAGTGAAAGTGAAGTCGCTCAGTCGTGTCCGACTCTTAGCGACCCCATGGACTGCAGCCCACCAGGCTCCTCCATCCATGGGATTTTTCAGGCAAGAGTACTGGAGTGGGGTGCCATTGCCTGCTGCTACTGCCCAGCAAAATTATCCGTACTGCATATGGCTAGCCCAAGACAAGATCCAAATCCAGAACTACAGTTTCTTCTTAATGTATATCACTCACACCATCACGAAGTCAAATCATATTAAGTCAGGGACCTTCTGCAGTGGTTTGCATGATGTAATTCCCATGGGTAGTACAGAGACATACCTTTCTCTGTGCCACCTCTGGATCATTGAACAGCTGTTGTAAGAGGTAACCAAGAACATCTTACCAGATAAGTTTAAAGACAGCACACAACTCTAGGTTTTTCAGGTTCTAGGAGGCTGAACTCCATTTCTCTCAACTCATAAAGTATGAGTTTCATGGCAGATCCAATGTCAAAACTTTTGACCTTACTATGTTACACAATAGTAGGCCAGTGGACTTAAAACTACTGAAAAGCAATCAGGAGTGTGTTTTCCTTTTCAGAATACTATCTCTTGCAGTTTAGCCCAGAAAGGGCTTAGCTCTTACTCCCAGAGTTTGCTGTATGAAGTATACAGAGACATGCAATTCATAGTGTGTGGCTACATCCCCAGTGCCTAATGTTGGCCTAGTGTAGTATAAAAGTATTTGGGGAGAAGAAAGAGTGGCAAGACGGATGGATATAAAGAGCAAGGAGAGCTAGAGCTACAGCTCTTCAACGTTCTAAAAGCCCTGTGCAGGGCGTGGTTAAGCAGAGTTTGTAGAATGCTATTCTGTATCCTCCCCCCGTCATACCCACACACACATTTTTTTTTGGACAGGAACCAACCTTAAAGTAATAGCTTCATGCCTCTTGGTCCCATAATTTGCCAAGAAAAAAGCTTTTCTTTGGTGCCAAGAAAGTTTCCGTAGTGGACTGACAGGCCGTTTCAGCTCACAGTACTGCAAATAACTGATCTGAGGAAGACATGAAATCTTCATCTGTACCTCCTACGATGTTCCACTAATAACCAAAAGATCTCATTTATTTACAGCTACCTGTCAGAATAGGAAGGTTGGAAAACGAGGTGAGCAGATGCCTAGGCTTGCAATTAGTCTTTTCATATGAACACATTCAGCCCTGAGGGTGCTGCGTGTTGGCTAGAGACTGGTCTGAAAGCTACATGGCATCAGTCACAAGGACTAAACACCACAGTCTTAAGGATTCAAATGCAAGGATCTTCAAAGTGAGCCATATTGCCAACAGTCTCCACGGTGGAAAGATGGCAGTCATCTGCAAAGCAAAAGGTTTTGCATAGAACTGTCATTTAAGTACAGTGAAAATTATTTCCTTAGTTTTTCAGATGTCCAGAACTGTTTACTCATGGGACAATGATAAGCAGAAAAGTCAGATTAACTAAGAAGGAAGTTTAGGGTACAGTTGATGGGAAAAAGTACAGTCGAGCATACTGGTATGATGACCTAATTTTCTCACTCAGCTCAGTGCATACTAATTCAGAAGATCAGGTTTCTCCTTTATACACGTTCTGTGCCAATCCCAGAGACCATCTAGGATACACTTTCAGCAGTAAGGCAAGAGTCTGTAGCTGAAGCAAGGTTTGTTTTAAGACTATGAAAAAAAGCCTGTTATCAATCAAAATAGGTTCAGCTGGTTCAGTTCTCCCTGCTTTTCAACAATCTAGCTTGGGACAAGCGAGTAATGTTTATTTTTCATCTCTCTTAGTTGGTCAGCCAAGAGAACTTGAGAACCTACCAGCTTTATCAACACTTGAGAAAAAGAACCACCTGAAGTAAAATGGAGGTTAGCTGTGTGCTTGACCTGTGCTATCCATTACCCACTCTCTGGATAACTGAAGAGAAACCAGCCTGGATGGAACAGCCAGTTCCCTCACCCCTCCCACGAAGATGTCACCATTACACTTCTCTAGCCTGAGGCCTAAAAGGGGAACAGCAGTATTAGATTACACATTTCTCTAGTTAAGGACAAAAATACTGCCTAATTGAGTTTTAAATATTGCTCAAAAAATGTCTTTACAATCTGACACAAAATTTGTTTTCAAAATGAGCGATAGGGTAAAGTTGATATTAAAATATTAAAAGGAGCCTAAAAATAAATCCAATTATTGTGCTTAGTAATCACAGTGGTTTCACACAATAGGATGTCTGTGTTCAACTTATAAGACTGATAGTATGTCATGCTGTAGCATCAGTTAATGAGTTGATACCCACCCATCCATCCGTCAAACCACTGATCACATCTTAGCAGATTTCTATCCTTGCAGATTATAGTGTAATATGGAGGGGACGGCTCTCAACTCATATTTTAACTATTTAATGGCTCAGATGAACTTGATTTTAATAACATTTAATAACTGTCTAAGTAAAGGAAGCCTCTCGCCAGTATGCTTATCCAATTAGACTAAATAACCTCTTTCCAGGAATCAAATGATTCAAGAGGCAGGCACTGTTGCTTCATCATTTCACCTTTCAACCAAAGCATATGTTTACCATTCTTAAATAAAGGGGGGAACTCTCTTGCCACCAATATCCATCTGCTGCTGCTGCTGCTAAGTCACTTCAGTCGTGTCCGACTCTGTGTGACCCCATAGACGGCAGCACACCAGGCTCCGCCGTCACTGGGATTCTCCAGTCAAGAACACTGGAGTGGGTTGCCATTTCCTTCTCCAACTGCTATGGGGCTAAAAAATGATGGAAATAAGCAAAAACTATTGATAAGAAATGAAAAGTTAGCAAATTGCATGTTCATGCATAAAATAGAAATGAATTTGGAAATTGCACCTTGACTACAAAAATTGCCCCTAAGAGGTGACTGCTAACAAAATAACCTACCCCTGAATCCAGCCCATCACAAATGAGTCAGCATTAGAAATCACTGACTCAACAGCCAGAACTGTGTGTTTGCATGTGGGTGTACTTTAAGTGATTTTCAGCATTTTTTTTTCCTTCTTTGGCAAACAGGGTGGAGAAAGCCACCTGGCTGACTGGCAAATGTGGATGAGAACCATTGTTAACAACGCTCCTGTTGTCTGGGACAGGATACGTACTTGGGGGTTTGTTTCCATGGTCCAGGACACAAAAACTCTGGACACGTGGTAAAGAAGAGCTTCACAATAAATAAAAAGGCAAGGATGGGCCAGAAAGTTACTTTAACATACCTTTAAATATAAATTGAGTCCCAGAGGCAGGAAAATCACCTACCCAACACTGGCACATTTTAAACATGATTAAGACTTGCAGGTCAAAATCCCAGTGACAGCACCGGGATTTGTTGCTGTATTTGAGATGAGGAGAGCATCTTAAACACAATTCTATGGCTTAAATGTCACTTAACTTTCTCCTTGAGCTTAAAATTGGCATAATTTTGATACCAAAACTAACTCTGAATAACCTTTACATAAAAACAAACTGGCTAAGTAGAAAAAAAAATTTTTTTTTCCAAAACAGAATCCCAAACCCCAAAAACTTATATATAGGATGCAGGTAACAGAAAGAGTCAAATAAAACAACAGTGGTTCCTGAATTTAAAGGAAGGATGCCCACTTCTCTCTCTCAAGAGGCAGTCGATCAGCTGAAAAATAAAAATATTGTATCAATAGAACACTCCAAATTTAAAACTTGCAGCCATCTTTGTTCATGCAATATCAAATGTTTAGAAAAATACCCCAAACTTCAAAACAACCCATCAAGCTACCAAGAGGAAGGAGAACTGTTGCCCCAATCTTATGACCTGATGGATGGTTGAGGGTCCTGATGGGACTGTTCAGAAGGTCGCTCATGGGACAGAGGTCTGGAGTTTACATGAGATCAAGTTTGTGGACCCTCAGACTAGGGTCCATGCTATCTTCAGTCCGTGAGTTCTTGGGTCAGCAGCTTCAAGAACGTGACAGCTAAGCAAGATCCCAACACATAGCTACTTTGGGTTTTGGCCCAAGTTCTCTGTTTCACTCAATTTCCTTTTAAGGAGTATTATTAAGTATTACTGTTTTTGGTGACGATGAGTCATTTTAGTAACCACTACGGGCAGTGGTTTGTAAACAGACATTGACAAATAGAAACAGCAGTGCAATATTTGACCCAGACTTTAAAAGAACAGGAGGCGATGGTGGAAATGAGGTAACTCTTCCCCAACACGTGTGAACAGACAGCTCCTGCTCTTCTAATGCTCTATGTCCATTAGGAGAGAGTGGGGCTTGTCAACAGGATGGTTACATAAAGAAGAAGCTACAGAAGAGAAAAAAGAAAGGTTCAGATTCAAAGTTGATTCTTAAAAGGCTTTTTTTTTTTTTTAAAAAAAAGGAGCTTCTCTACAACAAACTGAAAGAACAGTGATGTGTCAGTAAAGGGATGATCAGTCGAGGTGGGAGCAACAGCAGCAGAGCTGGCACCAGAGGCCGAGGAAGGAGAGGCTGCCTCGGCTGGGGCAGTGGGGTGCTCATCAGGGTAGAAGGGGACAGAAATGGGGGACAAAGGGTGGCAGAGACAGTGTATGAAGTACAGAACACCACGTGGCAAGCGTCTTGGAGGAGCTGGTGCTGCCCAGATGGTAGCATTTGAAGTCCAGACAAAGCAGGAAAGCATGAGACACTTCCATCCCTATTTCTTTTATCCAGTGTTATAAACACGTGTACATTTGTATATCAAACAGTGACTAAAAAGAACTCACAAAAGGGCACACAATGTTTGGGTAAAAATATATTTTCCCCCACTTTATGTTCTTGGCACTAGTGATATGCATAGATTACCTGTCCACCACGCTCCTACCTCCACAGACACCAAATGACTAAGCAAGTTTGCTACGGGATTACTTTCATACTTGAAAAAAATGATATGCTTCACACCAATACAATTGTTTTAGTTTTTTAAAAAAGACAAGTGTCTAACATGCAGTTTACATATATGACAATTCTGCATTAACACCGAAAGGAGATTACACAACAGTTTTAAAAACACATTGGTTATTTTCCAACAGCAAAATGACAATGATCTACAACTACAGTTTAAGGCATATCAGCATATTTTAAAATTAAGGAATAGACAAAGTTCTAATGCTGTTCACAGCTTAATCTTCCATTTATTTAAAAAATTCCCTTCATACCTACATACAATCTAGACTTTGTACGTCATCAATTCCCCCTAAAGAGTCATCACATATGTATCCTGTCAATGGAACCAAGACTTCTGGAAGTTGAGACTTGACAACTTCAGACACTTGTGAATGGCAAAGCAAAGGGATCTCAACGCACAGTTTTGGTAGGACCACACAGAGACAGTATGAAATGAGTTGGTAACAGCTGAAACCCTGATTCAACAGTCTGTATTATGAAACACTGAGGGATATGTCAAGAAAATGAGGAAACCAAGTCTGTTTGTTTGAGGTGCACAAGATATGAGGTGTTATTGCTGGTGAGATCACAAAGCAGAGAAGGAAGATGAGTAACCTGTGCCCAGCATTATGTTAAATGTTCCCCTGGTTGAGGTGTCCTTTCTGGACAAAACCTTCACCAATTAATAAAGAGCCTAAGCTGGGAAAAGGTAGTCTCTCAACTGCCCATAAATTCTCACAAGTGCTTTTCCATCACATCCTTCTTGAAACTGTTATAGGTATCTAAAGTCCAGAAGAAGCAAAAGCATGGTCATAATGGTTGAACAAAAGATCTGGGGAAGGGCCAGCAAGTGCTGTCTTGGCGGGTTAAAAAAAAAAAAAAAAAGGTGATCCTTGGTAGTAATTAGCACAAGGAACAGATCCGTAAACCAGGACCACCAAAACACTAAGCAGTCATAAAGGCAGTGTAACATGAAAAAAACTTTCTCTTGTTTTTCTCTAGTGGAAAGTAGTAGTTTCTCATTCTAGCTTTACTTACACAGTCAGAACCAAGGGCCCTCTGGGACTTCCCTGGGGGTCCAGTGGTTAAGACTTCACGCTCTCATTGCTGAGGACTCAGGTTCAATCCCTGGTCAGAGAACTAAAGTCCTGCAGATCACATGGCACAACCAAAAATAACAAAAAAAAAAGAACCAAGGACCTTCTATAATATCCAATGAACCCACAGTACTATGTAGAACACAGACTGGGACTGATAATTTCTGACTTCCACACTGACACCAAGGAAAAGGCAAATCTCTGTGTTTCTTGTGAAAAAGAGATAAATGTGAGCCATTTAAAATATAGTTTTCTTTCTTTAAAAAAAAGAAAACAAAGGATACTCAAACCAATACCTCCCTACCCCCATCCAGGAAAAAAAAAAAAGAAATAATTCCACCTATCCCATTTGTTTCTTTAAAAAGCCAAAAAGATCTCAAAGGTTGCTTACTACTGTACTTACATGCAAAGGCGAAAGCACATCCAATTAGATTTGAGGGTATCATTTACTCCGTGCAGAGCCAAGGACTACTGTGAAAAAAGGCACAGATACAGAAAGAAGAGAGGGCAGCAATAACAAACCAAACAGGGCCGGGGAACAGGGGCAGAAAAAAGTTGAGAAGCAATGCAGTTTAAAAAAAAAAAAAGCTTTTATATGTTTCTTTTGACTTTTTATTCCCTGACTCTCCATGATTTGTTTTTCTGTGAAAAATTTAATGGGGGAAAAAATCAATCAACAATCTTGGAATCAAAAAGTCAGCTGGATGCCTTTCGCGGTTGGGCTCACTTTAAAAAGGCTTTAGCGATGCATGTAAAATGGTCATTTTCAAGGGATGCATTCTTAGGATTTAGAAGTGTATTTCCTGTTACAAGGCACAAAAATGCGCACACAAGCAATGGTTGGAACAAGCATACAGCACTAGTATTCAAGCTTCTGTGTGGTGCACAGCGTCTGAGCAAATTCAGCCCACGGTTAGAATCAGCATGCCACCTGATGTTTGGCTGCTGCACAGCTAGCTTCAGACTAGAATCATTCAAAAACAAAAGCAGAAACACTGATCCAGGAGCTTCTAAAGCCTGTCTTTACACCTCTACTGCTGCTTCTGGTTTGCAGTTTCTATCCCAGCTTAGTTTGAGCTTCCATGAAAACTGATTCCTTGCTTTGCCTAATTAAGCCTAAATCAGTTCATTGGAAGCCCATTCCTTCTTTTCCTAAGAGTGTCGTTGAGGATAAAGAGAAGGTTGAAAAATTTACTGAAATCAACTAGAGACTTAGTATTTAAATTAAAAAAAAAAACACACAAAAGTGTGTATGTGTGTTCTATTTACTTAATGTATGACTGAATGAAAACCCTTCTCCAGGGGATCTTCCCAACCCAGGGATTGAACTTGGGTCTCCTGCATTGCATGTCATTTACCATCTGAGCCACTAGGGAAACCCATCTAATGGATGACTAGGGAGGGCCAAAAGGAAAACGCAGGGGTGAAGGGTCAGATTCATAAGAAAGGTTATTCTTTCAAGTAAGAAGTAGGAGACTATGGAGTCAGAGAGAAGCTGGGAGTGTTTTGTTTTTATGGGGGGGAGGGGGATAACTAAGAAACTGAAAGGATAAGCCTCAAGAAGGAAAAGTATAGAAAAGAAATTAGGTATGCTCCTTTCCATACAAATCTGGCATATGTAGTCTATGTCCTGAAATGTGACTAATTCCTAATTCTTGTTGATGGGGCAATGGGTCTTAAACATAGAGGGCATGTTGAGTGAGTCTTGGTGAGGCCATTCCTTCAAGACAACTGGATTTGAAAGACTAGATGTTCTATTCCTTCATCCCTCTTTTGGCCAAATATCAAAATACGCCAGGAAACTGGGATGTGAAGTTGGATTTCTGCTTTCTTGACTCGTGGGTTTGTGTTATGTCCCTTCTCATTTCTATCTTAAAATGACAAAGTCTCCTCAAACTTGTGCTGGATGATGATACAGTTTATAACAAATTTTCTATTTTAAATATTTCTGGAAAATTTCTCCTTGGAATTATTGAAAAATGTTACTCGAAGCACTGATACCCTGGAGTCAGTCATTAGGCGCTCACCCTACTGAGAGCAGATTTAGGTGCGTTTATGAAAAGACAGGGTATTGTTAGTAGCAAACAGGTTGCAAAAAGCCCATTAATCTTAGTAGAAGACTCTTCTACTAAGAACATTGTACGATCAGCCTTGGAAAGGGCTATCAGTGAGAGGGCCAAGGCTGCCCTGAAACAAGTAAATAGAATCACTGTTCTCTTATTACAGTCCAGCTTGGCTAGGACTTAAGATAGGGGTTCAGACATGTTTTTAAAGCCATAAGAGGAGACAAACCAGTCTGAACAGATCCACAATCCAGGCCAAATAATGTTATTAAAGTAATAAAAATCCACGCAAGGGTAAAAGTCAGGTAAAGCTTACCCACCGTTCTGCCTACATACAAAGCTACCTTGGTTTGGGGCAGGTGAGGAGAAGAATCAGAAGGTGTTCAGAGCCTTTCCATCATGGAGATGAATAATCAAGAAAAGCAAGTTGTTAGGGCTATTCAGGTTTACAGTTCAGCTGCTGAGGTGGTGAGAAGTTTTCCTGTCAGACATACATGGAGGAATTTAGCCTCCTTCCCTTGGTCCCAAGCAACACACAAGTCACAGGACAGGCATGCTTGCCGCCACCACTCTGAACAGGCATAAACGGCAAGTCATTTGCGTTTCCAGAAACAAAGTCCCACTGCACATAGCTTTTGCTGTGACTCCCTTGCTCTATCATTTTCCACCACCCAACAACATTCAGCAAAATGAGTTAATAGTTATATGGTGTCTGGGGAAGGGGAAAAAATAAAAATAAAACAAAATAAAAGGACACAGATGGCAGAGATACAATATTACTGCAAAAGCAGGTGAATGCGGACCATCCTTGGCTTGCCAGGCTTTATGTGAAGCTTGCACTGCAAGTTAAAAAACAAAACAAAAAAGTTAGAAATAATAATAAATTAAAAGAAGGAAAATTAGGAGCGCCAGCACCAGCATTCGGTGATGGTGAATGCTCATGCAATGATTATGGAATCGACAGAAATTAAAACCAAAAATTTGAGTAAGCTATATACTACATGACAAGCAAAAGCAAAATTTTAATACTGAATTAAAGAACACATGGTTAGTTTCCATTTGCAGGTCATTCGGAATTCACGAGTGACTTCTTGAAACCATTACATGTTCTACTGGAAAGATTTGTGGTTTGATTTTTCATTTTCTCAAATAACACAAAACCAGGATCTATTAGATTTGGGCATCACAGCAGTACTGAATAGGAGTTGAAAATTCCATTTCTGAGCTTCTAGAGTCAGAGAATAAATAAATATACAATAAACATCTTTGAACAAATAATTTGGCAGTTGGAATATAGTGGATGGAGGACATGCTACTGATCTATTTGGGAGGGGAAAAAAAAAGGACAATCATTATATGGTTATAGCTATAGCAATGCCAGGAGCCTTCCCCCTCTTAGGTATAAAGCAACGCCAAGTTCAAGATCCACATGTCTAATTTTAGGCAAATCCAAAACATGCAACTTCATTCCTTAGCAAGAATCAAAATATGTTTTAAAAAAGAAAAAAAAATGAGTGGATGATTCTGTGAACTGTCATTATCAGATGCCAGGTATAGTTTTAAAATGAGATTTTAAAACTTTCTTTTTGGAATGGATGCGTCTTTAAACCCCCAGACTGCCGGCTGACAAAGTTTTCAGAAAAGACGAACACTGTCTACTGAACAACTTACCCTCGGGCACTCCCACCACTGAGGTGTAGCCGCGAGCAAGGAAAGTGACTTGGTGGCAGGAGGTGGGGTCCAGTTAAAGGCAGTACCAGGGTTAGTTCTACCTTGTCTATAATCTTAGGACATGTTATATGCTCTCATGCCACTACAGGTCAAGGAGAAAGTACAAGGCCTTACCTATGTTAAAGAGGGAGCATGTCATTAGAATAGAAAAAAACAAAGAATTTCAAACTATTAGAAAAACTTAGTTAAGCTCTGAGGTGGAAGCATAGCAGGTGAATAAACACGCATCTCTTTTTAAATTTTCTCCCTTGAACAGCTCCCATGCTCTTCCTCCAGCTACACAAGGAGGAGGAAAGAGCCTCCCATGTATTTTCAAAGTACTGTTCTCGTTACCCTGGTCACTGTCTGTCTGTGGTCCTCTCTAACCAAAACTCTCCACTGGCAGTAAAAGAAGTGGTTTTTTTTTTTTTTTTTTTCCACTTTTCCACTTCTGGCCTCCAACTGGCAATTGCTTTCACTGTTCAAATGGGAAAGTGAGCTTAAGTGCCTTTAAGAAGTTACCAAAAAGTTCGTGCTGTTGTCAAGCACAAAATCTGGTGACTCTCGTGCACCAAATTAAGTCTAACTCCATTAATAATAACTGAGAATGTATAAATAAGGCTAAAATAGAGTTCACATACACTTCACATAAACTTGAAAAGCATTATACATCGCTAAGGCCCAAGGCTGGGAAGAAAATAACCTAAAACGTTCTAAAGGATAACAAAAACCTCCTTACACGGAGAAGTCTGTTATTAGAGGGACGGTTGAAAATGGAGGCACGATGCTGATCAGCTTTTGGAATATTTATTGCTTAAAGGCACATCCAGTATAAATGAGATAGCCTTGGAACATTGTTGGTCTTTTATAAACATGTTTAGTCCTAAAACGTGTACCTTTATGCACTTTGTGCTTCAGGGTAAGAAAACTTGACTTTGGGTTTCCTAAACCATGACTCAGCAGCTTTTTTCTATTTCATTCCTGCCTATAGATGTGTACACACAAACACACCCACACACAACCTATTTTTATCCTGGGTTGGTTTGGATCAACAAGGGTATGATGCCAAATGGCTTTTGTTGTGTCTTCCCTAAAGGAATCACTAATCTCTGACTCCGCATGGGGATCGTCACCATTAGTGACCGACACTGCCCCCAACGTGTAGAGCTACTACAAAGCGCGTTCTTCAACTGGATTATAATCTAGGCAGCTGTCACTCAGAATTAATCCAGCATGACTCAGTTTTCAGCCCCTGGAGCCCTTCGATCACTTGGGTCTGTACCAACCCCATTTAACACCACAGCTCACCTACACTGACTACCTTCTATTGCTTAGAAAATCTGCTTGCTCCCCTGCTCCCTTCACACACTGCTTGCTGGCTCAGCGCTTGGAAAGTCAAGGTCTACAGAGGAGAACTGCAAACTCTCTCTGCACGTCACTGGAGCAGCGCATGCTGGTCTCTACCACAGGCCACATAACACTATTCCTTGCGGGGGCAGGTCTGCACATTGACGGAGATGAAGTGAACACCTCACTACTGTGCTCACTGTCCACTGATCAGACTTGATGACCACGCAGGCTCCCGCGTGTCTGCCGTATTACGTCTAAGAACGTAATTTTCTGCCTGCTCCGGTACCAACATTTTTAGTGTTTACTTAGTTGTCAGCCTCTCCCCTGGCACCTTAGCATCTGAGGGTGGAGAGCAAGAATCTGAAACATGCTCTGACTTGTCTTCTCACTGCCCTCAGAGGGTCACGTATTAAACAAAGAGGGTGGCACCCATGGGCTCACCACCTGGCTGCCACTAAGGTTTTCTTCTCAGGTAACGTACTGACCTCTGTGCTTACTGTCAGACCAACAGTAATTGTCGTAAAATGGCACCCTCGAGCCTTTCAGGTGATTTGCCTTAAAGCGTCAAATGACAGAATTTCAAGGCAGGCCCAAATCTCCCACTGGCTTCAGGCCACTGCTGTTGGAATGTCATAGGGAGTGACAACTCGAGCAGAGTCTGACCCCCTGGCCCATTAAATCAAGGCTATATTAAAAAAAAATTTCTTTGTGTGTGTGGATACAGGTATGTCTTGAGAGCTGGTGGAAGTGTCTTAATAGGATGGGCATTTTGATTTCATTTTCACAATAAAACAATTCATCATCTTGTTCAGAGGAAAACTAGTGGCCACTGGCAGTTCTTCTGAATCTTTCATTTTGGGAACAAGACGGTCAATGACTGGCTTCTCAAGCCTTACAAGAGAGAATAGAAAAATAATTCTAACAATCATAATTTTAGGATGCTCTTTCATCAAGAGCCAGGAGGATTGTCTCCAGAGAGTAGTGAAGAGAAATACACTGTCTTCTCGAGAGTCCTAGTGTCGGTTCAGAGATGCTACTGGAGACGACAGCTGGCTCCAGTCCTGCTTGCTTGATCGTGTGGTCAAGTTTTAGACATGAGTGTTTGTGTACCCTTTAGAAATACTTTAAAAACCTTTATCGTCTCCCCTGCACTGTAGAGAAAATACTCGCTTTTATCTTTCTGGTAACAGACCAGTTTCCAGTCTGCAAATGGGAAAAGTAGAGACATGCAAGAGGAATAAACTGTTAGAGACCCCGCTGTGTGGGGGCGACACCCGCTTACTTTTTCTTATCCTTGTCTTTCTTGGTTTGCTGGGCCCCAGACTGTTGGGCCTGGGATTGGAGCAACTGGGCGGCTGCCTTCTTCTTCTGGAAATTGTTCACCTCCTCCTCCAGCTCCTTCTTCTTGTCTTCCACCTTCTTCTTCTCTTCTTGGTGTGTCCGCTTGAGGAGGTCGAATTTCTCGTGGAGCTGAAAAGGAGAGGAGGAGAACAAGCTTGAGGGAGGGATGCTGGCTGGTCTAAGGCTGCTTGTGTCTGTTCAGAAATACACATGTGGTGCTGCCTGCGGTCCAGTTCCCAGAGGGGATCTGGATCTAGGGCTGAGCCAGGCAGAGGTGTGAAGAGCATCCTGTGGAGCCCTGTGCTCTATTGAGACTTGGATCCCTTAGGACTAAGAGAAATCTCCGTGCAGTTGTTCGGATAATAAAATACATATTCATTGTAAGAAGCATAAAGAAGAAAATTAAAATCATCCATGCTCCTAGTAAGAAACTCACCTAACGGTAAGAGTAGTTCTTTTCAAAACAGATAATACATGTTTACTTGGAGACTTACATAATGACTACAGATAGACGTATACTTACTATTCAAATAAAAAGAGCATGTAGGAAAAAAAAAGAGCATGTAGAAAAATTTCTGAACCTTGACAAACTAAATTTAGAAAAATATCACACTGCAGAAACAAAAACGGGGAGAGGGAAGAAGCATGGGTGGGGAGGCAGGAAGAGAAAGGGAAGGAGCAACGGAGGGAAACGTCCTGACTGAATGATTCTAGATGTTTTACCCAGCATTCACTTGATACTGAAAGCCAACAGCAAGTAAGACTCAACTTTCCTTTCTCTGCAGCGAAACTATGTTGAGTACTTAGCTATTTAAGTAAACTCTAGGTTTTTCATTATCTACTATCAAGGCAAACCTATGTCTTTCTCTCAGTGGGAAGTGTTACTCAGAAATCCACGGGGCCCGATTCCAATTGATGTCCATGCAAAAAGACTCATAAATTTTAATGTATCTCAGTTTATCTTTTAACAGGAGAAAATGAGTAATATTCATTCAGCTATATCAGCTAAAGAATTGGGTCATTTTAAAATCCGAGGAGAATTGATTCCTTCATTGTGAACTCTGTGAAAACTCTTACTGTAATGAAAATATTACTTAAGATGAAAACAAATTACTACTCATCACCATGTGAAATAATTCATATATCTGAAAATGTTCACTGTTACTCATTTTACAATATACTATCCAGTAGTCACGTATGGATGTGAGAGTTGGACTGTGAAGAGGGCTGAGTGCCGAAGAATTGACGCTTTTGAACTGTGGTGTTGGAGAAGACTCTTGAGAGTCCCTTGGACTGCAAGGAGATCCAACCAGTCCATTCTAAAGGAGATCAGCCCTGGGATTTCTTTGGAAGGAATGATGCTAAAGCTGAAACTCCAGTACTTTGGCCACCTCATGTGAAGAGCTGACTCATTGGAAAAGACTCTGATGCTGGGAGGGATTGGGGGCAGGAGGAGAAGGGGACGACAGAGGATAAGATGGCTGAATGGCATCACTGACTCGATGGGCGTGAGTCTGAGTGAACTCCGGGAGTTGGTGATGGACAGGGAGGCCTGCCGTGCTGTGATTCATGGGGTCGCAAAGTCGGACACGACTGAGCGACTGAACTGAACTGAAGCACACATTTAGCAGTATATTTAGGGTATTATGTATAAGAAACAAATGCAAATAAAAAGGATACATTTACATTTAATTAAGTGATCTTAAAAGCTTCCACACTACATTAACCTAATGGCAACTAAATTAAGTTCGTGATTTAATTTTAATAATAGGGGCATATGTTTATATAATCAAATATATGTTAATCTGTACAGTTTTAGGCATATTTTGTGTGCTTAAACTATTTTAAAGTGGTAATGTTTTAGTGTGTATGCTTAATTATTAGAAAGAACTTCCATATCAAAAGTGATAGACCAAAAGCTTTAATTTGTGTTTTAAGAAACTTCTCAAAATAAAAGTAATATAATCAATAAATACTGCTTAAAAAAATTTTTTTAAAGAAATAAAAAAGAAATCCAGGAAGCAGTTACCCTGGCCTGGAACTACAGGGCTTTGGGATCAGGCCCAGAGATCTAAGATTTAGCTTTAGTCTTGGCTTTGCTACTAAGTTGGTATGTGACTGCATAAACCCCTTAATCTTTAGGACACTCAGTGTTCCCATCCGTGAAATAGGAATGAGACTGGCCGTCCTACTCTTCACAGCAGGTTGGTAGGCCACTCCTCTGATAGAATACACGTAGCAAGCGTTTATCTCCTCTGTGCCTCCCCTGGACGCAGGACAGATGGCTCACCTCTTTCTCCGCCTCTTTAAGTTCAGCTTCTTTCTCCTTCACTCTCATGACAAACATCTGTCTCATCTCTTCTTCTTTCTTCTGAAGTTCTCCCAGAAATTCATTCCTTTTTGCTTCATATGTCTCCTGAAGACTACTCAAAAGCCACAAACCAAGGACAGTGTTGTGAAGTTGCATGATAAGAAATTTCAGTTCAGACAATTTCTAACCAACTGCTTCCTCAAAATAGATAAGGCTGCCACTTACCAGGTTCAAAGACACACAAAACGGCACCACCTCTTTTAAATTATGTGAGGATCAGAAAGACAAGCATACAGGAGCCGGAGATGTGGCAGCAAGCACAGTAAGCGCTAACGTTGATGTTGTTTAGTCGCTACTCTTTTGTGACCCCATGGACTGTGACCCCATAGCCCGCCAGGCTCCTCTCTCCATGGGATTTCCCAGGTAAGAATACTGGAGTGGGTTGCCATCTCCTTCTCCAGGGAACCTTCCCCACTCAGGGATCAAACCCGAGTCTCTTACACTGGAAGGTGGATTCTTTACCACTGAGCCACCAGGGAAGCCCTGAGCACTAAGGGGATGTCTCTTACTGCCCAAGCTGTCTGCTGGGTATATTCACCCAGGGCCAGCCTGGGCGGGCCAGTGTCTCCCAGATCAGTACACTGAAGACATGATTAGAATTTTAGAAGGTTAGAGGCGGTGTGGGGAGAGACATGCATTGGCACTGGAGCCAGACAGAGCCATCAGGGCTGGTTTGAGGTTCCCAGCAGTTTCCTGACTGATCTGAGGAAGGGCACAGCCTCTCAGCTCAATGTTCTCTATATGAATGTGGACACAATGCCTTCCAGGGATATGATTATGGGAGGTGAATGTGGGCAGACGGAGGAAAGCATCTGACATGACATTAGCGCTGGATAAATGTCATCTCCCCCAGTCAGCTCCCTCCAACCCCCAGTTCAGAAAACAGACTCAGTGAACCATTTAAATAGACAATAGTATATCTAAAGATATTATAGAAAATTACTACTCTTCAAGTGATATTATGAATTGTAAATAGAGCAGGGAGGAGTTTTACTTTTATTTTCAACCTCATCCACCTCCTGACTGTCTACAGACCTTAGGGCCTGATATTTTAAAGCAGATGCCATGGACAGTTTCACCTCCAAATCAGAACAAATATATTTACAGAAAAAGCACCGTTGGTGACACAACTTAGCAAAACAGACACCCTCACCCACTCACACAGAGAAACATTTGTGGGTAAATTATTATTATTTCTAGCTCTCCCTTGAACTATCCCTAGAACAAGAGTTGTTACAGTAACACAGGTCTGCAGAACTGTCCGCCTTTATCCAGGGACCAATTTCATCCATAGAGCTGGTTCCAAAATGAAGAGCACCTGTGGGTGACCCCAGGCTCCAAGCAGAGCCACCCCAGCATTCACACTTGTCCATGCAGAAGGAGGAAAAGGCCATGCAAGTTGGGGGTGGGTGGGAGGGGAAAAATAGCAACATACTTACAAATATCTTAATTAGGATTGTTTCTATTCCCATGATCAGTGCTTTTACTGGCTGCTGAAAAAATAAGTTCTCCCGCCCTCAAGTGTACCAACACTACCTACCCAGTAATGGACAATTAGGTGTCTCAAGTTTCTGGAGGTATATTTGGCTTTCACATTATCTTAGAACACAAAAGCAAGTGTAGCCAACATTAGTGCTGGCTAACAATAGCAATATTTGGGCTTGACATTTAAACTCTACAGCCACCGAAACAGAGAAATGCATGGGATAATAAAGGTACAAAATAATTTACAAATTTGATTTTGTTTGTTGCTTCCAGTGAACTCTTCAACAGCATTACTTGGGTCAGAACTGCCAAAGGCAGAGGATGACCTGTCCCTGCTATTACATTCTGGGAGGGAACCCAGTTTTTGTTGATTTTAAGATAATGAATATGTCTCCCTTTCCTAACAAGCAGTGGAACACCCACTTGGGTTTGCCAAAAAGCTGCATTTGGGTTTTTCCGTTAAGATGTTAGGAACAAATCCAAATGAACCTGATGGCCAAGCCAATAGTATAGAAACACTACCAAGAAACATGACCCAAAATGTGTTCCAAAGACCACTAATTTCAAGAAATCTTCAAAAGAAGGGATCCCAGGCTGAAAGAACAAAAGGAAGGTGCAATGTGTGACCTTGACCTCTCTTTGGAGAGCCCCAGAGTGCAGGGGCTCCCAAGACCTACAGCACGTCAGCACTGCCTGGGCAGGGTTTACTGGACTTTTCTAGACTCCACTCCTGGAGATGCTGGCTCAGGATGTCCGACAAAGGCAAAGCAATCTCTTTACTTCTTAAATGTTTCCAGGTGACTGGACAGTAACTAGTATGCCAACCAAGGGTTGTCTTAAGTGCTCTGAAAAGGCCTTTAGTTTAAAAACAAAACAAAAACCTGTTTAAACTGATTAACTTAGAGCTGCCCAAATCTGTTTAATCATGGAAAGTTTTGTTAAGTGACCCACAGAGAGAATCTCATTTGGGTAACACTACTTGGAATTCTGAGAACTCTCAGAATGACTCTGCCTTCGCAGTCCCAGACACAGCCTAGCCTAGGCTCCTGTTTTGGGAAATCCACTTTCAAATTGAGTCATGACCCAGTTGAGGGTCTTAATCTATCTGTTAAAAATAAAAAGTTTAGAGACTAGGACAGAAAAAAAAAATGCAGTGCAAACACGAACAGCAGAAATTCTTTCCTGCAATGTATATACTAGATCATGATGTAGAATGTGTTTCACAGGGAAGTTTGCAGCCTCGAGTTGGAAAGTGCATGTCCCAGAGAAAGGATAGAGTGATACTGCTGCAGCCAGATGATCTGCACACCGGCTGCTGATGAGATGGCTGCATCCGGGCACAGGAAGTGGCTCTAGAGCTCTGACACTGGAGATGACAAGCAACATGCTAGAAAGAGAAACCCCACGCCGAGGAGTCCAGTGCAGTAAATTTCTTAGATATGCATTCACAGATGACACTCCCCAGGCACCTGCAGAAATCCATGTGTGAACGAGAGACTGGACACCCTCCCCAATGCCTCCAGCCAGTGAACCGCCCTAGAAGGAACTGGCCCTATAGTATCCACTCAGACACCTAAGGGGATGACACCTTTTGCAATGTTTAGCTCTTCCAACTTCATTTGTAATTGTACTTACTAACACCCTCTTCCAAGGGAGAAGTGAACAATATTTTCACGAGGCTTTAAGCCAGCTTGAAACACAGGCTTTTCTCTTCTCATTTTCTCACAACAGCTCTGGGTAGCAGACGGCTCTGCCCATGGAGGTCAAGGCAAAGGAGAACAAGTGCTGACACTCCAGCCCATCCTTCACTCAGGTAAGTCACGCAGCACGGCTCTCTCCCTGTCACGTCTCGTGGACCACCAGGGAAGGGCAGGCTGGAGTCCCACACGTCACCCGGGTTAGTGGAGGAATTTACACACGAAAATGCGTCATCCTTACAACCACACAGTGAAGTGGGTATTATTATCACCACACATGTCATGGATGGAGAAACTCAGACACAGAGGAGCTTAGTAATCTGTGTGGGTCACACGATGAAGAAATGATAGAGCTGGGACGTGCACCTCGGCCACCTAGCTCAGGTGGGAGCTCGCCTCCTATGGCCGGATAAGCAAGGCTTTGGTGCTCCTAAAAACAAAGAAGTCTCAGGGGACTGCAAGGTGTGTGACCTCGAGAGAAGGGCAGTAAAGGAGCACTATATACGACCTGACAGGCAGAGCGAAGGAGAAGGCGGTGTTTGGAGGCGTGCAAGGAGTGCTGGGAAGAGGGCAGCAGCGTCCCAGGAGACAAGCGGCAGAGACAAGACCCATCCCCTCTCCAGTGCGACATCCCGCCCCCGCTTCTTCCCCAAATGCCAGCCAGAAAGCGGCCCGGGTATGGGGGGCCTGAGTCCTGGGAAGGCACGGGTGCTTTGGCTGGAGTGAAGCCGTGAGCTTCAGGTGTAAAAGATGCACACCAGAACAAGCAGGAAGGGACTTTCCGGGTGGTCTCCAAGCTCCCAATGCAGGGGGCCTGGTTCGATCCCTGGTCAGAGAACTAGATCCCATAAGCTGCAACTAAGACCTGGTGTAGCCAAAATAAACATTTAAAAAACAGAAAAAGCAGGCTGACACCTGGAGATGTGTATGCATGGTGACAGAGAGAAAGAGTCTGCCACAAGGCAAAAGAGACAATACTCTGAATGCGGGCAGGTTGAAGGACAATACTGGGCACAGACTTGGCTTCTGTGCCTGGGACTCACTTCCAAGGCTCAAATGTGGCCTGTCCCTGAGCTCGCCTGGCTCCTGGTTTGGTGTAATACTCAGGGGAGCTGCCACTCATCAGCCTCGGCTTTACAGACCTCTATTTTATGAACACGTGCTATAAACACACGTGGCGCCCAGAGGGGAGGATGGCCTTCACTGTACACCTGAGAAGGAATCCTCTACTTTGAGAACATAAAAGCCTGGAGTCCTTCGCTGATACTCCTCCAACCTCACCCTAAATGCACAGGGAAAAAATGTCTTCTATGAGCATCCAGCGGAGAAGGCAATGGCACCCCACTCCAGTACTCTTGCCTGGAAAATCCTATGAACGAAGGAGCCTGGTAGGCTGCAGTCCATGGGGTCGCTAAGAGTCGGATATGACTGAGTGACTTCCCTTTCACTTTTCACTTTCATGCATTGGAGAAGGAAATGGCAACCCATTCCAGTGTTCTTGCCTGGAGAATCCCAGAGACGGGGGAGCGTGGTGGGCTGCCGTCTATGGGGTCGCACAGAGTCGGACACAACTGAAGTGACTTAGCAGTAGCATGAGCATCCAGGCGTGATGATTTCGATGGTGAAATTCCAGGAAATCCCTCAAATTATCTGTGGCTTTTGCTTTTCCTTAACTGTGTCATCATTCACGCAGTGAACCCTCAGGGTCAGGCCCACAGGAAGTGAGTGCCCAGAAGGCTGGAAACTCCTCCAGAAGAGAGGCTGGGCTCTTTGTAAAGTGGTGGTTTGCAAGGAGAGGAAAACCAAGTTCATTTCACCTTACAACCTGCCAAGACTTGTGATCAGAGTTGACTTTTACATTCCAAGGATCTTGCCTGCACCAAGAGGGCCACCTGAGGTTGAGTGAATGGGTCTCTAAGAGGCGAAACTGCTTCCAGGGTTCCCAGGAACTGAGGTGGTAGGAAGTATTTATTTTTAGAAGGTCTACTTCTATTTCTTATTTTCTTATACAGGGAAAAGAGTAAAGGCTCTGATGATGCAGATATATTGGGTTGGCCAAAAAGTTCATTGGGGTTTCCATACTATCTTACATAAAAACCCAAATGTTTTGGCCAACCCAATATTCTGTATTTCCTGCTTTTTTTGTCCTCAGAAAGAAACCCTAAGGCCAGTAGAAATGGATCCAAATGAGGAAGGGGAGATGTGTGAATAAAGCATGTTCTCTTCAAGTCTCAAGGACCTCCACCGCCGGACTGGGAGGCCGAAGCAGTGGGCTGGACCCCGCTCTGCCAGGAACAGCCTGCTGGACCCACCCAGCAATGCTCCTCGTGGCGGGCACTACCCTGGCCTTGCAGGAGAAACTGTCGCTCAAATGCAGAGATGGGGCAGCAGCAGGAAATCCTCACCATCCAGGGGCCTGCATTACAGTCTTCAAATTCCAGAGTTGAAAAGAACACGGCTGTGCTGAATGCTGGGGATGTAAACTACCTCTAACAGACTTCAGAGATAGTCACACGCAGTCTAACCTCCGCAGGCAGCTCACTGGCTCCAGGTAATGATCTAGAGGTCTAGGGGCTGCCAAATTAGAGCCTGAGGGGGGAAATCTCGCCCCTCCTGTTTTTCTAACTACAGTTTTATTGGAACACAGCTGAGAAATGGAATATTTCCTGCCCTATCAGAAAACACGGACGTCACAGTCATCAGCGATTACAGCCCTTCAAGGTGAGCTGGTGAGCCCTGAGGGAACTCAGGAAGGGGAATACCTGGGATCTAGCAGCCACCAGACTGCAGCCACCCCCCACTGTGAGCCCCAAGGGAGCTCCGGATGTGAAAAACACAGGACCCTGGCCTGGGACAGCCAAAATGCAAATGAGCGGGATGACTTCAGTGAATCCAGACTCTTGCGTCTTCCCATACATAGAGAAGCACTAAATTCCTTCACTTGGGTTATCTGGTTTCCTTTAACTAACAATGATCAGTTCAGACCAGCTGCCCTTTGTGGCAAAACTTCCATATAACCTGATGGGTCCTCCCCTCGTCTCCTCAGAGCAGTTCTCTCAGGGTTACTTGAGATGCTGTCTTCTGGGCTTGAAGTCTTAAAAAGTCCCACCAAACATTAAAGCAGAACCCTCCACTTTTAGGATGTGAATATCTTTTTTACAGCCATGCAGCCACACTTGTTCTTTTAGGGTTTCGGGCTGCTTTCATCCTCTAAGGGTGGAACTGAATGACTGGGACAGAGACTGCATGGTTCATAGAACCCACCGCATTTATTTCCTCGGGGGCACATTCTGGAAAAAGTACTCCTACTAGATCTTACTATCCCCAGATCCAGCCCAGTTCCTCATTTTACAGATAAAGAACCTGAGGCCCAGACAAGTCAAGAAGTCCAGTGGGAGCAGGACCAAGACCGGAACCCACACTGATGCCCCGTCACCCTTCAACGCTGTCTGGGTTTGAATGAGGGTGGAGGCACATGGGTCCCATTGTTCTGCCGTTCCTTCTGTTCCATGTCTACGGGGATTGGGGGTGGGGGAGGGATGAGGAGAGAAAACCTCTATGAAAAAATAAAGATGGCCTCTGCCACTACCAACTACCATTTTCCTCCAGCTTAATAAGCAAAGTAGACTTGACTGTGTTGAGGCTATTTTGGGGTCAAGTTTCTATCAGCTGAACCTGTATACACAAAAAGGGATCCTCTACGCTGCCTCGGAAAGCACATTCCCATGGTTGAAGACAGTCAGTTTCACAAGCCCCCAGGGCAGGACTAAATGGTGCAAACCCAGCTAAAAGTGAATGTCTCGGTTAGAAGCCCTTTGTCTGGGGTCTCTACTCATTCTCAGGATACACAGGAGCACCGTACCAGGAAACCAGCCCAGATCTCACAAAACTATCTCTAAAGCGATTCCAAGGAAAAAACCTCCTCCTATCCTAAAGGCAGCTCAGATCCCAGGGACAGTCTGCCCACACTGCACGCAGGCTGCCTCGGGCACATTTTAGGAGGTAAATGTGTGGCCAGCTGGCTCCTAGACATCCAAGTGTAAGTTACAGGTCAGCCACAAAAGCAAAGGAAAACAGTCTTTTCCAAGGAACTGTAGCCCCCAACTGGTACACCTCGTATCACCTCAACTCAAATCCCCATTAAGAAACTACAAGAGGGCCTTCCTTGGTGGTCCAGTGGCTGAGAGTCCGCCTGCCAGTGCAGGGGACACAGGTTCAATCCCTGGTCTGGGATGATCCCAAACATCTCAGGGCAACAGGTCCTGAACCTGTTCAGGCAACTACTGAACTGGAGCGCCCCAACTGCTGAAGCCGGTGCGCCTAGAGCCCGTGCTCCAAAATGAGAGAAGCCACCGAAATCAGAAGCCCGTGAACTGCAACTCGAGGGCAGACCTCGCTCAACGCAACTAGAGAAAGCCGGTGTGCAGGAACAAAGACCCAGCACAGTCATAAGTAAGTAAATACGTTTTTAAAAAGGAAAGAAACTGTATGAGTTTCGTATGGAAAAGTGATTCTCTCCTGTACCAGGAGGTGGCAATTCTAGCCCAGCAGCCCACCCTCCTCTGCCTGGCTGACCCTTCCCCACCACTGGGTTCTGACTGGGCCTGGCCTTTGTTGGGCCACTAACTCTCTGGCACACCAAGCCTGGGATGCAGAAGCCCATGGGGTTGCAAAGAGGCAGACACGACTTAGCAACTGAACAACAACAACAAAACTCTACACTGGTCTCCACACTCTCCCCTTCACATCTTTCCTCTTCATCTCCATCCATTAACAGTGTGGGGAAATATACATGACAGAGGTCCTGTAAGCTATTCCCTCTCCTACCCACTCCTGTTCTTAGAACTGTATGGATTCACTGAAATCCAGTAAAAGCATTTCCAAAATAAGACTGCTGGCAAGGTTCAACCTTAAATCTGTCTGGCAAAAATGAACAGGGCCAACTGTAATGAGCAGCAACACCTTTATAAACACCTGAACCAGGTCCTATGCTTCTGTGAGTATAACAGGGTTCAAAACTCACGCCATCACTTCCAACTTGGGCAGGTTGTGCTGGCTTTGCTTCCTCGACTGTAAAATGAGGAGGCAGTAATGACATCAGGAACATCAGTTACTCGAGGTGATGCAGAAAAAGTGGTACTGCAATGCCTGGCAATACGTGCTATTAATCTGCCCTCGCCTGAGCCCTCCCCCTTGGATATCTCAGTCCAGTGAGTGTTTCTGTGGTGCGCCAGCACATCCCAGAGACTGCTGCCTGGGGGAGCTGACTGCTGGGTGCCCGCATACCTGAAGGGCTTGCTGTCAGGGTCCGTGTCCTTGAAGCCCATCTCCTCGAGCTTACAGCGCCGATACAGTTCATAGTGGCGGGTGTGAGTCTGTTCTCGTAAATCTTCCATGTTCACACGGATCAGCATCTCTCGGAGTTTCACAAAGTCACAGTGGTTTTCATTCTCCACTGTGAGAGATGGGGAAGAAGGCAGGGAGGGTTCTCAGCAGCCATGTCATTAAAATCTGAAGTGATGCTTCTAAGATGTTGTTACCATGGCTACTGAATCCTCTAAGGTCTCAAGGTCACCCGAGGATCCTCTACTGGATCCTCCGTCCACCCCTAACATAGACAGGATTTCTGACATTGGTGATGACTGATGACGAGGGCGACTGCTGAGTGCATACTGACTGCTGAGTGCAAGGCACCCTGGAGGAGCTCTGCAAATACTGTCTCGACTCTGTAACAATTCTGCCAAGCAGGCTATGTGACTCCTGCCACCCAGAGGCAGAGCATGGTTCTGATGAGCAGGCTCACCTCCCAGACAGATGGAGCAGAGGCTACATCCAGACCTTGTCACATCTGGCGATTTCTACCCCTCCGTGCTGTCGGGTAATCACAATGGTGTGATCACTCACCTAGAGCCAGACATCCTGGAATGTGAAGTCAACTGGGCCTTAGAAAGCATCACTACGAACAAAGCTAGTAGAGGTGATGGAATTCCAGTGGAGCTCTTTCAAATCCTGAAAGATGATGCTGTGAAAGTGCTGCACTCAATATGCCAGCAAATTTGGAAAACTCAGCAGTGGCCACAGGACTGGAAAAGGTCAGTTTTCATTCCAATCCCAAAGAAAGGCAATGCCAAAGGATGCTCAAACTACCGCACAATTGCACTCATCTCACCCGCTAATAAAGTAATGCTTAAAACTCTCCAAGCCAGGCTTCAGCAATACGTGAACTGTGAACTTCCAGATGTCCAAGCTGGTTTTAGAAACAGCAGAGGATCAAATTGCCAACATCCGCTGGATCATGGAAAAAGCAAAAGAGTTCCAGAAAAACATCTATTTCTGCTTTATTGACTATGACAAAGCCTTTGACTGTGTGGATCACAATCAACTGTGGAGAATCCTGAAAGAGATGGGAATACCAGACCACCTGACCTGCCTCTTGAGAAATCTGTATGCAGGTCAGGAAGCAGCAGTTAGAACTGGACATGGAACAACAGACTGGTTCCAAGGAGGAAAAGGAGTATGTCAAGGCTGTATATTGTCACCCTGCTTATTTAACTTCTATGCAGAGTACATCATGAGAAACACTGGGCTGGAAGAGGCACAAGCTGGAATCAAGATTGCCAGGAGAAATATCAATCACCTCACATATGCAGATGACACCACCCTTATGGCAGAAAGTGAAGAGGAACTAAAAAGCCTCTTGATGAAAGTGAAAGAGGAAAATGAAAAAGTTGGCTTAAAGCTCAGCATTCAGAAGATGAAGATCATGGCATCTAGTCCCATCACTTCATGGCAAATAGATGGGGAAACAGTGGAAACAGCATCAGACTTTATTTTTCTGGGCTCCACAATCACTGCAGATGGTGACTGCAGCCATGAAATTAAAAGACGCTTACTCCTTGGAAGAAAAGTTATGACCAACTTAGATAGCATATTCAAAAGCAGAGACATTACTTTGCCAACAAAGGTCCGCCTAGTCAAAGCTTTGGTTTTTCCAGTAGTCATGTATGGATGTGAGAGCTGGACTGTGAAGAAAGCTGAGCGCCGAAGAATTGATGCTTTTGAACTGTGGTGTTGGAGAAGACTCTTGAGAGTTCCTTGGACTGCAAGGAGATCCAACCAGTCCATTCTAAAGGAGATCAGCCCTGGGTGTTCTTTGGAAGGAATGATGCTAAAGCTGAAACTCTAGTACTTTGGCCACCTCATGAGAAGAGTTGAGTCATTGGAAAAAGACTCTGATGCTGGGAGGGATTGGGAGCAGGAGGAAAAGGGGACGACAGAGGATGAGATGGCTGGATGGCATCACCGACTCAATGGACGTGAGTTTGAGTGAACTCTGGGAGTTGGTGATGGACAGGGAGGCCTGGTGTGCTGCAATTCATGGGGTCGTGAAGAGTCGGACACGACTGAGCGACTGAACTGAACTGATGCTGTCGGGACCTGAACAAGGCAGCTTTTATGTACCACCTTCTTTAATTTTACCAACAACTGGTTGCTGATGTTGTTCAGTCACTAAGTTGTGTCCGACTCTTTGCAACCCCATGGACTACAGTACACCAGGCTCTCCTGTCCTTCACCATCTCCTGGATTTTGCTCAGATTCACGTCAACTGAGTCAGTGATGCCATCTAACCATCTCATCCTCTGCCATCCCCTTCTCCTTTCGCATCAACAATATGAAGAACATCTTCTTATTGCAGAGAATTTAGGAAGATTCATAAACACTAGAATTTTCCTATACATCTCAAAGGCACTGTGCTTTCTCAGGTCTCATAGATTTGCTGCCTTTATTCAGAACAACGAGGACTGATATATCTTAAACTGATGAAGGAACTTTCTTTCTGCAGCCACCCTACTTAATCCATAGCATTGGATAACCTCCTTCACAACACCCAAAGGCAGGCAACAGAATCAGAGACCTTGCCCAACAAAGTGACACAGGAAAAAACGTCTTCAGGTTAGAGATTGTGGTCATGTCCCCCGAGCGCCAATTACAGGTCACTTATTCTCACAAGTCTCAGATGCTGACTGAGAAAATATTTCATTAGAAGACAATTTTTCAGGAGATAATGGAGAAACAAGTATCATCTTGTTTGCAAGAAACTCTTTGCAGCTTTCTGATACTTGGCTGATGAAACTGGTTCTAACTCCCAGGGAAGAACTCTCTTTGCTCAGGAATTTATAGTAAATTCCCCACACCACCCAGCATTCCTGACGGGCTGCCTCATGGGCACAAAGGCTCTGCAGATACTTCTCTCTGTCGTGGACCAGCCTCCCCATTTCTTTCCTTCCTCCGCGACTGCCAGCGGCCCCCTTCCATCCGCCCATGTCGAGTTCCCGCATGGTCACCCTGGGGGTGACAGCTGAGGAGCGCCTTCGCTGTGATGCCCACGTACATACCCTGCACCACACCCCAGGGGTACTGCCTGGCCTTCGCCATCTTGTTGCCGATCTTCACCTCTTCGGTGCTGCCGACCACGGCGAAAGGGAGGTGGACCTGCCAGCAACAGAGGACACAGAATGGTTACCCTCCCCAAGCGGCAAAGATGGGCCCCCGCTGCCTCCACACGCCCCCTCCTCCCACAGGCGTCTCCTTGGGGACAGAGGAAAGGCGGAATGAGGGCAGACAAGGGAGGGGGCTCGACAGCCCAGTGGGGGTCGGTGTCATGGATCCGACCCCCCTGCAACCAGCTACCGAGGCTCTGACGTGGGCTAGACTCCAGGGGAGGCTGGAGTCTTTGCAATTATACGCATGGCAAGTGAGGGACCTCCAGTGTCTGACAGTAGCCACTGATCTATGCTCATCTATGTGATTAAGAGCACTTGACGTGAGGCGGGTTAAGAAGAAATTTTTAATTTTATTTACTTCTAACTCAATTACACTTAAAAGGAAGCAGTGTGAAACAGTTTTCCCTTAATTACAACTTTATGGTTTTGATAGGACTGCACTTCACTTGGCATCAAATTCAAATCTTCTCAAAAAAAAGAAGAGGAAGAAGCAGTTATGTCAATGTGGACGTAAACATGAAGGAAAATTATCTTTTTGGTACTTATTTCATACTGAAAAACTTTGAAGTATGAGAGGAGTAAGTTAGGTAGGTGTCCAAGTTGGGATGTATGTAACTGTAAGATGTACATTGGGGAATTTCCTGGTGGTCCAGTGGTTAGGACTCTGAGCTTTCATTGCCATGGCCTGGGTTCAATCCCTGGTCAGGAAACTAAGGTCCTGCAAGACTTGCAGTGCAGGCAAAACAAGAAGAAAAAAAAGAAATACACACAGAGAAATGATATTTTTGACAAATTAGGTTAAATAAGTTCTTAAATTTATCTTCTTACTTTTTAAAAATGTGGCTACTGGAAAATTTTAAATTCCTTGTGCGGCTCATATTTTATTCCTATTGAAGAGCATTGCTTTTGACAGGTGATCACTGCACAAAATCCAACTGAGAAAATTACTGGCTCAGGCCTTGCACCCAGACTCACCTTGAGCAGAGCTGCTATAGAAGATACCGGGCTGTGCCATGCTCTGTGCTGCACTGGTTTATTTGGTAACTATGGCTACCTTCTGGGGAGAAAACAGTGATTCCATATTTTTCCTATTGGCAGGTAAGAATAACATTGAAATGGCTGCTCTGGGATTTATTGCTGATAAATAATAAATCAGTAATTATTTACTGATTTACTGCTCCCTGATGCAGGGTCCTTCTGCTACAGATAAACTGAGAAAGATGATGCTTTTAAAGTCTAATCCTCTCCCACAGAGAGCTTAGCAGAACCCTTGGCCCAGGCTGCCCAAGTGCTATTCTGTTTGGTGCTCATGGTACTTATATTTTCCAGTTGATTTCTCACTGTGGATGAAGGGAAGAAAGCACATCTTCTTCCCCAGCATCTGGAACTGCAGAGTGTTCCCTAGAGCTGGGGCGGCAGGACCCTTGCAGCCCACACTATGATGTCACGACCTAGGAAACCACCTGCTCCGTGGGTGCTGATGGACAGAAGCCGCCACTGTCCCCTAGGATAACCTTCTTTCACACGCTCTCATGGCCGTTTCCCAGGAAACATCTCTCTTGGGTTTCTTCCAAGGACTCCAGACCCTTTACTATCCTAACCACAGCAGCACGACAGCCAGAGGGGCTCACACAACTCAGGGTGAGCAGACGCGGGTGGAGCAGAGCTGGACTGCCTCTGCAGGAATGAGATCCTTCAGTGTTAAAGGCAATGCTTTCCCAGAGAAGGAAAACATCCTATTCCCTTCCGAAGTCCTGATCACGGTGGGGATGACCAGAGGGAAACGTTCCTCCCTAAATGATAACAGCCCTGTCTAGAAAAGTCCATATGCTGAACAGAAGGAAGAAGAAGCAGTTCTGAGGAATTACTCTCGTCTCCTAATTATGATGGCAAACAGCACAAGTCTGGTTGAAATTTTGGGTAGGTTGAAATCTCAGTGTTACTATTCACTAGATGGCTTTCACCAAATCATTTAATTCTCTAGCCAAGCTTCAGTATGACTTTCTTTATATAAAATGCCCAGAATAGGCAATTCTACAGAGACAGGAATGTACAGACTGGTAGTTGTCAATGTCTGTATAAGCGTATGTGCTAAGTCACTTCAGTCTTGTCCAATTCTTTGCAACACTATGGACTGCAGCCCACCAGGCTCCTCTGTCCAGGGGATCCTCCAGGAAAGAATACTGGAGTGGGTTGCCATGCTCTCTTCTAGGGGATCTTCCCGACCCAGGGATCGAACCCAAGCCTCTTATGTCTCCTGCACTGGCAGACAGGTTCTTTACCACTAGCGCCACCTGAGAAGCGCCCACCAATGGCTGGGATGGTTAGAAGGCTGACATCTAAAAGGTACACGGTTTCTTTCTGCGGTGATAGAAATGTTCTAAAATTGACTGTGGCGATGGTCACACAACTCTGTGAATATTAAAAACCACTGCACCATCATCACGGGATGGCCCTTACATGAGGACTTACACTCATCGTTGCGTTAATCTCTGCCACCGTTTCTTCATCTGTAGGGAACTGATAGATCTGGACTCCATTGCTGACTAGCTCACTCATGATCTTACTCTTGAATTTGTGCAGTTCATTCTTGGCAATGGTGTCCGCTTTTGCAATTATTGGGATGATGTTCACCTGTAAACCAAACACAGCCATTTTTATTTAATTCCAACAGAAGAAAAACAGACAAATGAATAAAATACAGAAAACACAGAAATGGAAATTGTATAACTTCACTTAGAAAATAGAGATATTATTAAAAATTGCACTTTCTACCTAGATGCAAAATTCAGAAGATATTCAATAATCTTTTAATTCCATCTCTGAACACTTTACTTCCTCCCATCTGGCACTGAAAGCAAGCATCCTTGTAATTTCCTCTTCTGTGCCACCTCATTCTTCCTTACGGTGTAAAAGGAAATGTTACTCTATGACAAAGAACGATAACAAAGAAGCCTATTCTTTGAGTAACCAGCCACTCCTCTGTGACTCCTCCCAGCTACTTTAGGAGCTTGATTTTTGTATGTTTCTAACAGTCTAATACCAAGGTTTTCGGTAGTTAGAATAGTGGAACATTCAGCTCTATGAGGATAGCATCCTTTCTTTCTCCTGATGACCTGAAAACTGCTAGGAGCAGGGAACCTAAGTATTAACCAAAACAAAAATGGTTTCACCTACTTTTAAATTTTGCAAAATCACATCAACTAATTATCTTGAGAACCAGCTTCTATCAGATTACTTTGTGCCAGAATGAGATCTAGTGCCAAAGACAAAACTCGCTTTCAGAGCATCGGATACAGAGAGCTCAGGATTTGACAGCAACGGCAGAAAGCCCAGGACAAGGCCTGAGGACCCTCCAGCTCAAGCCCTAAAGCCCAGGGTGGGCCACTCTTCCCCCAGCTTGCCCTGGTGCTATCCACAAGGCACATTTTTTGAAATTCACTTTTAAAGAATAACTTCCTTCCACTCCCTGCTTGGTACAAAGGTTTCACTAAGATGCTATTGACATCTGATACCGAAGACCACGTGCTTCACCCAGGTCAGTTGAAAAGGGAACAGAAAGTGGTCCCAGCCAGAGAAAACAGAGACTTCTGGGAGGTTTTCCAGGTCATGTCCGCATTCCTTTGCTTCTCCTTTCATCCCAACAGCCAAACCAAAAATCCCTGATAAACCAGAATGAGATGATCCACTGATGGAAAAAAACCTATTCTTCCCTATTCCTTTACCCACTCCTAACCTTATCACGCGTGGGCTTCCTCCAGCAAGTTGCAGGCTGAGGCAGACATCAGTGAGGGTTGGTGAATGTCTGAATCAGGACCTGGGCAACAAACTCCTCCCTGTTTTTCATATTGGCTAACTTTTGTGCACATTTGGTATTCAGTTAATATCAACATGCACAAAATGGCAGAGGGTCATACTTTCCTGGCCAATTCGATGAGAGTAGACAGAAGAACCAAGCAAATTTAGATTTAAAATCTCTTCTTCTTCAGAGGCAGGTGCTTAGAAATCTTTTCTTTAATTATCATATGTTTGCCCTAATTCTTCACTTGTACCAACAAACCTTTAACGACATCATTTTCAAATTCTCTCCAGCATTCCATCTCTACAATAATATTAATCCTTTGAAAGCAGTTCAACTTGCTTTATAGTGATTTTTTTTTTTTTATTAGCTGCATTTGCCTTTTCCTTCCCCTTTGACATCAACTCTACGAAGCATAATCCTACTGTTGGATATCACCCTGACGTGGTGTACAAGCTCTGCCTTAGTCAGGAAGCCACCTCCCTCTGCCTGCCTCCCAGCCCTGCTTCCAAGGACCTGAGAGGGCAGGGAGCAGGGTCCTCCTGCCCAGGACTCCTCACCCTCAATGGCTCACTGCAGCTGAATCAAATGAGATGAGAGAAGGTTTCCATTTATTCTCCCAAGAATACTCTAGCTGCAGGAGTCGTCTTTGGCTGGTAGAATATGTTTGTGTAAAGCAGTGTGCCTGTGCAGGCTGGGGGCTGGGGAGCCTGGCTGTATCAGCATGCGGACCTCCTGTGGGCTGGTTCAGGCAGAGGCCTTGGGGACAGGCAGATCTTCTCAGTGGTCTCTATTATGTCCCTCCAGGGAGAAAGCATCCTTTAAACAGAATTGTTGGGACAGAAAATAACACCCAACAAAGCCCCGTAAAGATATTAAGACTTGTTACTGATCTCAAAAGCAGGTTAGAGTCTAAGAGGAAACACTACAGCGGATTTCTGTGGCTGTTCTTGTTGCCGTTTGCTGCTTCTTTATTTCACAATGTATTGTCTTCCTACTTATTTCAAAATGGAAAATCAAATTAGTCATCAAGTACGTCATCAAATGCGGTCAAACTTAGCAGCCCCTCTCTCAAATGTTGTGAAGGAGAGAGGTTACACATGTGCAAAGATTAGGGGTCAAACGCATTCTGAGACACTATTTCCTTTGAACACATGGTACAGATCTGTTTTAAAATCTAAGAAGTTAGACCAACCTTATCACATAGATAAAGAACTAACACTTTTAAAAAATTTTTTATACTTTAAGTTAAAGCCAAACCTATACAAACCCTTCAAAGAGAGGTTTAAAGTAAGTTTCTTTAAAAAAATAAATAATGAATTATTGTTCAATCTCCCTAAATTTAACCCTTCCTACAACCCTTTAAGGAGAAGGCAATGGCACCCCACTCCAGTACTCTTGCCTGGAAAATCCCATGGACGGAGGAGCCTGGTAGGCTGCAGTCCGTGGGGTCGCTAAGAGTCGGACACGACTAAGCGACTTCACTTTCACTTTTCACTTTCATGCATCGGAGAAGGAAATGGCAACCCACTCCAGTGTTCTTGCCTGGAGAATCCCAGGGATGGGGGAGCCTCATGGGCTGCCGCCTATGGGGTCACACAGAGTCGGACACGACTGAAGTGACTTAGCAGCAGCAGCAGCATGGCCCTTTAAGTGTCTCCACTATCCGATTCCCCAACGCTCAACAGAGCACACATTAGTGCCAATTTAAGACCGGAAGCTCTCTTTTCCTCCCTGGCTGCTTGAAGATCAGCTGCCATCACAAATGACACAGCAACTATCCGGACCCGTAAGTTCACGACCAACCAACTACTTCAGCAGAAACGATGTCCTTCACCCTGGAAAGGCAATAGTCTCTAAGACAGAAATTCGGGAAAAACTGGCCAAAATGTCCAAGATCAAATGTCATCTTTGTATTTGGATTCAGAACACATTTTGGTGGTGGTAAGACAACTGGCTTTGGCATGATTTACCATTCCTTGGATTATGCGAAGATGAATGAGTCCAAACACAGGCTTGCAAGACATGGCCTGTGTGAGAAGAACAAGACCTCAAGAAAACAGTGCAAGAAACACAAGAACGGAGTGAAGAAAGTCAGGGGGACTGCAAAGGCCAGTTTTGCTGCTGGCAAAAAGTGAGCTGGATCTTGGACGACAGAAGGACTAAAGATTCTGCAGTGACTCTATCTGTGGTGATTGTACAGATTTTTCATGAAAGACAAAATAAATGAAGACCTCTTACCTGAAAAAAAAAAAAGAACTAAAGATACTTTGTAATAAGCTACATCATTTTGCTTTGTCCTAATATCCAGAGGTGTTGAAACATTTTTTTTTCATATTGTTAAACCTTATGGTTCTGTAAGCCAGTGAAAATATAAATACAGGGTTAGGAAGCAGAGGTGGGGATGAACAGGTGGAGATTTCTAGGGTAGTGAAACTACTCTATTTGATACTCTAGCGATAATTACATGTCGTTATAAATGTGTCCAAGCCCACAGAACGTACAATATCAAGAGGGAACCCTCATGTAAACTATCGACTTGGGGTGACAGGGATGTGTCAATGTAGGTTTTTTGACTGTATTAATAACAAATGCACCGTCTTGGGGGGATGTTGGTAATGGGGGGCTATGCATGTGGAGAGAAGGGAGTCTATGGAAAATATCCGTACCTTACTCTTAATTTTGCTGTGAACCTAAAACAGCTTCCGGGGTGGCTCAGATGGTAAAGAATCTGCCTGCAATGTGGGAGACCTGGTTTGATCCTTGGGTTGGAAAGATCCCCTGGAAGGGGGCATGGCAACCACTCCAGTACTCCTGCCTGGAGAATCCTCATGGACAGAGAAGCCTGGGGGGCCGCAGTCCATGGGGTCGCAAAGAGTTGGACATGGCTTAGCGACTAAGCTCACACAAAACTACTGTAAAACATAGTCTTTAAAATAAAACACCAAATTACACCGAAAGCAGAGGTCCCCTGGGCCTCTGGATAAAGGTGATCTTAGGGGAGAGTGGACGGCACCCAGAGCAGCAGTGAGTACCTTACTGTCCAGCTTCTTCATGGTGACCAGGTCCAGGGACTTGAGCGAATGGCCAGTGGGGGCAATGAAGTAGAGGCATGCGTGGATCCTGGTGTCATGGTAGTTGAAGAGAGAACGTTTGATCTTCAGTTCCTCTTGCAAGTAGGCCTCAAACTGGGCATCGATATATTCCACGATTGGCTTATAGCTAGAATGCAGAAGAAAGTTATTAAAACATATTTTTAAATCAGCATGTCGTTAGTCTCAAACCTCTTTGTACAATCCTCCAGGAAAGTCCTTAGTGGTTCCCTGTTCTCTAAGAGCTAAAGTCCAAGCTCCTTACCTTGGCCATATGGCCCCTAAACATCACCCCAGGCTCCCCTATCCTTCACCTCCCTAGTTCATGCTCTCTGCCCCACATGGCAAGCTCCCGCCTGCCTCCAGGCCTTTCCTCATGCTAGATCCCCACTTGGAACGGTCTTCTTCCTGTTAATCTCCTGGCTAACATCCATCCTTTAAAACAGCGATTAGAAATATGTAGGACACACTGTCACTGCCCCATGGCACCCATGAAAGTATTGCTAAGAGACTGCGGCATTCTTCCCTGCTGGGCCAAAACTGAGCCTCAAAATCTGTCCCCATAAAGTGACTTTGACAGGCTCTCCCAACTGACTGGCATTGGTGCCCAGAGTGAAACTCCTTTGCGGTTTTAGGATGTGGCACCATCTCTGGCTGGCAGCCTCTCCCCACTCCTCTGGCCAGTCCTTCAGGGAGAAGGGCTAGCTACTCTGTGCTCTCAAAGAGCCCAGCGCTTGCCATGACCTCATCTATAAACGGAAGTGCCTGGTCAATTAGGATCAAGGTTCCTTCCAACTCTCAATTTTATGATTTGAAGGTAAACTGTCTTCTCACCAAATCATAATTCAAATCTGTTTTGAATAATTATGCATGACTCTGTGAACTGACCACAAACACTATCATTAATAGCATATGTGGGATATATATTCAATAAACCACATGTTCTCCAGGGACAAAGTAGTTCATTAGGTCACTATGGGAAAGCCACGAATTCTTCCAGGTCTCCACAGGGACTGCTCAGAAGCTAGTGTCAGCAGCAATGAGACAGGTAGATTAGGAATAAAATGGGTTAATCCTTCCCCAGACTTACTACCTTGCTGAGGGATGATTTAAGCTTTAAGAAAAATAAAAACCTCTCAACACTCAACTCACAAACCCATAAATTAAACTGAAATCCCTGAAAGGGAACTATAAATCTTTTATAATGAGGATGACAGCAGATGTCCTAAAAGGAAAAAAAACATTATGACCAAAACTGAAAACAGAAAAAAAGTTTTCTTCTATTTTCCTTTGGTTATTTACTACAATTCATTGATTCAATTTGAGCAAAGCCTCTAGAGGTTTAAAGAAAAAGTAGACTGTGCCTGAAGAAAATCCTTAACATAATAGAAATCCTAATGAATTCCAATGGAAAGGATGAACAAGTAATAAGATTCTTCTACATGTTCCAACTTTAAAATATAGGCAGGTAGGGCTTCTCTGGTGGTTCAGTGGTTAAGAACCAGTAAAATGCAAGGGACACTGGTTCGATCTCAGATCCGAGAAGATCCCACACGCCATGGACCAACTAAGCCCCCGCCATAGCTACTGAAACCCACATGCCCTAGATTCCGTGCTCCGCAACAAGAGACCCCACTCATGAGAACCCCACACACCACAACTAGAGGAGTCCCCGCTTGCAAAGACCCATTGTAGCCAAAAAAATTAACAAATACATACACTATTTTTAAAAATATAAGCAGGTATTATATAACAATATTAATAATCATTATTATGATAGGATAATTATGTAAAATGGTGGTTAGAAGCACGGACTCAAGTCAAACCAACTAAGATCAAACTCCAAATCCACAACTTTCTAACTTGCTTTGGACAAGTTACTAAACCTCTCTGTGTTTCAATTTCCTCACAGGTAACATCAAGGACAAAAATATCACCTATATCAGAGCTACTGTGACAAATACATGAGCTAGTATATGCAAAAAACTAGCACATAAAACTGTGAGATATATCTATTTCACAGTAATTTAATAAACCACAAATACGAGAAAAGCAAGCCTGTTTTCAAAAAAGACAGGGAAAAAAAAGAGAAAGGAACTTTGTACTGACCTAGATCCACGGTAACTCTTCTGCCACTGACTCATGCCCTGTAGGGCAGTGGCCCAGGCCACTTCAGTGAGGCCCACTCATGCCCTGTGAGTCCAAGGCCAGACTTTCGGGTCCCCTGACACAGGCAAATGCTTGGGGAACCAAGGACCGCCCCAGCACCCTCTGAGCCCAGAAGGGAGGAAAGCAGCTCACGGTAGTTGCTCCTTCCTGTCCCCCCAGTTCCTGATTTGCAGCTTCCTGGCATCTCCCCCAACAGTGGTCCAAGAATGTTTCTTCTTTCTAGTAATTTCCTTTTTGCCTTTGGTTTTGATTCTGTTCCTCCAAGATTATGGGAGGCATAGCACCTCTCCTTTTCCAGTGAGGAGCACTCTCTGCCCTGGATTCAGCATCTCCAAAGCCATCTCTTGTTCTCCTCTTATGCTTCAGGCTTCCTGCCGCCTTCCCCTGTTTAGGAGTTTGGGCCAATCTTTTCAATCTCCTTCTTTTCCGTGTATGCAGTTTCCTTGGAAAAATCACATTTCCTCTTGTGTTTCACTTAACCAGATCTCCTACCTAAGTTTCAGGCCACTGCATCCAACTGCTTACCAGATATTTCCACTTGCTCTTAGCTAATGTGCCCCAAATCATACTTCGTCTTGTCCGCAAACCCTACTAGCCCGTATTCCTTAGCTCAGCAGATGGCATCTCCATCCACACCACTGCCCAAATCAGAATCCTAGGTTCAATCCAGAGCCTACCTCCCACACATAACCAAGTACAAGATCCCATCTGTTCTAGCCTCTATAGCATTATAAACAAATAAATGTATTTCAGGAAAACTATTGACCAAAATCACTATTTCCTCTGTTCCAGATTTCATTGTGTTGATGAAACAGCCTCTCTTGATGCATATAGTAAGTCAGCCTAGTGGCTTTGTTCTCCCTTCACATTCTTCAAATAAACTCTGCCCTCTCTCCATCTCCTGTCCACGTGTTATCTACACTCAAAGTCATAAAAATAAGGAAACTTCATCCTTATTTTTGCCTTTTGCTAGTTTCCATTCTTATAGTGAGGATACCTATTTATATTCTGGTTTTGCCAATTCAAACTTCTCTGGATTATAGCCATATCAAGCAGAGGAAAGGGGGCAGGTAAACCAAATCAAGTTGTACGTTTTCACATAATTCCCTTTTAAGGCATAGGGATATCCCTTTTTATCCTCAACTCTTTTTTTCCCCCATAAATATCCAGCCATTAAAAAAAAAAATTTTTTGGCAGTGGTTAATCCTAAAAGTGATGGGAAGAAATATCTTATACTAAGTTTTCTAGCCACCCAAGGTACCCGTTGATCATGCTTGCAAAATAGCCCATGCCATTGTTCAGGGACTGACTCTCCACTTTGTATGTGAACAAATAAACAGATACTTGCCATATATTTTTTTCTCTCTTGCTATCTATTAGCCAAAGCTAATTTTCCTTATCCTTCAACTACCTCTACCAGAAAGTGTGACTAAGACAGAATTTAAAGATCAAACAGACTACTCCATTACCACTTCATAACTCTGATAAAGATTTGGTGAGTTTGAGGAGTCTCTCAGTGGACTTCAATTAGTCATGCTTTTTTGTGCTATCATCATAGTTCGTAAGACGCTACTGACATTCTATCTCCCACCTCCTAAATATGCAGCAAACGAACTCTTCTACTTCCAGCAGAAGCAGAAGAATTCTTCCAGTAGAAGAATCTACTATAGCAGATTGCAGTTTCCCTTCTCCTGTAGACCTCCTTCCTTCTTCACTGAATAGTAGAGACAGCAGAACAAGAATGTCCATAGGCCACGAAGAGTTAATCATGCTATTAAACAAAACAGGAAACCTTACCAGACCTCTCTTCCTGCCTCCTTCTAGCTAGCCTGGTCCAAGGCAGATAGTGATGCAGGAATGCTGACATGTCCAAAGCCTACATAAACAAACTGGGACATTCTTGAAGTCTTGCATCGATGGCAGAAAATCTTGCCTAATCCTCAAAGTAGTAAAAATAATCATGGGTTTGGAGAAACAACACATCCCTTCGCATATGTTTACAGACTGATACAAAAATGCATACCCCACTTCCAATTTTTTGATGGAAGCAGACCCTATCTGAATGAGTTTTTTTTTTTTTTTTTTAACAACAGGCATTTGGGTTTATAGTCAACAATGTCAACAATCCTTCTGGAGCACAGAGTTCTAAATGCCACTCAAAGAGGTTATGCAATAGCTGTCAAGAAATTTCAGAAGAAAAAAAAACACTTGGTATCTAGGTTAGGTTAATATCACACTTCCTCTCTTCTAAGTCTCCTTGGAAACTATTATTTGACCCAAATGAGTCAGGAATTTTCTTAAAGAGGCCTCCAGCTGCAAATGTGTGGATCAGCCTTGTACTGGCCACCTGCTGCTCAGGGCTGGCGAGTGAAAACCCACCAGAAGGGTAGGAAGTTGCCATTTAAAGGAGAAGTGAAAAATGTAGTGGCAGTGCTGGGGCGATGACGGAGCAGGAATAGCTCAAGGAATCTTAGCAGCAAAATGCAGGAGGATGGTTCTCATTCCCGCCAGAAGGCATCCCGAAAAAGTCCGGCTGCTGCCTGCCCGTCAGGCAGTGCACACGCCTGGCATTCCGCAACCCCAGGGAGAAACCTGCACAGGTCAGAGACGGAGATGGGTCCTCCTGACCACACGAGGACCAGGAGCCCCCTGGCTTGCTTCCCAGCTCCCACAATGCACTTGCGCTCTACTGCTTGTCATCAGGGTTTCTCTTCATCTGTTTCACTGAGCATCACATACAGCATTCAGACAAGAACCTCTCCATCGTTCCTTGGAATTGAAGTCATAAATCAAGAGCAACTGCTCAGCTGCAGGAGCTGTGCTTAGCTGTTCCCCACTCAACACAATGTACAGATAGTCCATTTTGACAGATGCAAAATAAAATCTTTCTTACTGTGTCTAACAATTGCTCCTGTTATTCCAGGCCAACGTTTACTGAAGAGCATATAAACTGCTCTATAGATAAACTAGAGCTCAGTGCTCAGCTAGAGCATGCCTTAAATATTTCTGTCATTACTATGGGTCCATCTTTATATCAGAGACAGTTAAAATGTATCTAGACAATACATAGCTCTAGATTTTTAAAAAATGGTTAAAATTCCTCTTTAGAAAACACACACATATACCATACACAGCTCAGAGGAAAATGAAGCAAACAAATAAACAAAACCTGGTCTGATACAAATGAAGTGTCTGAGCCCTAAGCAAACAGACTGTAACTTAAAGTTCCGGTTGTCTTATTCCCATTAAGTTGTCACTGCACAAAAATGTCTCTGGAAGCCTCCTTCTAGAATTATCTTTGAGCCTGGGACAGTTTAGCTTTCTCAAACCTTTTTTGGAGAATGAACATAAATATTTAAAATAACCATAAGGGATTCAAAGATTAGTGAAGAAGGATGAGTGATCTTGAGATGAATGCATGGGTGCACACCAGGAAGGTTTAAAAATGTAAACACTTCCCTCAAATAAGGACTACAGAAACTCAAAGAGTCGAACTTGCTTGGCTTTATCAATTGAGAAGGTTTGTTTTATAAAAATAAAACTTCACAGTATTACTTTATAATTAGGTGAAGTTTATGTCAACCAGTTTTAGTGAATACCAAGATGGACTTATGGGCTTCCCTGGTGGTTCAGCTGGTAAACAATCTGCCTGCAATTCAGGAGACCCCAGCTTGATTCCTGAGTTGGGAAGATCCCATGGAGAAGCGATAGGCTACCTACTCCAGTATTCTTGGGCTTCCCTGGTGGCTCAGCTGGTAAGATTCAATCTCTGGGTTGGGAAGATCCCCTGGAGGAGGGCATGGCAACCCACTCCAGTATTCTTGCCTGGAGAATCCCTATGGACAGAGGAGCCTGGTGGGCTGCATGCAGTCCATGGGGTCACAAAGAGTCGGACACGACTGAGTGACTAAGCCCAGCAAGACTGACTTATAGCTAATAGCTTCTGTCTATATATAAACTATAGGATCAAAATTTTGAAGAAGAAAAAAAAAGATTTTATTTCTTAAGCAGGTTAAACATGTCTGTTTTCTACACTGACAAAGAAGTTTCTTATAAATACATTATCTGGTTAGCTTAACAAACCCTTGCTGGATAGAGAATGATCTGAATTCCTCACTAGGCTCCACTGAAACCACACTCATTATGCAGACTCAATGTGGCCATTCTGCACCCAGCAGGCCACCCAACTGTGAGCAGCCTACAGGAAGACCCGGACAATGCACAAAGGAGCCACAGTGCTCACACCACAGCTCTAGCATCAATATTAAGATCCTGTGCCGGCTGGAAATCAGCTACGATATTTCCCATTGAGCTTTCACAAACATGCTTTCTTCACTTTGGGTTTTAGAAGCAGATACCCCTGGCTGCCAAAGCCATCAAAATACAGGATTACTCCCTATGATTACCACACCCCTCCTCCAGGCTCAGCCATTCACAGTGCCCTTCCTTAGACCCCAGCTGAAAAGAGACTGTATGCAGATCCCATTGGAAGAGGCCTGAGAGTATCCAGTGTTATTCTCTTAGAGGGAGATAAATTGCCAAGGAGCCCATAGCTGGTTATTGGCAGAATTCAGACCACAAACCGGGTCTACTAAATCCTGGGCTCTAGATTCTTGGGCAAAATCATTATTGACTCCAAGTTTTCACTCAGAGCTGTAGGAATTTGGGGATTAAGTCAAATATCCCAATCTGTCTCAGTGACTAGGAGAGCATGAGTGCCTGCATGCATGCTAAGTCATTTCAGTTGTGTCCAACTCTTTGAAACCCTATGGATTACAGCCCGCCAGGCTCCTCTGTCCATGGGACTCTCTGGGCAAGAATACTGGAGTGGGTTGCCACTTCCTCCTCTAGGGGATCATCCCAACCCAGGGACGGAAACCGTGTCTTACACCTCCTGCACTGGCAGGCAGGGTCTTTACCACTATTGCCACCTGGGAAGCCCTAGAGAGCAGGGCAGATGCTGATTCCAAACTCCTCTTACTTTTTAATGCCTGGTTTTTGTTTTGTTTTCTTGGCAGAGTTAAAGTGACAACATCAACAACAACAAAAAACAAACCAGAAACCACATTCCCCAGACCCTCTTGCAGCTAGTGTTCAGATGTGGCCTACTTTGTGCCAAGCAGCTGCAGGCATACAAGATCTGGAGGCAGAGGGCATGTCACCCAAGGCAGAGGCCACACACAGGAAAAGGGGTTCTTCTTGCAAGTGGCGATGAAGGCATTCGGTTAACAGGGACAGATTCAGTGGAGGTTCTAGAGACCTGTCCCCAGCGTCACAGGTACCAAATATATACAGTAATTTGTGGCAGGAGTTCCATTAACCCTAGATGTTTCTCTAGACTGCTTTTCTAGATGGGAAAGCCCCCAAACCTGGTTCCATGACTTCTCCAGGAAAAATCATAAGCTAGCTTATTCCTTCTAACAAATCTCTTTTCTGTTCATACTAGCTGGAATCAACTACATCGGCTGATTCTGACCTCAAGAACATTCTAAGACAATTTCTCAGAGGACAACAATGTCTTATCTTTTAGGTGACAGGAGACCAAGCCCTACAACGAGCTAACATTTGGTCTTTGCATTTACCCAGGATGAGTCTTGTTACCTCCTCATTCATTTACATCCCCACAAAATCCCAAGATGTACCTGTCATCTTTATTGATCTGATCTCCAAATCCCACAGTGTCAACGATGGTTAACTTCAGCCGCACATTGCTTTCCTGAAGCTCATAACTTCTGGCTTTTAACCGGACACCTGGTTCATTGTGAGTCGCTGGGTCACTTTCAAATTTGGTGTTGAATAATGTGTCCATTAACGTGGATTTGCCGATGCCCGTCTCGCCTGCATGACCACAAGAGAGAAATCAAAGGAAGTGTCAATGCCTCTGAGACATCAGTACACATCACCAGGAGTGTTTTTTTCTTTTTTTTAAATCATCATGTTAGGAAAACTTTTTGAAAAGTCAGTCTCACCAGATATCCCACCACAAAAAAAATAGCTCTTTCCATGTGTGATCTATGGACTACCTCTCTAGAAATGCCTTAATGCATTTCAAAAACCATTTGGCAGAGAAGATCTTGAACTTATAGATCAAGATGCTCTTTTTTTACCTCTGAATAGAGAAACAGAACTTAAAAGCTTGCCTGTGGTCAGTTTGTGGTCATTTCAAAGACATAAACTGTAGCTCTTCCTTCTCTAAATGTTGGCATGTAAAACTATCAATATAGTACTTTAAAAAAAAATCTATATTGCTGAATTTCTGTTACTAGGAAAATGTAAGAGACTGATTGCATTTATATTGGAGTATCTGATACCATCTAATGTTGTGGGAAAGAATTACATTTTTTTCAAAACAACACTCTTAACAAATAACAACAAAAATAACAAACCCAGCTACAATTATTGAGCACTTACTTTGTACCAGGTCCTGTGACAAGAGCTTCCGATGTACTATCTCATTAAACCCTAGTACTAATTCCTATGGAATAAGTACTACTGTTTCCTCCCTTTTACAGATGAGGCATTAAAGCTTAGATAAGGTTTAAGTAACTTGTCTAAAGTCATATTGTTAAATGGCAAAGCCAGGTTTCTAACTCGGGTTTGTGTGGTTCTAACACCTACATTCATTCAACCAATTCTGGCATTGCTACAGAGAAAACTGACTGCCTAATATTTTCAGGTATGGTTATGAATCTGTGAGAATCCTTTGTATATCTCCGTTTGCATTTCCCTATTCAGTAGACGGCAAGCATTTGTTAGATGTCCTGGTATTCAGGCTGATGTTTGTGACAATGAAATTGAATGATGTTAAACGACCTGCAATGATGGCCTTATTGGTTCACATTATAGTTCAAGTCATCAGGTTTCACTGAGCCTTTAATATATGCAAATCAGTGGCAGGTATTATACTAAATCAATCAAATGGTAAGACCCAAATGTGGAGCCATGGAGAACTTTAACCTCATCTTTAAAATAAAGCCAAGAAAAACTTTCTCTTGATACTAATTCTTGAGTCAAAAATAGTTGGCAATGAGAAAGAAGCCATCCACTTCTGTGGCCGTGGTTGAGTGTGTGGGTAGAAATCAAGAAACATTATCTACAGGAATGCATTTTTTAAAACAACATTTGGAAAATTTCCCCAATTAGATTTTCAGCTCAATTTAAACATACCAGTATACTGTAGCCCTTTCAAAAAATCTCAATCCCATGATGTTCCTAGGGACAATGTCTCTCTTCTGAAGGGTTGCTGTAATGCCTTTTAGGATGGTGACAATTCTATCGGAGAAAAAAATAGCTCTGGGATTGGCAGCCTTAGGGCAACTTTCCCATTGAAAAGACAAAATCCACTTACTAATTAGAAGTTCTGTATTACTCATTGCTCTCCAACATAGTATAAAAATGAAGTAGAACGGAATCTCTCTGTAACTGAGCTTTCTCTAATTAGAAGAGTCTGTGGTTTGCCACTGACTACCATGATTCATTTGTAGGATAAAAGTTGGTCAAGAACATTTGCCCAACTCTTCAGCTTTACCCATTGGACTTGATACACCTAAGATCAAAGAACTTCCTCCTTCATCAGTCTTCATTCAGCCAGTGTCTTTTCCAGCTTTGTGCCAAGTGTTGGGAATATAACAGTCAACTGGCTGGATATGGTGCGCACCCGTAGCTTAGAATCTGATCTGGAATGTGACTGAATACCAACCAGACTCTGATTTACTATCATGGGAATGGTATTTACATGTCTGCCATAACCACCTTCCTCTTACAAGCAAGACCATAGTTCATCCCTTGGACCTTGCTAATGACCACAGGTAACTGGACCAGTGCTACCCCCCTGTTGTCTCCTGGGGTATCCCCAGGGCTGTACCCATGGAAGTGCAATTATGATGTTGTGAAAATGCTCCACATTGAACAGTGATCTGTGTATCTAATCACACTTCTCTCTTTGGGGCTTTGAGTCTGCACACAGCATGATGGCACGAGAAAGAAAAGATATACTAAGAGAAGTGAATAAGCAGAGGCCATGAGGCTATAAATACACAGAAGACATGTTGACAGACCATTAGCCAGGCACATAGGAGAAAGAGAGCAGACAGACACAGTAGACTTAGTATCCGAAACTCATTCATTTATAATACTTCGGTATTTACTATGTAACAAGCACAGGTGCTGGGGGTAAAATGGTAATTAACGACAGCAACTGAAATGTTTTGAATTTCTGTAATATCCTGAATGTTGTTCAGAATCTCCATGAAGTCTGGCTGTGTAGCAGTTAAAACTGCTTCCTGTCTTCCTTACTTTCTTTAATATTCTAACCAAAAAGACCCATCAATAAACATAATCAAAGTAGGCTCTGTAATGCTCCACAAGCACATACCCATGATTGGTAACTTAACAAAATAACTCTTGAGCAAAATAAAGTTACGAAGCAATGGATACAGAAACAAAACAGGGTTTTCACTCATAAGATACAGAGAATCCAGACAGCAATTCTGTATTGAAGGTACTCCAGTCATTTTAAGTACATGAGTATCTTTCCTGATACAGCAAACTTCTTTTCAGAATTTACTGGAGTGGGTAGCCTTTCCCTTCTCCAGGGGATCTTCCCCACCCAGGGATTGAATTCAGGTCTCCTGCATTGCGGGTGGATTCTTAACCAGCTGAGCCACAAGGGAAGCCCAGAGTAAAGACAAAGGAAGAAGAGAAGAGCTACCTTATAAAATTTCCTCTATAAGGTCAAGGTTCTGACAGTGGAAAAGTGACCCATCTTACTTCCATCTCTTTCCCTCAGAATAGCCATAAAGACTATAATTTACATGGCAAGAATTCTAGGTTACCTGGACAGCACTGAAATTACCATGTACTAAGTTGAGAATTAGTTAAGCATATGTGAATCAAGAATATGATGCCTTTTTTTAAGGCAACATAATTTTAATTATTATTTGCATTAAGGTGGACTTTATGAACAATTAGCATTCCAGGCCCTACTTATAGCACAGGGTTAATCAACAGGTTGGAAAAACCACTGTTCCTCTAAATTTCAGAGTGCTTAACTTTCCATTTCTACGCTCTGTGCTTTTAAGAGCCCTAATTAGACACCGCTACCCTAGCAGCAGTGCAATTCACCAAAAGTATTTCACGAAGAAATGACAGTTTGCGGAATAAAAGGAATTCTAGAGAACTAGGAGAGCTTTTCAATGCGTTCGTTGTTGAGGTCAATCTCTAGCCTCAGAAAAGAAGGCATTTGCTATACTTTTAAGGACATGCAAGAGCAAAAAGGCTTCCTTTGAATTAAGAAACTGAAAGCCTACCTGGCGTAAGTTACAACTCAAACCCAACAGCCACAATATTTCGAGACAATTAAGACTAACAGCAACTCTAAAACATCTCAGAACTCCTGGCTCCGAGGAAACTTTCCATAAAAAGTAACTGGAAAGTGGTCATAGTGATCACTTATACTGAGATTTGCCACTTTGGTAGATTTTTCTGAGTCTGTTGTTTATTCTGTGATAAGTTCATCTGCCTCAACAGTTGTTAGAGTAATTAGAGATTTCCTCCTGAAGTGCTTGCTATCTGGGGCTTCTGCTTCTGCCCCTGCCAGTGCTGGTAAGCTGGACACCCACAGCACAGTGGAAAGCAGGTTCTTCCATTCTGTTCTCAGGCTTACATAAATCTCAAGCTCTAAGCTGGACACTGTTTAAAAAGAAAAAGAAGGAAAACAAGAAGAGCACAGAGGAATGTATTATTAATTAGAAGGTAATTAATTGTAAACTGAGCAAATAGTTCATCGGTGATTCAGCATTTTCACTCTGATTGCCAAAACTGGCTACTTGGATAATTATTATTATACCTAATCAAATAGCTGTGAATGAAGGTCTGTTTGTCTCCTCTAAACAGTCGAGGTTTTATTCTTGGATGGAGCCAGATAATCAGAGAGTTATGTTGTGTTATTTTAACTCCTCATAGAATCCTGTTTGATGAAGCACGCTTTGGCTAATACCACCAGGGACTTGGAAGACCTGCATGTGACCCTCAGCATTGCATAGCTCAATGACCCCCAAGTGGGGGAAGCTCAGGAACCCAAGTTTAAATGGAGCGACAGCCACATATGTCTTTTCTGAAAATTTACAAGAGAGATTTTTCCAGGTAAACTGTATTTTATCTGCAGCAACCCTTTTGTTTTTAGTTTATAATTCCTATAAGTCTGTCCTCATTAAACATTTAACTTGTGTTTGGCACATATGTGTTTAACATATATCCATAGACTGATTGGGACCCCCATGCTCTGGCCACACTAGCTAAGAGATAAATGTGTTCCTGAGAGAATCAACTGCTATAGGCAGGTTTTTGCTCTGACTCCAATCTTCACTTTGTTTTCTGGGGTTAATTTTATCTTTATTCATTCATTTATTCATTCTACCCTTAAACCACTTATAGCCTTTCCTGGAAAAGCAAGCTGGGATAAAAATGTTTAAGATCTGACTGCAAAATTCCACAGCTAATGATGACACTACTGCCTTAGCTAAAATGATCTTAAACTCATCTGCCTTCTATTTCTCTTCTGCCATTCTCTCAAAACAACCAGTGAAATTATTTTTTAAAATTCTACTCTCAAAATGTGTTATTAATTTACTTTGACCCTACTATTGAACTGGTTGCTCTTCAAAAGCCAGGATGTCGCAGTATTTATCCCTCTGTGTAGGTGCACAAAGAACCACACACAGCAGGATCAATGGTGTAGTTTCTCACAGAGCTGGTGTCATTTTGGAAAGAGAATGACAACGATCAATAAATTCTGAATTGTGAAAAAAGGCTGGGTACTAACTTAGAAATACAGTGTGGATAAGAAAGAAAAGCTTATTAAAAAGAATGACATAACGCCATTTGCAGCAACATGGATGGACATAGACAGTGTCCTACTGAGTGAAGTAAGTCAGACAGAGAAGGAGAAATATTGTATGACATCCTTATATGTGGAATCTAAAAAGAAATGATACAAATGAACTTACAAATCAGAAAGACTCACAGTCTTAGAAAACCAACTTATGGTTGCAGGAGAAGGGATAGTTAGGGAGTTTGGGAAGGTCATGTACATACTGCTATATTCAAAACAGGGAGCCAGCAAGGTGGTATCCATTGTATAGCACATGGAGCTCTGCTCAATGTTACCTGCCAGCCTAGATGGGAGGGATGCTGGAGGAGAATGGATACAAGTATATGCACCGCTGAGTCCCTTTGCTGTTCACCTACCACAACTATAACATCGTTAATTGGCTATCAGTTCAGTTCAGTCGCTCAGTCGTGTCCGACTCTTTACAACCCCATGAATTGCAGCACACCAGGCTTCCCTGTCCATCACCAACTCCCCGGAGTTCACTCAAACTCACGTCCATCGAGTCAGTGATGCCATCCAGCCATCTCATCCTCTGTCGTCCCCTTCCCCTCCTGCCCCCAATCCCTCCCAGCATCAGAGTCTTTTCCAATGAGTCAACTCTTCACATGAGGTGGCCAAAGTATTGGAGTTTCAGCTTTAGCATCATTCCTTCCAAAGAACACCCAGGACTGATCTCACTTAGAATGGACTGGTTGGATCTCCTTGCAGCCCAAGGGCCTCTCAAGAGTCTTCTCCAACACTACAGTTCAAAGCATCAATTCTTCGGTGCTCAGCTTTCTTCACAGTCCAACTCTCACATCCATACATGACCACTGGAAAAACCATAGCCTTGACTAGACGGACCTTTGTTGGCAAAGTAATGTCTCTGCTTTTGAATATGCTGTCTAGGTTGGTCATAACTTTCCTTCCAAGGATTAAGTGTCTTTTAATTTCTATACCTCAATACAAAATAAAAAGTTTTAAGTTTAAGAAAGAAACACTTTATTTAAACTGAAGTACAGTTTTGTGGATGAACTGGCGTGTTACAGGCAAGATGGAGGGTAAAAGAACTATGAACCCTTGGCTGTCTGATACCCAATTTAGCATCAAGAATTCTCTTCCAGACTTCAGTGGTTAAGAATCTGCCTGCCAATGCAGGGGACATGGGTTTGATCCTTGGTCGGGAAGATTCCACATGCTGCGGAGCCACTAAGCGCATTCGCAGCAGCTACTGAGCCTGCACACCCTAGAGCCCACGCTCCACAACTAAAGAAGCCACCACAATGAGAAGCACACGCACCACAGCTGGAGAGCAGCCCCGACTCGCCGCAACTAGAGAAAGCCACGAAGAGCTAGTGCAGCCAAAAACAAAATAATTCTCTTCCCAGTTAAGTGAACACTACTCTCCTGCTGTTACATTCTCTCCAGGACTGAGAGAGATAGGCTCTAACAATATTTAATTCAGTGCCTCTAAAACGAAACGAAGCGCACACCAGGATTAATTTCTGCCCTGGTTTGTTTCCTCTCTCTTTGCAACCTGTGGGCTCTCCCCACAAAACAAACTGATGATTCTAAGACCTTTTAGAAAAACATCAGCTGCCTTACTAGGATCATAACTTTTTTTTCAGTCTTTAATTTCCTTCCCTATCGTTCACCCAAAATAATGATGCTATAAACACCATGGGCGCGCATACTGTGTAAAACACATAAACGCACAGTAGGATGACAAGGAGAAGAGAAAGTAGCAGGACACTCAAGTTAAATATGACACCCACTTCTCTAAGTGGCTGTCAAAACATTTGCATCAACTCGAATGCTTCCCGTAGACTCTTCCTTTAAAAATAGAGCATTAATTGACACTGAGAACTGTCTTCTACGGATATTTTGCTGTAAAGTATTTGTGAAGGGATTTGATGCATTTTATCCTCTGAAGATAAGTACATTTAACTTAATGCTGACACCCCGTTTCTCAAAGAACTAAAGCTCGTTCCAACCAAAGGGCTCCAAAGTGAAAGTGAAAGTGAAGTCACTTAGTCGTGTCCAACTCTTTGCAACCCCATGGGCAGTAGCCTGCACCAGGCTCCTCTGTCCATGGGATTTTCTAGGCAAGAGTACTGGAGTGGGTTGCCATCTCCTTCTCCAAAGTGCTGTGCAAAAGAACCCGGATTGCTAGATATACAGGCAGAGAAGGAGGGGGAAGGACTTACTATGAAGTAAAAAAAGGAAAATGCGAAAAGCAGAACAGCATGATCTCATTTGTATAAAACCAAAACAGAACAGTGCTTATCCAATCACGAGAGACCTGTTTATATCTGCCCAGTGTGTGGCTCCCCCTGTGCTCTGCCTGCCTTCTGCCCATGTCTCCTCTCCTCGGGGACCCTCGTGTGTTTCAGGGTAGATAAACCCCATCTCCCACCCCGGGTGGGTGGATGACTCAGGCCTGGTGGATCAGACAATCCCGTGACTATTGAAGAAGCCGTGTCAGGAATGGCTTCTTCTTCCCCCTGAGGTTGCTGAGCTGGAGACACTGCCGGCGGCCCCACCACCTCAGGGAAGAAAAAGCCCAAACACAGTAAAAGCCGTGCAGAAGCCAGCAGGATCAGAAACTGGAGCCCTGGAAATGCTCTTTGAATTCTTAGACCAGGCTGTTCTTAATTACACAACTCGGTATAGGATCTTTGCAGTGTGTTTTGGGGTTGAGGAAGAGCCTTAACTCAGTTTAAACTAGATTTCTGCGATTCTCTGTGGAAATTTTCCTAATCCAAGACCAGTCAGAGAGAGGTGCAACACTGCTGGCTTTGAGGATGGAGGAAAAGGTCCAAGTATCAGGGAATGTGGGCAGCCTCTAGCAGAGGGGAAAAAAGGAAGTGTCTTCTCCCCTTGAATTCCAGAAAGGAGCACAGCCTTGCAGAGGCCTTGATTTTAGCCCTGCGAGACCCATGTTGGACTTCAACAAAACACTGACATGCTCAACGCTCTGTGGTGACCTAAATGGGAAGGAACTCCAAGAAAAAGTGGATACATGTATACCTGGGGCTGATTCACTTTGGGGTACAGCAGAAACTAATAACACTGTCAAGTAACTATACTCCAATAAAAATTAATTTTAAAAAATTAATTAATGAAAAAGCTGTAAAATAATAACTGGTGTTGATTTCAGCCTCTGAAAATAACTTCCAAGTGTAGGAAGTTTGTAGAAGGATTCCACAGCTTTATCTCTGTGGAATGAAAATGAGGGTGGGAGGGGAAAAATAGGGATACTTTATAATTTTTTAACTAGAAATACGCATTGTATTAGGGCATCCCTTGTGGCTCAGATGGTAAAGAGTCCGTCTGCAATGCAGAAGACCTGGGTTCAATCCCTGGTGGGGAAGATCCCTTGGAGGAGGGCGTGGCAATCCACTCTAGTACTCTTGCCTGGAGAATCCCATGGACAGAGCAGGCTAGTGGGCTACAGTCCACGGTGTCACATAGAGTTGGACACAACTGAGTGACTAACACACACCCATGCCATATAATGGACTTCCAAGATGGCGCTAGTGGTAAAGACCCCACCTGCCTATGCAGGAGACACAGAAGATGTGGGTTCAATTCCTGGGTCGGGAAGATCCCCTGGAGGAGGACATGGCAACCCACTCCAGTATTCTTGCCTGGAGAATCCCATTGACAGAGGAGCCTGGCGGGCTAAAGTCCATGGGGTCTCAAAAAGTCAGACACGACTGAAGCAACTTAGCACTCATAATATTAAGTAAGTGAAAAACTAATTTTAAACGTGGTTACGAATGGAGTCCAGGGGGTCTCAAAAAGAGTCTGACACAACTTAGTGACTAAACAACAACTAAGAATGGAACCAGAGTAAAAACCTAAGAATCTCAGGAATCATCACCCACCCAGGGGAATCGGAATACCAGCTGCTTTCCAAATGCAACAGCACAGCATGGATGTGTCTTGTGAGGAATTCCAACTAGTATCACTAATTGCACTAGTAACACAATGGTCAGCCAACGAGCCAGCACTTGCATACCACACACCAGGTCAAACCAGATCCTTCCAGTCTGGTTCCACTGGACAAGACAGCGGGGGCTGGATCGTAACTCTCAAATGCATTCTAGAAGCTGATTTTGAAGGCAGGGCTGGGGGAGACAGACAAGAGAAGCTACAATAGTAACTGGCCTACAATTTAGCATACTTTTCAATAGAAAAATCAACAAATTGCCAACAAATCACTATGCTAATGAAGAATCACTCTGCTCTGCAATGAGCATTTAGCAGAAGAGAAAAAACAACTCATTTATGCCACTCTGTAGAGCAAGCTGCCATTCCAGGGGGTCCCCTGCTGAATTTTAATGTGGGGAAAACAGAAAAAAGGAGAGCTGGTGGCTCTGCTCATGTTCCTCTCTGGTGCTCGAGACAGAACGCCAAACAGTGAGCTGGCTGGGGGGCAGGTTGGCGGTGGCTTTCAACGCCCATGCAGATACCACATTCAACATGCTCCTCTCGAAGATTTTCAGAAAGGAAGATATCTACCCCTCCCTCTCAACAACTGACTTCCACTGAACACACACCTTTCTCTGCTAAATTCACTTCATTTTACTTAGACAAGAGAAGTCAGTCAGGTACATTCTGCTAAGCTTGTAGGGAGGAGACATACAGAATACATATTGGCTACAGGTAGAATTCCTTTTGGTTTGTCTTGAAGTCTATGCCCAGAAGACAATGGCCATGAAACAGTGTAACCCGAGCCACTTCTCTGCTGGGCAGCCTGGTCCTCCATCAAGAGTGACAGGGAAGCTGAAGGAAAGGCCATGATCTATTTCAAGGACACGTCTGCTTCCAATCAACAGGAGAGCCTTGTTTCCACTTTCCTCTTTTTCTCCACCTTCTTTCCTACCTTCCTCCTCTTGGTTTAAAAAAGATATGGCTAAAGAAGAAAAATACCGAGACCAGAAGCACAGGCCAATACATCACATTTAAAGGCTATGAATAAAACATAGTGGAGATGCAAACATGTAAGTCAGATCTCTTTGGCCTTTTCCCATTTATCTACCAGGAATAAATGGAGATCAATTTCAGACTCCAACTGAAAGACTAAAGGTTAATTCAGTAATTCAGGTGGAAATTTTATTTCATGTATAAAATAGGATTTAAGATTGTCTTTTACTCTAAAAGCAAAATTTTCAAGTATTCTCAGTTTATCAAAGTGGTTAAAGTAATTGCGGATTTTACCTGCAGTAGGCAGAAGCATATCTTTAAAAAGATTTCAATGGAGATTACTGCTAAGTCACTTCAGTCATGTCCGATTCTGTGCAACCGCATAGAGGGCAGCCCACCAGGCTCCCCCGTCCCTAAGATTCTCCAGGCAAGAACACTGGAGTGGGTTGCCATTTCCTTCTCCAATGCCTGAAAGTAAAGTCGCTCAGTCATGTCCGACTCTTAGCGACCCCGTGGACTGCAACGCACCAGGCTCCTCCATCTATAGGATTTTCCAGGCAAAAGTACTGGAGTGGGGTGCCATTGCCTTCTCTGAATGGAGATTACTACTGCACCCTATTCAGAAACCCTGGAAACACATTTTTAAATGCTTTTGAACGATCTTCCTGTGCATGTGTACATCTGTTCCCTCCCTCAACTTCCTACAGTCTAGTCATGGGCTTCCCAGCAGGCTCAGTGGTAAAGAATCCGCCTGCCAATGCAGGAGACACAAGAGATGTGGGTTCAGTCCCTGGGTCAGGAAGATCCCCTGGAGAAGGAAATGACAACCCACTCCAGTATTCTTGCCTGGAAAAGTTCATGGACAGAGGAGCCTGGTGGGCTACAGTCCACGTGGGTGTAAAAAGTTGGACATGATGGGAGTACTCATAGTCTAGTTAGGGTCTAAGTCCCTCCCCTGTGAAAAATTAAAATAAGTGATTCAACAGCAATATTAAACTGATCATTGCTTGACCATGTGACATAAATAAAAATAACAATTTGAGCAACACCACAAAACTGACAAAGCATTTATGTCTCTATCTTTGAGTTGGCCAAAAAGCTTCTTCAGGACGAACTTCTTGGCCAAGCTAAGAACTGTGTGGCATATGTGGAGTAGAGATATTATTGTCTTGCTTTACAGATAATAAAAGAGTGAAAATGTCATTCCCTTATTTCCCGAAACATGCCCCTCTGACAGTCACCTGCCGACACCTAAGAGTCAGACTCGTTGCTCAGCGGCAAGCGATGAGCCACTTACCAACACACAGGATGTTGAAACAGAACCCTTGAGAAGTCGACTTGTTGACCAGCTGGTCGGGGAGACTGTCAAATCCAACATGGCCAGAAAGGGATAAGTTTCGAAGCTCTTCATTCTGAAATGTCAGAAGGGAAACGTTTGAGAGCCCGTGACGACACCCCCTGGGCACCCCTCCCTCTCCCGTCCTGTCTTCTTGGCACATGGGGAAAAAGGCGACCCCTCTGTGCCCACCCCCTCCCTGGCATCTACACAACCAAAGCCACCAACTCTAGACCCATACTCCTTATACAAAAATCACACCGACTCCCAAAGCACACCATCTCCTGCCCAGGCAGCTCAGGAATGCTTACAGGTGCGCCAGTTCAGGGGAAATACGCTTTCCAAAGGGGGCTGATACCGACATGCTCTAAGTGACACTGAAACTCCAACACTTTGGACAGCCTCAAGCGCTCAAGAAAACTTTTCAACCCAGAGGGAAAAAATAAAGGACTCTCTTCCAGACACAGGAAGGAGCTTTCAGAAACTCACAGTGGAAGATGCATTCCTGTTCCTATGCAGAAATTCTGCAACCACCATATTGAACATATTGAAAATGGCACAACACAGGGCTTGGTTCCTTCTCTAGCATGAACTGGACAGGCTTTGTGGGGCCTCCTTGCTCTCCCCCACCGGCTCTGCACTCCCCACGCCTGCTCAAGAGTCTACTGAAGGAGAATGGGGCTAAGGTAGTTATCATATTTCAAAAGCTGGATGACTTAGGCTGTATTATACGGTGCTAACTTCCTCCACTCCACTATCTACTGCTGCGGGCAGGAATCCCTCAGAAGAAATGGAGTAGCCATCATGGTCAACAAAAGAGTCTGAAATGCAGTCTCAAAAACAACAGAATGAACTCCTTTCGTTTCCAAGGCAAACCATTCAATATCATAGTAATCCAAGTCTATGCTCTGACCAGTAACGCTGAAGAAGCTGAAGTTGAATGGTTCTATGAAGACCTACAAGACCTTTTAGAACTAACACCCAAGAAAGATGTCCTTTTCATTATAGGGGACTGGAATGCAAAAGTAGGAAGTCAAGAAAAACCTGGAGTAACAGGCAAATTTGGCCTTGGAATACGGAATGAATCAGGGCAAAGGCTCATAGAGTTTTGCAAAGAGAACACACTGGTCATAGCAAACACCCTCTTCCAACAAGAGAAGACTCTACACATGGACATCACCAGATGGTCAACACCAAAATCAGATTGATTTTATTCTTTGCAGCCAAAGATGGAGAAGCTCTATACAGTCAGCAAAAACAAGACCAGGAGCTGACTGTGGCTCAGATCACGAACTCCATATTGCCAAATTCAGACTTAAAGTGAAGAAAGTAGGGGAAACCACTAGACCATTCAGGTATGACCTAAATCAAATCCCTTATGATTATACAGTGGGAGTGAAAAATAGATTTAAGGGACTAAATCTGATAGATAGAGTGCCTGATGAACTATGGACGGAGGTTCATGACATTGTAAAGAGACAGGGATCAAGACCATCCCCATGGAAAAGAAATGCAAAAAAGCAAAATGGCTGTCTGAGGAGGCCTTACAAATAGCTGTGAAAAGAAAAGAAGCGAAAAGCAAAGGAGAAAAGGAAACATATGAGGATCTGAATGCAGAGTTCCATCCAAAGAATAGCAAGGAGAGATAAGAAAGCCTTCCTCAGTGATCAATGCAAAGAAATAAAGGAAAACAACAGAATGGGAAAGACTAGAGATCTCTTCAAGAAAATTAGAGATACCAAGGGAACTTTTCACACAAAGATGGGCTCGATAAAGGACATAAATGGTATGAACCTAACAGAAGCAGAAGATATTAAAAAGAGGTGGCAAGAGTACACGGAAGAACTGTACAAAAAAGATCTTTACAACCCAGATAATCATGATGGTGTGATCACTCATCTAGAGCCAGACATCCTGGAATGTGAAGTCAAGTGGGCCTTAGAAAGCATCACTACGAACAAAGCTAGTGGAGGTGACGGAATTCCAGTTGAGCTCTTCCAAATCCTGAAAGATGATGCTGTGAAAATGCTGCACTCAATATGTCAGCAAATTTGGAAAACTCAGCAGGGGCCACAGGACTGGAAAAGGTCCGTTTTCATTCCAATCCCAAAGATAGGCAATGCCAAAGAATGCTCAAACTACCACACAATTGCCCTCATCTCACATGCTAGTAAAGTAATGCTCAAAATTCTCCAAGTCAGGCTTCAGCAACATGTGAACTGTGAACTTCCAGATGTTCAAGCTGGTTTTAGAAAAGGCAGAGGAACCAGAGATCAAATTGCCAACATCTGCTGGATCATGGAAAAAGCAAGAGAGTTCCAGAAAAACATCTATTTCTGCTTTATTGACCATGCCAAAGCCTTTGACTGTGTGGATCACAATAAACTGTGGAAAATTCTGAAAGAGATGGGAATACCAGACCAGCTGACCTGCCTCTTGAGAAACCGATATGCAGGTCAGCAAGCAACAGTTAGAACTGGACATGGAACAACAGACTGGTTCCAAATAGGAAAAGGAGTATGTCAAGGCTGTATATTGTCACCCTGATTATTTAACTTCTATGCAGAGCACATCATGAGAAACCCTGGGCTGGAAGAAACACAAGCTGCAATCAAGATTGCCGGGAGAAATATCAATCACCTCAGATATGCAGATGACACCACCCTTATGGCACAAAGTGAAGAGGAACTAAAAAGTCTCTTGATGAAAGTGAAAGAGGAGAGTGAAAAAGTTGGCCTAAAGCTCAACATTCAGAAGATGAAGATCATGGCATCGAGTCCCATCACTTCATGGGAAATAGATGGGGAAACAGTGGAAACAGCATCAGACTATTTTTCTGGGCTCTAAAATCACTACAGATGGCAATTGCAGCCATGAAATTAAAAGACGTTTACTCCTTGGAAGGGAAGTTATGACCAACCTAGACAGTATACTACAAAGCAGAGACATTACTTTGTCCACAAAGGTCTGTCTAGTCAAGGCTATGGTTTTTCCAGTGGTCATGTATGGATGTGAGAGTTGGATTGTGAAGAAAGCTGAGTGCCAAAGAATTGATGCTTTTGAACTGTGGTGTTCAAAAGTCCCTTGGACTGCAGGGAGATCCAACCAGTCTATCCTAAAGGAGACCAGTCATGGGTGTTCATTGGAAGGACTGATGCTGAGGCTGGAACTCCAATACTTTGGCCACCTCATGCGAAGAGTTGACTCACTGGAAAAGACCCTGGTACTGGGGAGGGATTGGGGGCAGGAGGAGAAGGGGACGACAGAGGATGAGATGGCTGGATGGCATCACCAACTCGAAGGACATGAGTTTGGGTAAACTCCGGGAGTTGGTGATGGACAGGGAGGATGGCCTGCTGCGATTCATGGGGTTGCAAAGAGTCGGACATGACTGAGCGACTGACCTGAACTGAACTTCCTCCACAATGCTGAGTGCATTCTGTGGGTATTGGAGATCATCTGTAAAACCCTTCCTTCCCAGGGAAACAGAGGCTACCTATGGTCCTTCAATTAAGAACCACAGTTGCGGTATGGGATTCCAGAAACTAGTTATTGAAAGTCTTCCTGGTTTCTGGATATGTTGCCAATGAGCTTTATACTCAAGATACTGAATTTGGGGTAAGAAAACGAGCCTCAGAGTTCCCTTGTTTTAAATAAAGAAGGGAAAACCTTGCACAGAATTAGTTGGTCAATAGTTTTTAAAAGACGGTTCTTCGTTATCCTCCTATGTGTATTCCACAGTAACGAGAGTGATATCTTTGAATACTCAAAGGCTGAAACTCCATTTCCAAATCATTTCACTAAAGAGAAGGAGAAATGTGACTCCCTAACTGTTGGGATTTTAGCGCAACGTTTTATGGACAAAATGACATCTAAGGGCCTTGCAAGCACTAAAATTCTGATTCTGTGAAGTAAGGTTGGAAACCACCACCACTCCCCCTGAATACCATGGTGGCAGCTGCAGGTTTGAGGTCACTGGTACAGAGAACAGATGCCGAGGCTATGAATAGCCTCCTTGAAACCTGCCAGCAGTGAATATGAGACTCAAGAGCGGACTCTTATCCTTGAGCAGGATGGCCTGGCCGACAGCGCACCCAACAGCTTGGGGAGCGGCCCCCGGGGGCAGCAGCTCTGGTAGCTGGCCAGGCCTCCCAGCACCACCAGGAGGCCCCAAGGCTACCACCTGCCCTTTCCTCTCCAGATACCTCAAAGGTTCAGGCAGCAGGTATTTTTAGGCTGTTTACCACATCCGCCAAGACTGAAGGAGAAGATCTGAAACGAGTCTGGGTTATATTTAGAACTCTTTCCATCACAGCTGTGCCGTGGCTGCTGTGAAGCCCGCGAGGAGACACCATCACACCAGCCTCTTTCCTGACGTACCACGGCCTTGAGCAGGCAACAAGCAGCAGGAAAGGAGGCCAGGCAAGGAAGAACTATCACCCTACACCCCCTCTCCTTTTTTCCCCACAATAATTCTTTTAATTTCTGGGGCGGGGGAGGGAAGAGTGGTTTATTGCTCTGGATTCTGGACAGTTGTTGGGTTTTTAGATTCAGATATTCACCCAGGCCAATCCGGGGAAAGAATCAGAGTTAGTAATTATAGCTCTCATCCCAGAACCCAGTGCTCAGCATCTCATATTCTCACCATTTCCAAAACACGAGAAACCACCCACACACCCACCGAGTATTTTTATACCCACTGAAAACCACATACAAAATGAAAGGTTATAAAACAGTTTGGTCTTAAAATTTTTTTTTTTACTTTGAATTTATGTCTTCAATGTCTCTGTCTTCTTTGTCATATAAAATATGTAAATTTTATAATGCCACTTCAAAAGTCCATTAAAGGACTGCCCAGCATTAAAGGAATCTTGAGGGGTGTTGCCCAGCAGGGGGTGATGGGGCAATGGGAAATGGGAGGCTCCTCCTTTGGTTCACGAACAGGCTTAAACACTAAAATCACTGCAGGATATGTGAGGGGAGTCTATTTAACTCACGCACAGCAGCTGAAATGAATTCCTGCACTCGGCATCTCATAGTACCAAGCCTGTAGCTCTATGCCTTAGTTGCCTCGACCCAAAGAATGTGTGAAGGGCTCGAGTCTAGATATGATCGCAGGGAATCTCAGATATTCTAATGTCTTTACTGCTACCATATATTAGCAACGACTCGAATTTTCTGTCTAGTACCGAGCTCTGTCTGCACTCCAGTTCTGAATTTCTACCCCAGAGGCAGTTCTCCTAGGTTGTCCTACTTGTACCTTAAATCGTTGTTCACCAAACTTGAAATCATCTTCCTTGATTGCAAACCCACCCCTATTCCACGGTTTCCTACTTCTCTTAATGGCACTAATCTGTGCCTGAGTCCCACCGTCTCATTCATTTCAAAGTGTTATTAATGCTGCGCCCTCCTCTTTATTCTCACTAATTCAACAGCCTTCCAACTGGTCTCCGTGCTTGGATCCCACTCCCTCTAATTCTCTCTCAAGCTACTTGGCTGCCAAAGGGATCTTGGTACTCAAAGGCCCTCAATCCAAACTTCTTACTCTGCCTTCTCAGGAGCTTCTGTAGGCTGATATCAAATCTCCCATTCCTCCCAGAGGAGGACCTTCCACTGAAGTTAAATGGAATTACTTACAGTTCCTGGGAGACCCCCTGGTTTCTCCTCATCAGACTTTATTCATATTATGATATTTCCTCTATCTGGGAAGATCTTATGGCCTCCAACACATCCAAACCTTCCAGATCCCATAGAAATTTTATCTCCAGTCTTGTCTTTACTGGGCTTCCCTGGTGGCTCAATTGGTAAAGAATCTGCCTGCAATGCAGGAGACCTGGGTTCGATCCCTGGGTCAGGAAGATCCCTTGGGGAAGGGAATGGCTACCCACACCAGTAGTCTTGCCTGGAGAATTCCATGGATACAGGAGCCTGGTGGGCTACAGTCCATGGGATCGAAAAGAGTCAGACATGACTGAGTGACTAACACATACCCTTGTCTTAACTATGAAATCTCAGGGTGAATTTCAGTAAACATTCCCTTTACCAATAAAAGGAAAAATGATGATTGGATAAAGGTGCCTTGAGCTATCTGGCATTCCACCACCATATGATGGCTCATGTTTATTGATCAAGGTTCTAAGAAAGCCCTAAACATGAATAATCTAGAGAATTTAACAGTTCTATGAGGTAGTTAACTACTGTTACCCACTCTCCACTGCCAGATGAGAAAACAGAGGCCCACAAAGTTCAGTAACTTTCCCAAGGTCATACAGCCAATTAGGTGAAAAGCTGAAATGTGGACCCAGGAGGTCAGATTCCAGAGTCACTGTTAACCACATGATGATCTAAGTTCCTAGGTAGTTCCTTGGTAGACAATACGATGACTTTAGCCACTATTGAAAGCCAATATATTAAACTAGAAAGAAAAAAAAAATGTTCTCTAAAATAATTCTCTGGGAACCATAAGAGGTGGAAGTTGAAAATTAGAATTGGCAAAGGAGCTCTTAAGTATATTTTCACGGGTCCTGGCAATGCTGAGACTTTGATTTTTTTTTCATCTACGGCACATGAAGCCAATAATAAAAGGCTTAGTTTGGACCATTTCTGAGATGCAAGTGCCAACTTGGAGCCACCAAGTCAGTAACTGTAAGACCTTAATTGATTCAGCCCTCCATTTGCTAAGCTACCCAGGGAGGGCTGTACTTGGATGATTTCTAGGCCCAATCCATCCTGAAATGAGTTATGACTAAATTCTATAGTATAAAATAACCAGTTTTTAACATGACAACCTCATTTTTCTCTTCCCAGATCATCGTGACATGAACACCCTTATTTATTTATTCATTCAAAAAAACACTGCTCAAAGCACTAAGGGAACAAAAATACATTACTTTTGTTATTCATTGATAAATGCTTTTCCTGCCCTTCAGAGGTAGTAGTAGAGATAGGACACAAGTAGTATTAAGAATAAGAGAGATAAATACTATGGGATGACTAAGGGGAAACAGGAGCTTTTGGCTAGGGAAATTCAGGGAACATCTTTCAGGAAGGCTGGAGTTCTCCAAACCTACCAGGAAAATACAAGTCCAGCTTGCAGAAGGCTGCCAGATAAACACTATCTTCTGCCCAAAGGAATGTGGGTACTCTGAAGATTACAGTCAACAAGTTTTGCAGAAGATGTCTAGCTGACTTCATTATGGAAATAATTATAAAACAAATTACATAAGAATGTGCACCAACACCTACATTCTGAATGCTGCTTTAAAATATGTTCCACATTTCCAAATCTTGCTTAGCCAAAAGGAGGATGGCACAAAGCTTGGAGTCATGGGTCTGAATCCCTACCTGTTTTAGTCCCTGTTCCTCCATCAGTAAAAATGGTCCACTTGGCAAGGTGGCTGGGAGGAACTAAGGAAATGGTACATACGGGAGAGCCAGCATTTAATAGGTCATCAGGAAACCTGTGTCTCCTTTCCCTGAATTAGGTGGGAGGAAGAGAGGAGCTCTCCTATTGCTGCTGGGCCCGCAGAGTCAGAGACACTTCACACTTCATGCTGGGAGACTCTGTAGATGGGCAAAGCCCTCAGACTACCCAGGGAGGAAGAATCACTAAGGATGAACAAACAGGAAAAACAGAACATGGAAGAATGGGACTCTAGCATGAAGAAAACCCACCCTAAATAGGATGCTCATTTACAAAGCTGCAGGAAAAGCCACAGAATTCCATTCCTGTTTGCAGGCATCAACATTCTCCAGGGCTGGAAACCATTAAGGATTCCTCAGCTTCACTCTTCTATTTTAGCCCAGCCCTCAGCCTCTTGAAATTAACAAACTGGCTGTGCCCAGATGGATTCTATTCACCATATTCAAACTGAAGGGGTAACCCAAAGTTACTGGGTTCCTTTTAAAACCAAAGCCTTCAGTAGATGTGGTTAGTAGGTAGTGTACATCTGCTGATCTTAATCAGCCAGTGGGAGTGGGGGAGCATGTTACCAAGGTGATATGTTGTATCTGTTTTCATGTGTATTGAAAACAATTAGACTTCATTTTCCGGGGTTTTGTTTGTTTGTTTGTTTGTTTGCCTTTAAAGACAGATACTACAATTGAAGTTTAGAAAGATTCTGCCTCTTTATTTTTTTAAGAGATAAATTTTATTATGTATTAGACAGCTGGAAATTATATTCTTCTCAAAGCCTCATTTTATGGAGAAAGAATTATATTGATCCAAGTCAATCTCCAGGTTTACGTTTCCTCACCTGTAAAATGAGATTTAATCAAATGGCTTCTAACAATGTCTTTGGTTTGCTAATTCTAAGATTTCTTGAGTTTGGAAATCAGAGACACATAAATCTAACTCTCATTTTGCTCGAGGAAAGGCCGACACGAGGCAAAAGCTTCTTGTAGTTTACCTTCCCTTGTCAGACCTAAGATGGCTCAAGTTTTACATGACCCTTAAAAGGGAGCTTCTGTCAGTTACCCTGGTTAACTCCAAACATAACAGAAATCTGTGTGTGTATCCCCGTGTTTTCCACATATATTTTTCATTTTTGCTTGCTTAACTATGGACCCACTCCCTATAACTGTCCTGCTTAAAAACTACCTTTTTCTTCAGCTGTATCTGCAGTCTCCCAGAAATTTTTCAAAAAGTAGATTTATATAGCCTTAAGACAAAACACAGAAAATTCTTCTTTGTCAGTTAATCATCTGTCTTCATGAAAAGAAGCAAATCTTTTTTTCATGCTTTCATTCATTCAACAAATATTTATTGAATACTAGCACGTGCTAGATACTGCAGTAAATGCGAAGGTGATGATGGTGAGAAAACAGCATTGGTAACTCATGGAACACATGGGGCAGACAGCAATGTTAATCAAATAGTCACAGGGACTTCCCTGGTGATCCAGTGGTTAAGATCATGTACTTCCAATGCTGGGGGCACAGTTTCGACCCCTGGTTGGGGAAATAAGATCCCGAGCTTTGCAGCTCAGCTATTAAAAATCAAAAACAGTCACAAATGTATAATCATAAGCTATTGAAACTACAGGATGCAATGCAACCTTCGAACTCATGTGATTAACTAGTTATCCATCCAGTGAATCCACCAGCTTCTAGGATATAAAAACATGTATTTAGTCTGCAGTACTTTTCAATATTAATTTAGTAGACAACTCTAAGTACAGCTGACTTGCAAGTCTTATATATTCAGATGAATACAAAGAGTCATTTTGCCCAGCACTGCCCGAAGGGAGGAGGCAGAAACAATGAAGACTCGAGTCTTAAGAAAACGAATGTCCAATTTTAAATAGAGCTGGGATGGAATCATGGGCATACTCCCTTTACTCTGTCTGTTCCCATAAAGAAGATGCTCAATCAGAGGAGAGGTACATATCTCTTCATTAATCTTTTTTTTTTTCCGGGCTCTGTTTCAGTAGGACAGATGCCACCCAGCTGGAGACAAAGAGAAGAACCTGTCTTTCCTCACACAAAACCTTTGACTGAGCACCAGCCACTTCCCAGTATTTGGAGAAATCCTGGCCTCACAAACTGCCCAAGAAGTAGGTTCTACCCAAGTGCCTGACTGTTTATTTTTGTAACTACATACATTTATCTAAATACATTCTAGAGAGCATTCAACTGGTTTCATATTCTCTTGTAAAGAAAGGAAAGTTAGTGGGAAGATGGGAAACGCCCTTGGTTCTCATGCAAAAAAGGAAAACACTGGAATGCAAAGTATCAACCCAAACCACAACTATGAAGCCTGCTTTGGGCTGTTTTGAAGGCTAGGCATGGCTAGGGTCACTTCCATAATATGAAATAATATAAAACATCTGAAGCTTCTCATTACCAATGGGGATCACGTTCTTTAAGGATGACTTGGACAATATTTGCTACTCTGCTTGTCATCTATACTATAAAATCCCAAAATCAGAGCCAAGAAAGCCCCCAAGGAAATTGTCTCACACTAGCAGCAGAAGAGACAGCCAGGAAGAGGAGACTGTCCAGAGGAAAACCATAGGAGGAAAGAACTTGAGTGCATTCAGCAAGAAGTAGGGACTGAGAAAAGAGGCACCCAGGGGCCAGTCCCCAAGTCACAGAGCCAGGGGTGTCACCTCCACTACCAACCCAGGAGCCAGCCTTGAATCAACACCAAGGAACCAGAAAAGGTCTTGATTAATATTGAGTAACTGCCCCAAAATCAAGTACCGTCTCTAAGCAACTGTCTCCAAAAGACTCCTAGCAGAAGGACAAATTTTGCTTTTTCAAATCCTAACAAAACTAATACAGTGGAAGGGTTTTCTCTGGGGATTGCAGGATTATAGGGAAATTTTACTGCTATGTTTCTGTAATATTTGAATTATTTTTTTTAATGCTCACATTTTTATAGCAGAAAATAAATATTAATACGATTTTAAAAATCAGGAAATGTGAGTAACAATAATAAAAATCTTTTCAAAGGGGCTAAGACTACAATTTTATTGCAGCTAATAGATGGGCCTGGCGTGCTGTGATTCATGGGGTCGCAAAGAGTCGGACATAACTGAGTGACTGAACTGAACTGAAGATAAAATATGAGTATTTATTTTTTCTAGTAACAGAACCAAGTCACATAGAAAGCAATGAGGAGTAAGCAAAAAAATCAGAATAAGACAGTAGAAGGTACTTGACAAGTCAGGAGACTTGGGGCAACTCTGCCATTGTTTATCTGGGTGACCTGGGCTAAGTCATTTAACTTCTCAGCCTCAGTTTTGCCAACTTTTAAAAAAACTGAAATATAGCTAACTCACAGTGTTCTGTGAGTATACAGCACAGTCATTCCAATTATACACACACACACACACACACACACAGACATATTCTTTCTCGGATTCTTTTCCATGATAGATTACTATAAGATATTGAGTGTAATGAAGGAAATGGCTTCAACTCTCTACAGTATTTCTTGCCAGGGAAATCCCATGGACAGAGGAGGCTGGCGGGCTACAGTCCATGGAAGCACAAAAGAGTTGGACGCAGCTTAGAGACCAAACCACCACCCTGTGCTATACAATAGGTCCTTGTTGTCGGTCTATTTTATAGGCAGTAGTGTGTATCTATTAATCCCAAACTTCTAATTTATCCCTCCTGCCCCTTTGGTAACCATAAGTTTGTTTTCTATGTCCTGAGTCTATTTCTGTTTTGTAAATAAGCTCCTTTGTATCACTTTCTTAGATTCCACACACGTGACATTATGTCTTTCTCTGTCATATATCTTCACTTACTTCACTCAGTATGACACTCACTGGGTCCACCCATGTTGTTGCAAATGGCATTATTTTCTTCCTTTTTTATGGCTGAATAATATTCCATTGCATATATATGGCACATCTTCTTTATCCATTCCTCTGTTGACGGACACTTAGGTTGCTTCCATGTCCTGGCTATTGTAAATAGTGCTGCCAGGAACACTGTGGAGCATGTATCTTTTTGAACTATGGTTTTATCCAGATACATGCCCAGGAGTGGGATTGCAGGATCATATGGTAGGTCTATTTTTAGCTTCTTAAGGAACCTCCACACTGTTCTCCATAGTGGCTATGCCAATTTTGTCAAGTCGAAAATAAACTAGCTCACCAAGCTGTTGCAAGAATTAATTAACATAATTCTCTATCCTCAGCTCTTTTGACACACTTTTCTTGGATGACCTCATCCCTGCCCACGATGTTAGTGACCAATCACAGGCTAAAAACTCCCTAGCCACAACTTGCAGCCCTGCATCCTTCCTGGGCATCCATAGTCCAGGTACCTTAAAGCCAACATCAAAAGTGGAATGCACCCTACCCCCAATTCTCAATTCACATTTGTCCTTCCTCTTATTTTCTTGGCAACCTCATCTACTCCAAGGTAATTAGAGGTCTCTAGAATAACATCAATTAGTGTGCATACTGTTTAAAACCTACATGAATGTATAGGCCTCCAATCCCTTGCAGAAAAAAAAAAGTCTACTTTTAATCGTCTTAAACCCTCCACTGTCCTCTGAATTAGACGGTGAAGACTTCGGGAAGCTGTCAGTCTCAGGTTAGATTTTCTCCTCTCCGCCTAGATGTAATAACCACCCATCGCCCTTTTTTGGCTGAACCTCGCCCACCCAGCATTCTTTACTGACAAGAGTGCATCCACTCTACCAGCTGATTTCTATTTCCGAGCCTGGAAATCCATGACTCGGATGGCCCTTTTTTCCTAACATTACCCCCGTTAAACCCCACCCAGATTTGTATCCAGTGTGATGTCTCGTGGAAACTGTATTTTCCAACCTCCTCTTTCTTAGATAAGGAGGCAGGTCCGGCACGATGCACGGGGCCGGGTGCAGGGGCAGAGGGGCAGGGAACACCCACGGCTCTGGCGCCTGGCCCACCCCACCCCGCTCCATGAGGGTTAGAATGCACACTGCGGCTGAGTAAAGCCGGACAGCACAGGCCTGAGGACACGCAGCCCTTGCCTTCCTCCACCCAGGCCTCCTGTTCTCTCTGTCTTTTCTACATCCTCCTCTCGAAGAAAACAGTCCTTGCCCACACTTCCTCCAACATCCTGCTGCTTTCTCTGTGATGAACGGTCTCACTTTTGTCCCATTAGATATCAGATCTCTCACCTTAACAACTGGGAAATATCCTGCTTGAAAGCAGACTGCAGAAATGGGTATCTGAAGTCAACAAAACCCCCAGCGGCTGCCCACAGCCCTGGGTCCTGGGGAGGTGGGGGGAAGGGCCGCAGGAGGGGGGTCGGGTACTGGCTTATTAGTAAAACAGCCTTGCAGCCAGGAACTACCAAGTGTGACATCCCCAAATTGCAAAAAGGAGCAGTACTTTTTCTTACAATGTTTCTTTTCTAGAAGCCCGTGTAAATTCTGAAAGGCTAAACCTAACTGGATGCCAAGAATTAATGACAACAGCAAAAGAGGTTTTCTGAAGTTTCCAAAGAACCATCTTTCTATTTGAGTCAAAGTGACTAATGCCTGTAAGAGCCTAACGTTACAAAGTGCTGATCAGCAGAAAGTCTCCTGTTTGGGAATGAAGGGGCCCACATGTGCATTCCAGGGACTCTCACAAATTCAGCAGTGCTGGGGTGGGAGGGGGGACGGCGGGGAGGTGGGGAGAGCAATGTGACAAGAAGGCCAGAATACTCAGAAAGGCACGATCTGATTAGAAACACATGCTACAGCTGCTCCCTCACACCACTCTCTCCCCTCTCACCCCAAGATAAAGAGAAGCCCTTCGCTCAGCCAACACCAAGGAAAGTTCAAGAAAAAACCCTGAAGGAGAGTCATTAACCTTCTCCAAACCCTCAGCTTTCCAGGGGGATCCCAAAGAGCCCAGCACCCTCTCCCAACACGTCACCTACCTCGAAGGGGAGAAAGCTATGCAAATTTACACAGCTGTGTGGTATTTTGGGGGGCCTTTGGCCCTGCCTTTTTCGCTTCCCAGGTGGCGCTAGGGCTAAAGAACCCACCTCCCAATGCAGGAGATGTAAGAGACAGGGGGTTGATCCCTGGGTCAGGAAGATCCCCTGGAGGAGGGCACAGCAACCCACTCCAGTATTCTTGCCTGGAGAATCCCATGGACAGAGGAGCCCGGTGGGCTACAGTCTATAGGGTTGCAAAGAGTCAGATACAACAGAAGCGACTGAATACACACACATGCCCTGCCTCTACAATATGCTAGATTTCCAGACAAGCTTTCTCAAAACAGTGATGCACGGGAGGTCTAAGATAATCAAGGGCCCAGCTCACTTGGCAGTTTCGTTCTCAACTCTGTATGTACAGTTCTCCTCCTCGTATTCATACACCGATTCCTCTATTCTTCCTGTCTGAGAAACAGTGTGGCACGGTTCACATACTTCTATTCACTGAACATATTCATCAGCAAAAAATGAAACATGGATGGGACACTTCCTTCCCTTTGCCACCATTTCTATCACCGGATATAAATTAGCCACTTCCTTTTTGAAAGACATCATTTATTTCTGTCCCTTTTTGATAAATGGAAGGGGCTTTCAGTGACTGTAAGGACCACGTAATGGCAGATTCTGAGAAAGAAGAAACTGCCACCCAAGCCGGTTCTACAGCAGTCATAAAAGCACCAAGGATCTCCTCCCAAAGCATCTTCAGTCACTCAGCCAGGCTGATCTGGAACATCTTTGCATGCCTGCTAAGTCACTTCAGTTGTGTCTGACTCTTTGAAATCCTATGGACCCTGTAGCCTACTAGGCTCTTCTGTCCATGGGATTCTCCAGGGAAGAATACTGGAGTGGGTTGCCATGCCCTCCTCCAGGGGATCTTCCTGACTCAGGGATCAAACCCGCATCTCCTCCACTGCATGCAGACTCTTTACCGTTGAGCCACTGGGGAAATCTGGAACATTCTTGAGGGAAAGGATTCATTTCTAGGCCCTCAAAATTGATAGACTGTACCAAAAATGACCCAAGAGCCAGTAAAGATGTTCTTAGGAAATAAACATACAAATTAACATCTGATATCACTCTGCAAATATTACTAAAAAATCCTGGCCAAAAGCCATCAAGCCTTCCTAAGATAAATGTAGCATCTTAATCTCAGCCCTGGCCGAAATGTGATCAGGATGCAAGAGAGGCTGTCTGCATACACCTGGGGTGTATCTTAGTCTCTTATTGCCCTGCAACAAATGACCACAAACCTGGTGGCTGGAAACAGCACCTATTCATCAGCTCTTGGTTCTGTAAATCAGAAGTCTGGGTGTGGCACGGCTGGATTCCCTGCCAGGGGCATCACTGAAATCAATGCACTGGCCAGGCTGAGAAGCTTGGCCGGGGGGTGGGGGGTGGCGGGACGGGGCTGGGGAGGTATAGAATTCCACTTCCAATCTCCTTCAGGTTGGGAGAATTCAACTCCTTCCAGCTGTAGGAGTGAGGGCTGCCTCTTCTTGCTGAATGCCAGCTGGGGTTGTACTCAGCTCTAAAACGTCACCCACAGTCACTAGCCATATGGCCACCTATCTTCCAAGGCAGCAACAAAAACCCCTCATGTCCCTCTCAAATTTCCAATCTCCTTTTTCAGAAAGAATCCAGTCCCTTTTAAGGGACTGATTGAGTCAGATCCCCCCAGGAAAACCATATCTTAGAGCCAACCGTGCCATAACATAAGCTCATCAAAGGAGTGACTACCCCCTCATACCCCCAAGTTCTGGGGGTATACAGGGCATGGAAACCGAGGGCTCGGATCATGCGGCCACCTTAAGATTCTGCCAACCCTCTCTGCACTAAAATGTTCCTATGTTCTCCTGTGTCATTTTAAGATAGAATAAAATAATTAATATTAGCACTTCCCCAACTCAAAACACAACTAAGTCTCCAGGGAGGAAAAACACAGAAATTAGTAAAAAAAAAAAAAAAAAAAAGTCATAGTAAACTAGATCTCTATCAGGTTACCAAGGCATTTCCACCCTCGTTTACAGCAAAAGTGATAAGGCAGCTAACAAGGACTAGCGGGAGCGTCACTTTGCCTTTGGAGGAAGTCTTCCCCAACAACAAAAGCAAACTCTGCAAACATTTAGGGGGGCTGCAACATCACAAGAATTCTAGGAAATGCAAAAGTTTTTTAAGGAACTTAAGCGTTATTCAGGAGAAAAGTCATTTATACAAAACAGAAGATGACTGTGACTTGTTTGATGATGAAATACAGTACAAAGGTTATCAGGGTAAGACAATGGAGAGCAACATGGACCACGGCAAGAAAGTAAGGCTTATCTTAGAGGGGTCAGACCTCATCTACCTCATGATAAGATGAAATAGATTTGGTGAGTTGCAGAGATGGTCAAAGCTATGGTTTTTCCAGTAGTCATGTATGGATGTGAGAGATGGACCGTAAAGAAAGCTGAGTGCCGAAGAATTAATGCTTTTGAACTGTGGTGTTGGAGAAGACTCTTGAGAGTCCCCTGGGCTGCAAGGAGATCCAACCAGTTCATCCTAAAGGAAATCGATCCTGAATATTCACTGGAAGGACTGATGCTGAAGCTGAAACTCCAATACTCTGGGCCACCTGATGCAAAGAACTGACTCACTGGAAAAGACCCTGATGCTGGGAGTCTGAGCAAGCTCTGGGAGTTGGTGATGGAGAGGGAAGCCTGGCGTGGTGCAGTCCATGGGGTCGCAAAGAGTCAGACATGACTGAGCAACTGAACTGAACTGAGCTGAGCTACAGAGAAGGAATGGAGATGGGAGAAAAGAAAGGAGTGGAGTCGGTCAGGGGAGGCACCAAGAATAGAAAGAGGTCCCATGGGCATGGAAATCAATGAACTGGAAATAGCAAAGAATAATTCAGTATAGAGGATATAAGACTTTAAATAAATCTGGCTCACATTCTCGTCTATTGGAAATAACCCTTAAAGTGAAGCATTACAAACACACATCTAAGCAACACATAAGTAAACACATGTCCAGGCTCTGTCACTGGGTGTCCCAGTGCTGAGGGAGGAGGAATGAACACCAGATGATCACATCATGAGAGCAAGAAAGATTTTTCTGTTTCCTACCCCCCAGTGCACTTTGAATAGATCTTCCCACCAGAGCAGCGGCCCAAGGGATCCTGGATACAGTACTGCCTGCTAGCCAAGGTTTTAACCCAGATTACCAGCCTGGGCGATCATCCAGCGGTAAGCTATTTGATGCAAACGTTCTTCAGAACATTAAAAAAAAAAAAAAAAAAGTGTATCTTGCAGAAAACCTAACAGACTGGCTCCTTCAACTATGGCTACAATTTCTGCCATCCTAATCAAACTAAAGCTTTCTTATTTCTTCCTACTCTGTTCTCCTTCTCAAAAAATAGAACCAATTAATCCCTAAAATAAATAAATACTCCCACCAGCAGAACAGACAATTTTCTGCCTTCTAGAAGACATACATCATAGAAGAGTCTGCTTAGCTCTAAGAGAAAGTTGGTGCAGGGTTTTTTTTTTTTTTCCCCCACACCTATTGCTTAGGAAAGCAGACCCAAGAGGCTATATTACAATTATCCTCTACTCTCAAAAGTTTCCTCTTGTTGGATGGCTTTAGAGGCTGGCTTTCTTGTCTTGATCAGCTAATGCAAAACAAACCTTCTTTTCACAGGCTGTCACAGAAGAATGTTCCCACAGTCCCCTCCGCCCCTCCAATGCCTCTTAAAGAGCCATTTTCATTATCATCATCATCACGTTATTTCTGAAGAATCAATAAGAACCCAAGTCAGATACTGGGAAACCTCTGCTACATCCAACAATCTGTTACAAAATCCCATCAGCTTTCAAAACTAGATGATTAAATACATGCAACAGCGAAGGTTATGTTTTCTCGATGTTGTTCCCACAAAGCCCAAAGGGGTTGGGTCAGCAACCCAGATTCATCACTAAGATGGGGTCCAGTCCCAGTTCAATGCTCCTAGGTTAACAGATGAAGAGTCGTGGGATCTGTGAATGGGAACATGTTTCTGACAGTCTTTGATAGCATGATTACAGGGAAGCATTAAGCTGAAATCGAAACTTGAAAGACTGTAGCTTGGCAAGAGATCCTTGTTGTAATTCATACATTCTGTAGGAAGAAGAAACTGAGAAAGTTCAATGAGACCCGGGGTGAAAGAACAGAATTAGCAAAAGTCCTTGGCACTGATCCAAGTCGCTGCCATTAACCTCTTCCAGAGCCTTAGTGGTTCATTAGAATAATTATTATTCACATAGTGAAAATGAAAGGCAGGCAGGGAAAATAAGTGATAATTACACTGGCAAAAACAAGAGCAACTTTGGCCCTCTGGAGTTGAGAAAGATCCAAGCCTCAAATCCCTCCCACATAGAGAGGGTCAGACCATATATCTTACTGTAATCATGGCTACACAGAGTTAAACCCCTCTGGCCACAATTGCACCAACTGTACATACTTAGGTTGGTTATTACCAGGAGTGGGTTTTGTGTAGTGCGGCAGCTGCAACCACGAATGTAAGGAAATAAGGCCTGAGAGCTCTACCCCAGGATTCCTTCTCAGTTCAACTTCCTACCTGCTCTTTAGACCAGATATTAATAATTCAAAAGGCAGTGTGACAGCCCCAAGTCATCTGGCTGCTCGCATGCCCAAATACTCAAGAAATAAACACTGTAAACCCAGCTCTATCTGGAGAGTGGTGTGAACGGAAGTTTAACCCTCAAGAAGACTGCACCTCCTCTTTCATTTCCTATTCTGGGATCAACATGGAAAAGGTGATTGATATCTTTTAAAAGTATGAATTCAAAGCTGCCTGGAATACCTGAATCATTGTTGGCTAGTTGCCGAGTTGTGTCTGACTCTTTTGCGACCTCATAGACTGTAGCCCACCAGGCTCCCCTGTCCATGAAATTCTCCAGGCAAGAATACTGGAGTGGGTTGCCATTCCCTTCTCCAGGGGATCTTCCTGACCCAGGGTTTGAACCTGGGTCTCCTGCATTGGCAGGTGGATTCTTGACCTGCCACTGAGCCACCAGGGAAGCCCAGAATAGTGAAGGTTAAAAATTCAGAGTAGGAAAAGCGGAAACAGGCTCTACCACCCTTTTAGCCAGAGGACTACAAGAAAGTTCTAACATTTCCTTTGATCAACCAACCAAAAATCAATCACCAAACACGTACACAAAGACCACAACGCTAAGTACAGTTTAGCAGAAATGAATGAGATACACCAAGGCTGCCTTACTTGGACTGACCTTCAAGCTTTTCAGTATCATCCTCCTTCCACTACAGCCTGGCGGTTTGAACACTAAAGAATCTGCTTGCAATTCAGGAGACCCAGGTTCAATCCCTGGGTTGGGAAGACTGCCTGGAGAAGGAATTGGCAACCCACTCCAGTACTCTTGCCTGGAGAATTCCATGGACAGAGGAGCCTGTCCTCTAACTAACTTTTCACTTCTCTTTTCCACTGCAACCATCACTTAAGTAATAATTTCGTAAGCAGTTCTGTGCCATACACCATATCTAGACCTTTAAAACATCTTCCCATTTATTTAATCCTCATAACTCTGTGAAGTAGATACTTTTGGCTCCGTTTTATAGATGAGGAAACCACAGCTCAACTGAAAAGTAGAGGCAGCATTCAGACCAGTTTTTCCAGATTCCAAGTCCACCACCACCTACCTAGACTTTAAACTGGGCAGCTGACTCTTTTCAAAGTCCACCCAACTCTGCACAGAGAATGTCTCATCCTCAGTTCCACCTGTCAAATCCTACTCATCCTTAAAGCCCCAGGCAAAATGCCACCTACTTCATTAAGCCTTCCCTGTTCCTTGAATTAGACACCACTGCTCTCTATTCTACAAGCAGTCACTGTATCTGGGTCACCCTGTACCTAGCACATTACTTAGTTTTCCACTGGTCCAGGCCCCTGGAAGAATGCAAATTTCCTGAGGACAGGAACTCCATCTTATGTGTCTTACTTTGAACTTCACTTACCATAATGTCACCCTTAGCCTGGTCTGTGTTTTAGGATGAACAAATGCAGAGAATCAGATCTCACAGAGTTAACAGTCGTCCCCTGTCTTTCCCAAGCAAAACAACTGCCTTGCAAGAAGGAGCATCATTTCAAGATGGGGGATGTGTGATGGAGGGAGTGAGGTTGAAGACAGCCCTTGGGAATTAGCAAAGATAGACTTAACACTCTGGCCACATGCGTCAGTTTGATCCCTTCCCAGCACCTTGAAGGGTTCCCTGATAACTCAGTTGGTAAAGAATCTGCCTGCAATGCAGGAGACTCTGGTTCAATTCCTGGGTCAAGAGGATTCCACTGGAGAAGGAATAGGCACCCACTCCAGTATTTCCTTGTGGCTCAGCTGGTAAAGAATCCACCTGCAATGCGGCAGACATGAGTTTGATCCCTAGGTTGGGAAGATGCCCTGGAGAAGGGAAAGGCTACCCACTCCAGTATCATGGCCTGGAGAATTCCATGAAGTGTATAATCCATGGGTCGCAACGGGTCGGACATGACTGAGTGACTTTCACTTTTAGCACTAGGAAGCAACTCATCGTGCATGAAGCTAAACAGTATAGGGCACTTGGTCTCAAGAAATATATTTATTTATTTATAGAAATATATGTGGGCTTCCCTGGTAGCTCAGCAGTAAAGAACCATCCTGCCAATGCAGGAGATGTGGGTTTGATCCCTAGGTCGGGAAGATCCCCTGGAGGAGGACATGGCTACCCACTCCAGTATTCTTGCTTGGAGAATCCCATGGACAGAGGAGCCTGGTGAGCTATAGTCTGTGGGGTCGCAAAAGAGTCAGACACAACTGAGCAACTAAACAAACCACAACATATAAACACATATACACACAGATAAATATATGTGTGTGTGCCAGGCACCATCCCGAGCACTTTACATTGATCCTACTTATCTCTCATCATCTCCTCTGATATTATTCCCATCTTATAGTTGAGGCAACTGATGCTCAGAGATGTAGCTGCTCAGGGACACACAGCAAATAAGTGATGGTTTAAAGCCAGGCAGGCTGCTTCCAAAGCCCTCGCCACTGCATTAGCAAGGCCTGAGAGCCGAGAAAAGAAACTTCTGGTCAACCTTTTATAAACCACAGAATGGTACATGTGTGCTGGCCACTGGGGAACAGCCACAGCCTCACATGAGCACATTATACTACCATCTCCTGAGATCAGTAAGAGCCAGGAAGGCAGGCCTACCACAACACTTGTGCCTGAACCTACCCAGTGGAGCAGAGAGAGAAAGTGGTGGGGAGACAGGGAGGGGGCGGAGGGGGGAGGAGGGAAAGCAGGCAGCAAGGGGAGAAAGGATCGGAGAAGAAATGCCTTTCCATCCCTGGCTGTCGAGCACGTTCTTGTATTTCTCACACAGAAGGAACACATCCACTGGGAAGATTATAGGTTAAAGTTATGCAGCCTACAGCCCTCGCTCTCTTGCTCACCTGAAAAGCAGCAAAGATTATCCAGCCTCCCTTCTTTGTTTCCTCTGGAGATGCTACAAAAACCAGCTGCAGAGAAAAAGCAACTGAAGCTTACACAGAAGATGCAAAGAAGATGCATCAGAGGCGGAGAAGAAAGACAGGATGCAGTCAGCAGTCCTGACGGATTAAAACCACATGGCTCGCATGCCGGATAAACTCCCATCACTTCCTCCTTAGCCTCTCCGAGAGTGCTGAGGGGTGCACACACGCATGGCTGGCCTGCCACAACGCTTTCACGAAAAGGGCACAGCGAGCATTTTCTGGACCCCTGCTACCATGTGCAAGGAACTGGCGAGACACCAACCTCACTATCCTAAAAAGAGATGCCCCTTTGGGGATGAGAGAACATTTCCAGATTCATTCCCTCATCCTGTCCAGAGGGGAAGGCTCATCGCCCAGGGATTTCAGATTAGACGAGAGCTGCTAAGTTGCTTCAGTCGTGTCCAACTCTGTGCGAACCCATAGAGGCAGCCCACCAGGCTCCCCCATCCCTGGGATTCTCCAGGCAAGAACACTGGAGTGGGTTGCCATTTCCTTCTCCAGTGCATGAAAGTGAAAAGTGAAAGGGAAGTCGCTCAGTCGTGCCCGAGTCTTCACAGCCCCATGGACTGCAGCCCACCAGGCTCCTCTGTCCATGGGACTTTCCAGGCAAGAGTACTGGAGTCTACATATTGTAATATTTTCCCATGATTATCTCCTGATTTATTGATGGAATGCCATTATCCACTTTGTCTGAGCTTATATTAAAAAATAAAACTTTTAAAACTAGTGATAATTTTACCCTCAGGGAAACTAACATGATTCTAAAGCCTACCCTGAGCTAGGCATTCGTTGGCAATTCCACTTAAGATTTACTTCGACTCCCCATTCTGAAGACATTTTAATTGTACCCATATTCCTTTACACCCACTTGTCTGTGGCTCACAATTTGGAACACATGTTCAAACCACCAGCCATGGTGGTATCAACACAAGACACCTGCTTTTTGCTTTCCTAACAATCCATGAGGTTATTACTAATATAGTATTAGTTAATACCAATAACAGACCCAAGGAAACCATACTCAGATGTCATATATTTAGACAATAATATTTCTGAAAGTGCAACAAATGGCAAAGCATTCTAAAATCAAATGTTAATAAATTCAAAGGCACATATTATTTAATACCATTTTCTCCCCCTCCAATAAAAGTTGTTGTCCTCTTAAGCTTTTTCTTATGGTCTAAATTTCTGTCCCACCAAATATGCTTTCTTTACTTACAATACTACACTCTTCTTTCCATCTCATCTCACATTATATCATGAAGCTGGACTTAACCAACCTTAAAACAAGTAAGCACCCACAAAGAAAAAGCTACTTTAGCCATTACACCAAAAATCCTCCAGGGCTGGCAACCATACATGAGCTAGGAGCCACTTTAAATGACAGCAAGTACCATTTCTCTCTGCTTTGGTTTCATCTTCTGTAACACAGATAAGGGGACAGGGGCTGCTGGGGAAGGGTGCATGAACACTCTCTAATTCTTAACACTAGTTCTTATCACTCACAATGGGGAAAGAAAAGAAAAGGATGCCAGCACCCACAGAGAGTAGATATCAGGCTCCAAAATAAAACCCAACTAGAAGCGATCAGTCATCAAAACAGAAGTAAACAATACGAACCCAAAGGAGAAGACACAACAGACACAGGAATGGATCCAAGTCCAAGTCAAACAGAGTGCTCGCCTGTCCAAGAAGCAGGACTTTAGCTTTTGAGGCCACAAAACCAGTCTATTATCTAGCAGAAAGCAAAACAACCCTCCAGCCCTTGTGGGCCAAGATCAACATGACACAGAAGGCCGTGGGGGCCACTGCCACCAGACCATTCCCACACCAAGAGCGCTCACAACTCTGGCCCCACATTTGAGCTTGAGAGTTTCAGATTTTCCTGATTCTTACAACAGTGAGGGAATCATAAGCCTTAGACCCTGAGTAAACACAAACATAGGAAGTGAAAAGTAACTGTGATGGATAGAGTCACAAGTCATGTATCCAAACAGGTGTTTTTTTAGACCAGAAGGATTCAAGCGCTCCAAGCCAAAAAAGCAGAAGAGACTGAAGAGGGAAAAAACAGTTTCATTGTTTCCCCAACTGCTAGAAACCGGAGCTCTCTTTAAACTATGTCTATAAAGTATCCTTATCATGTAAAGATAATAGAACACACACCAACATATCTAACACTCAGCCCAAGAGACAGAACACCATGGAAAGCTTTGAAGCCCCAGAGCCCCCCACATGGAACAGTATTCCTCTCCCTAAAGCCCACCACTACAGGCAGACACTTATCTTGAATTGGCATTGAATCATTTTCTTCTAGGTGCTGTTGTTTCACTAGAGTTACTTTATACACCACTATCAGCACACAGGAAGAGTCCTAACTTTACCGTAAGAAAAGTGCCCACTTTCTTCTCCAAACCATCTATCAGGAAATTCAACACTCCTCCCTAGAGGGAAATGAATGAGGATTCAGAGCAGGGAGAGCTACTCTAGAGTAGGGTGGGAGGAATCGGGAGGTTGAGATTGACCCACATACACTTACTGATACTATGTATAAAATAGACACCTAAAGAGAACATAGTGCATAGCCAGCGAACTTTATCTAATGCTCTGGGGTGACCTGAATACGAAGAAAGTCCAAAAGGAAGCGGATGTATGTATATGTAGGGCTGATTCACTTTGCTGTACAGTGGAAACTAACACAGCAGTGTAAAGCAACTATATTCCAATAAAAATTAATTTAAAAAAGTAGTTCTCCAAGTGTGGTCAGAGACTTTCTGGCGGCTTTCCAGGAAACTTTTAAGGGTGTACAAGTTCCTTCTTTTCAACCACATTCTCTATGAAGCTGGAACTTCTTCATGTACTTCAACCAAAACAATATATTGCATCAGAGTAAATGAAGAGCAGACCTGAAAACCCAGCTGTCTTCTATTAAGTCAACATTAAAAAGAATTACAAAAGTGTAAAACAATGCATCTCATCTCACTGACTGGCTTGAAAAATTTACATTTCATAAAACCATTATTTACGTCAACAGGCAATACAATTATTCTCACATAAAATGAATTAATAAGTAATTTTTTAACATGTAAAAAAATTAATATATAAGTGGACTGAAGTTGCAACAAAGCCCCATGGTAATGGCTACAGGAAGCACTTGGTTTTGACATAAAGTATGCAACTAATAAAAAAAAAGAGGCCCCCAACCGCCACTGTCACAGAATGCACTTGGGATGGCAGAGAGCTTTCAGACGGTGTCCTGGGTCGTCTGTAAGGCATTAGTTCATTCTCTAGTCCACAGGCTGGAGGTGTGCACGTGTGCAGCACCAACAGTAACTCGAGCTGTGTTATGTAAGTCTTTCACAAGGACTTTTTTTTTTTTTTCTACAAAGAGTGACTCACCATAAACATTCAACTGCATTGAAGACCCAAGTTAAACTGGAGTCATTGCATCTGTAGCTCCAAAACTGTTAAGGTTTTTTCTACCACAGTCGGTGACCAGGGTCCCAAACATGAGATCAGCAATTGGAAAGGGATTTGGGCTTTCCTCTGCTGGGTCATGGGAAACCAAAGAATATGCCTACAAACTAGAACGCCTCTGTTCTGCTGTCCTTGGGTTTGCAGGATGAACAGAAGTCAGAGGATTTGGCTCCTGTTCTGAGTCTCTGGGCCGTAAGCAGGTCACTGACTCTCCTGGGTCTGGGCTCCCTTCTCTGTACACTGAAAGGGCTGGATGAGATGGTTTCTTTCAAAGTCATTCCTGCTTGAACGCTCTCTGAAAACCCAAGCTGCAAAAACCTGCAGTGGTGTTCAGTTTGCCCTCCACAGCATCTAGACAGGGCTTGGCGGAGAGTCAGTGCTCAACATGGGTCACTGAACTGTCAACAGCCTGCAACTACCAGAGCTAAAGGGGCAGGTTTTATTGAAGGGAGGAGGAGGGAGGGAGAGTCCACACGGACAGCCAGGATGTTTTAATCCTGATTTCAGCTGCTAGGGTAAAAACTCTTGGACACACTGCCAATTCTAGATGGAGGAGAACCTATTTTTGAGGCTTAAATGGGGGGCTACACTTAGGTGATCAAAGGGACATGGCCATCGTAAGAAAACATGACCAAAAGCCAGCAGCAGTCTTCCTGGGGCTCAAATAAACTTTTCTATTTTTCTAGAGGCCGCAGAGATGTCTTCATCTACAAGGGGAGGGAAAAGTGATATCAATTCACCAAAATTCTCAGAGATAAGAATGTAAGATTTCCCTGAGGCACAATGAAATAGTAACAGGACCACCACCCTGGAAATAGTGACTTATTGCTTGAAATCTATAAAATAGCGAACATTCAGAAGGTACCATCTATCCACCAGGCACTATTCTCAATGCTTTCCATGCATTCAAGTTTACATCCTCAGAATCCTGTAAGTTAGATGATATCATCCTCATTTTACAGAGGTGGACATTAAGTCATAAGGATACGAAGAAACCTGGCCAAGGTCTCATAGGAAATAGGCAACAAAACCTGGATTTTTAACCTGTGGTGTTGGAGAACTCGTGAGAGTCCCTTGGACTGCAAGGAGATCCAACCAGTCCATTCTAAAGGAGATCAGTCCTGGGAGTTCTTTGGAAGGAATGATGCTAAAGCTGAAACTCCAATACTTTGGCCACCTCACGTGAAGAGTTGACTCATTGGAAAAGACTGTGATGCTGGGAGGGATTGGGGGCAGGAGGAGAAGGGGACGACAGAGGATGAGATGGGTGGATGGCACCACTGACTCAATGGACGTGAGTTTGAGTGAACTCCGGGAGACGGTGATGGACAGGGAGGCCTGGCGTGCTGCGATTCATGGAGTCGCAGAGTCGGACACGACTGAGCGACTGAACTGAACTGAACAGGAGGGAATTATGTCAGTGACTCACCTCAGCACTAGTTCCACATAAACAGACTGCAGTTTCCTGTTTGCTTGCTATGTGTCACATTTTCACTAAAGTAGAAGGCTATGGGACTCCCCTGGTGGTCCAGCGGTTAAGACTCCATGCTTCCACTGCAGGGGGCTTGGGTTCAACCCCTGGTCGGGGAACTAGGACCCGCATGCTGTGTGGTGTGGACAAAAAAAAAATTGTTTTTAATTAAAATATAAACAAAGTAAAACAGTATGTTTGGGTCGGCCTGACGAAATATGTGCTGAGGTGGGGAGTGGACTGTTGAGGAGCCCTGGGGAGATGGCCATGCTGAGTGTCCCCTCAAGTGTGTGTGGACACACGCAGGGCTTCCCTGGTGGCCTAGTGGTTAAGAATCCTCCTGCCAGTGCAGGAGACCCGGGTTCAATCCCTGGCCAGGGAAGATCCCACAGGCTGTGGAGCACCTGGGCCCATGAGCCAGTTCTGAGCCCTTGCTCTAGAACCCAGGCAACTAGAGCCCATGCTCCACAACAAGAGACTCCACCATGCTGAACAGCCCATGCACCACAACTAGAAAGGGCCCCCACACAGCAATGAAGACCCCGCACAGCCAAAAGAGAATACATAAATCTTAGAAAAATTAAAAAAAAAAAAATACACACACAGAGAAGTTCATCCAGTCCCCTTGCACCACAGCAGCATGGAGCTGACCTGTGGCCTGAGTAGAGGGCTGCTGGAGAGCCAGGCCAGGGCTTGGAAGGAGAGAATAACCCATTCGTCACCTTGCAGACCCTTCACTGATGTCAGTGGCACTAGTGGTACAGAACCTGCCTGCCTATACAGGGAGACGTAAGAGATGCGGGTTCGACCCATGAGTCAGGAAAGAACCCTGGAAAAGGAAATGGCAATCCACTCCTTGGGTTTCTTGCCTGGAGAATTCTATGGACAGAGGAGCCTGGTGGGCTACAGTCCATGGGGCTGCAAAGAGACACAACTGAAGTGCCTTAGCACACAGACACACACACACACACACACACACCCTTTACAGAAGGTACCAAAGCCTGCATAGAAAAGCAGGGCCCCCAGAAGGGAAGTGGCTTTTTTTTTTTTTTTTAAGGGTTTCCAGTGAAAAAGCCCTTCAGAAACTTCTCCCTCCCACTGAGAGCAACGAACTCCAGCCCTGCCAGCAGCTGCTTGATAGAGCCCAATTTCACGGCAGAACAGCCACGGTCATCAACGACAAGGACTCATCATGCATCACCTTCACAAGTACTTTATTATTAAAAATGTGTAACAATCACATCTAATTGGCCCTGAGGTCAGAAAACACTGAATTCAAATCCTGGTCCCATTTACTTACTTACTTTGGGAAGGTTATTTATCCTTCTTGAGCCTGTTTCCTCATTCAGAAAATAATACACCACCTGCTCAGGAGTTTATCGACGAAATGAGATAATGCATATAAAGTGCTTAGGCACAGCACCTGCTGTACAGTGAGTGTTCAACAGTATTACTCATTATTTTCAATAAAATACTTAGATCAATAAAGCTGGAAATAACCCAAGTGAAATGAACGTTAAAATGGGATCTCTTCCCCCTCAAACAACACGTTTCTAACTCAGAGACCCCATCACTAACTCAAGGCCTCCCTTGCTTGTCCTCCATCTAGTCCAGTGTGTACTGAACTGCTAATGACAAGTTAGGTGTTAACTGTCTCATAAACGTTTCTTCAAATCACAGAGCATTAAATGCCTGTGCCCCTCCAAAAGGCCTGGATCTTGGGTTCCTTGTCACATCTTAGGTTCCAAGCTCTTCCCTTTCTGTCTCTTCTTTGAGTTGTTTCTAATTTATTAGTTCAGGACATCTCCCACTGGATGAATGGCCTCTGTTTCTCAACAGTTGCTACATTCTTGTCCCCTTTAAATTACTGAGCAAAAGACAAAACAGTTGTTAAACATAATTAAATGAACTTCAGTGAAAAGGGAGCTCAAGATTTCCCAAACAAGACACTCAAATACAAACCAAAAAGAAGATGGTGCAATTGAAGCTTCTATATAACAAGACACCAGAAAGAAAAGTAAAGATTCAAGGCAGACTGAGAGAAGATTATTTCCACATATAAAAAGGATGACTGTCAACAGGACAGAGAGAAATAGCCCAAATGGGGGCAGAGGAGGGGAAGGCAAGGAGGTCATTCACAGAGAAATGACAACAAATGCCCAATGGCCACACAAAAAGAGGTTCAACCTCACTACAACCATGGTAGTTAAATATTGTAACCACCTAGAGGTTGCTGTTTTATCTCGTGAAGCCACTGGCCATCTTTATTAAGAATTACTTTAGAAAAGTAATTATGTCCCCATATTTTAAAAGGCCATTTTTTACAGGGCTGCATGAAGCTGGACAGAAAAAAGACACTGTGACAGCCACTTGGCATTTCACACCCAGACCCACACTGGCTCATTTTCTTTTTTTTTTTTTTTTTAATGTGAACCATTTTTAAAGTCTTTATTGACTTTGTTACAATTTTGCTTCTGTTTTTTATGTTTTGTTTTTTTTGGCCACAAGGCATGTGGGATTTTAGCTCCCTAACCAGGGATCAAACTTGCATCCTGTGCATTGGAAGAAGTCTTTAATCACTGGACTATCAGGGAAGTCCCCCAATCTTCCTTTAAGATAAACAGTATACTACTGAATAGCCCTGAAGTTGTCCATTTTCAGATGTTTTCCTTTTTCCCAAGTGAATACTACCCCTCTAAAAATCTCATAAAATCTTGGCATATTCTTAAGTGTTGCACTGCACCCAGCCAACATTTAAAAATCATAACTAAAGAGTATTCAAGGGAAACAAGTGCTTCAATATTTTGTTCCAGACCAATGCATAAAGCGATTTAAATTGAGAAAGTAATTAGTGTTACCTTTCACCCACATATATCTTGGGCAGGTCTACATGAAGTAGGCAGTGTCATTTTTAATGGGCTTCCCAGGAGGTGTGAGTAGTAAAGAACCCACCTGCCAATGTGTAAGAGATGTGGGTTCAATCCCTGGGTTGGAAAGATGCCCTGGAGGAGGGCATGGCAACCCACTCCAGTATCCTTACTTGGAGAATCCCATAGACAGAGGAGCCTGGTGGGTTACTGTCCATGGTGTCACACAGAGTAAGACCTAACTGAAACGACTTAGCAAGCAGGCACACACTTATCTTAAATGTGTCATCTACAAACTGGCACTTGCCAAGAGCATTTGCCAGCGATTAAACAAGAAGGGCATCTGTCATCTGCCTCTGTGGGAATTGAACCCTATGCTGCTGCAGCTGGAGACTCATCAACACCCCCCGAGGGGAACTCAGGGTGGAGAGTGAGATACTCTGTGCTCCACAGAAACTGGTGGAACGGGTCTTTAGATGGATATTTTCAGGAACTGATTTCATGATCCAAATCCTTGCTTCTCTTCAAATCTAGAAAAGCACTAAATCCCTTCATGGTGACATCAGCTCCTTGTGACTAGCAGGAAACCTTTTGTAAAGTAAGTGCTTGATTACACTGAACTCCCCCCCTCACCAAAATCTTATATATTGACCTTTCCCCAGTACTTCTTTGGGGCTTCTCTGGTGGTTCAGTGGTAAAAAAAAAAAATCCGCCTGCCAGTGTAGGAGACGTGAGTTCAACCCCTGGGTCAGGAAGGTTTCCTGGAGAAGGCAATGGCACCCCACTCCAGTACTCTTGCCTGGAAAATCTCATGGGTTGAGGAGCCTGGTAGGCTGCAGTCCATGGGGTCGCTAAGAGTCGGACACGACTGAGCGACTTCACTTTCACTTTTCACTTTCACACACTGCAGAAGGAAATGGCAACCCACTCCAGTGTTTTTGCCTGGAGAATCCCAGGGACGGGGGAGCCTGGCGGGCTGCTGTCTATGGGGTCACACAGAGTCGGACACGACTGAAGCGACTTAGCAGCAGCAGCAGCAGCATAGGCTTGTGATGTAGGAGCATGGCTCCTACAGAGAACCAACAGAGAAGCCCCAAAGAAGTCAGTGGGGAAAGGTCAATATATAAGATTTTGGTGAGGAGGGAGTTCAATGCAATCAATAGGAAGCGTCTGGCACAGTCTTGCCTACTGTAAGCAACTTCATTGTAAACAATATTTAAAATGTTTTTCCCTATCAATTCAATGTCAACTCCACTAGACATTTAAGGATGCCTATATAAGAAACACATAGATTTCATACACAAACTTTAAAAATGTAGGTATTTATTGTCCCAATGAATCCTGTAGTCTCATTTCCACAGGATAAAGACCACCATGAATAACCACTTCACGCTATTATTGCTAGAACTTTCACCAACCACACTGGCAGCTCTCTGGAAAGTAATAAGTAATGAGCATGGAAAGACTGAAAGCAGCCCACCAATTTTCACACAGAAGCGCTTCAGGGATCACTGTATACATATACTTTCAATAATTAGGAAAAACACGCCCAGAGGAAGGCCCTGAATGCAATACCGAAGAGAACCAGCTGTACCATTTACGGAGGCCACCCCACCCAGTCTCTCTGCAGTATCTTCTGATGGGCAGGAATAAATTATATTACGCTCTGTCAACCCCAACTGGTATGGCCTGAGCAACCCAGGGCTGTGAAAAATTGAGCGGAGACAAGAAACAGGTGAAGTGAAAATTAAAATCTTTAGCCCACTGCATCTGTGGTTCACTTCCCAGCACTCTACAGCTCCCTATTGTCAGGAGCTCAACCATTAAATAATGATGACTGAGAATCCCTGAGAAAAATTGAGTGGACCATTAAATTCTTTGTTCCGTCACCTCCTTCTAGGATGTTCTGCCATAGTAATTTTTACTGGTTAAGTCCTTCTACGTTAGGCAGAAACCTAGGCCTGTTATGGCTGAATTTATTATAGGCCTGTTATGGCAGAATCATTTTAAAATTTTTACTGAGGCTCTCTTTTGTGCCAGGTACTATTCTCTACTGTATTTAAGATACAAAAATGAAAAGGACATGAAACTTGTCATGGTACAACAAGGTATCCGCTTATTATGGGACCCAAAGATAAATGAGAAATGAGTCCTCCCAACTCTGCCTGGACGAGGGGAAAGTTAAGAGGCCTGGAGAGTCTTGCAGGATGAGAAGGTGTAGAGGGTGGAAGAGCCAGGGAAAGGCATTCCCGTGATGTGCAAAGACAAAGTTGGCATGGAGATGCAGCCTCATAGGGATTAGGGGAGGAAGGCCTGCACCCCAAAAAGAATAGAGTGGCGAAGGGCAGTTATGCAGAGATAAAGTAAGAGATTCGGCCTCTCTCATACCTTTTTCCTTTGGAAAACCTTTTATACCAATAAAAGAAAAAAAAGAAGTTAGTTGCTCAGTTTTGTCTGACTCTTTGCAACACCATGGACTGTAGCCCACCAAGCTCCTCTGTCCATAGAATTCTTTGGGGGCAGGGCAGTCATTCCCTTCTCCAGGGAATCTTCCAGCTCAGGGATCGAACCCGGGTCTTCTGCACTGTGGACAGATTCCTTACCATCTGAGCACCAGGGAAGCTCTACACCGGTAAAAGGACTCCTTAGTTCTACAGCTCATATACAAGTACTATGAAATGAGTTAAGAACTGAGTAAAAGCGTGGACTTGAAGAGTCCAAACGAGCTGAGATGTCAGAAGTGAATTTCTAACTAATCCTCTGATTCAGAGGAGTACAGAAAAATCCCATTTCCAAGTTGCTCTTTGTGATGACTCTCTCATATTTATGCAGCTGCAGTGCACACTGACCTTTACGAGCCACGGATTTGGTAGAGATTGGCTTTCTCCTATTGCCTGGATCTGGGGTGGATTTCTTTTTTAAAATTTCTTAAGAAAAATGAGTATACATTTTTAATTCCCTTGATGTCAAAAGATTTATTCTACGTTGTCAGAGGTCTGAAATATTATTGAGATCACAACATCTCTCAAGTAAAAATTTCAGAACTTCTCTGAAAAATTTCAGAGTTAAGCTCTCATTTTATACTTATTTTCAGAATCTGCAAAATGCCAAGATGCCACTTCTTTTACAGAAGTTGGTTTGACAAAGGCAATCAGTGGATTCGATTTAGAAAACCAGCAGAAGAAAAAGTCTAAAGTTTAGAACACTGCTTTCTGTGGGCCCACTCACCACCCCGCATCACCACTACCATGGCCAAATCCAGTTAGGATTAAATTACAGTAACAGGGCAATGTTTCCAAAAGTTTCAAATCCTCAATACAAGTTGTAACATTACTATGACTGCCTATCAAACTATGCTGCTGTGAACCAAGACTTCCATTCCAACTGGCTTCTGTTGGCCTGAAAACTTAGACAAATCTAGCATCTGACTTCAGCTGGACAGTCTTTTCTTCAAGGCAAGGGAGGCTTTTCAAGCCAAACAGAACATGTGGAAGGAAGACTGTTCCACGTGTGCACAGGGAGCTTTCAACCCACAGCTCTCAGTAAAAGAGTCCCAGCAGAAGTGCTTAAGCCGGATAAACTGAGAAGAGCTGAATGGTCAGTGACCATGGAAAATGCTAAGGATAGTTTTAGAAGACTGGGAAGATGGCCCAGTATAAGATGGCCCTTGAATAACCCAGGGGTTAATCCTCATATAATTTATAGCCAGCCCTCCATACCAGTGGTTTCTCTGCATCCTTGGATTCAACCAACTACAGATGTATAGTGCTGCAATATTTACTATTGAAAAATATCCACTTCTAAGGGGACCTGTGCAGTTCAAATCCTTGTTGCTCAAGGGTCAACTGTACTTAATTACCCTTCTGTCAAGTTACTATCCTGACTCACAGGAAACTAGCATTTTCATAGTTTAGAAACAGCTGAAATCAACTAGTTCATGTGGTTGAACCCACCAGCAGGAAATAGGACACAATTAAAGGTAATTAACGGCCACATTTTTCTTTAATTTTCTCTATTTTTGGCTGCATTGGATCTTTGTTGCTTTGTGTGGGCTTTCTCTAGTTGCAGCAAAGGGTGGCTTCTCTTGTTGCGGGGCATGGTCTCCAGGGCGCACAGGATTCAGTAGTCGTGTCACACAGGCTTGAGAGCTCAGGCTCAGGAGTTGTGGCGCACAGGCTTTCGCTGCTTCTCGGCATGTGGGATCTTTCCAGACCAGGGATGGAACCCGTCTGTCCCCTGCACTGGCAGGCAGATTCTTAGCCACTGCGCCGCCAGGGAAGTCCTGCCACATTTTTCTGTTGATGATCTAACTAGATTTTTGCTTCTTATAACCACTGGGCTTCCCATGAGGCACAGTGGTAAAGAATCAGCCCGTCAATGCAGAAGACGCAAGAGACTCAGCTTCAATCCCTGGATCAGGAAGATCCCCTGGAGCAGGAAATGGCAACCCATGCCAGTATTCTTGCCTGGAAAATTCCATGGACAGAGACGCCTAGTGGGCTGCAGTCCATGAGGTCGCAAAGAGTCAGACACAATTGAGTAACTCAATATACACAACCATTAGGGAAAAGTAGTCTTTTGGAAAGAAGGGAACCAAGACTCAAAAAAACCATCACAGAAATTTTTATCATAAAAATCTTCTGATGATCAGAAGCCTCGGAAGTTGTTTTCTAAGTATTCTGTTCACCAAACATCTGCTTTTGTTTGTTTGCTTGTTTTCCAAGACTCTGATTGTCACAAATAAGTCCTAGAAGAAACATTTTCCTCCAGGCAGGAAGAAGAGAGGAGAAGCGGGAGTGCTGGCTTCCTGCTGGGTGGGGAAGGGTAAATGAGAAACTTCAGTCTCAGCCCAACTCCCCAGAACTCCCATCTCAAAGGCAGGCCCTGATGAGGTGACCTCTAAAGTCCCTCCTGGCTCCAGCACTAACAATTTCTTGAAATCTGGTAACAGACCTTATTCTACCTGTATCCACTTGCGTTTTACATCATCCTACTGCCAAGCTCATAAATTATTTCACAGCCTGTAAGGAACAGCCATTAACTGTCACTGGACCTCAACCAAAATGAAAAAAAGAAAAAAAATCCAACCCCATTCACTATGTATAGCAAATATTTTCGCAGAGGAGTATTTGCATCGGACACCACACTCTCAAGAAGGCCTCCCACCCCCTCCGCCGTGGATCCTGGTCACACCACACAACTCTGGCTGCATTTCTCCCAAACGGATCAAACCTGTCTGGACAGATCCTGTGAAGGACACAATCTACAAGTTTTGCTGCTGTCTTCAAACTATGCAGACATTCTCATATCAGAATCCAAGGAAGTGCTTCTGTTCTAAAAACCAGCATATTTCCCACACAAAGTGCTTTAATTGCTCAAATGTTAAAGCATTCTAAAAGACATACCAAAACAAAATTTAAAAACTTGAATGATTTCTTTATTCAAATACAAGAAAAATAAATGAATTATTTCCAATGGAAATCAGACTGCAAACTGGCAGGCACAGCCCATGAACATGTGTATGTGGCCCACACAGTATTTTAAAATATTTGATTCAGTTGCCAGCATTTTCAGATGGGAAGATTTCACTTCAGATTCTTAAATGTGCACCTTCTCTTGAAAAATTGAAAACTATGATACCTCTAACACCCTCATTTCAACAGCTAAAATCAAGAGGTGGCACATGCTTGGGCATTTATAGTAATTTAAATGAAGAATCGGAGCGTTGTCCCTTTTGGTACTTTTTTATCTCCAACAAATGAACCAAACAATGAAGCTCCCCATGATCAAAGATGGTTTGATGCATCAGTATCTCTCCCTTACTGTTTCACCATGTCTCCCTTACTATCTCTCCACGCCATAAATAATTCACTCCGGGACAAAATTGAGGCCTGGTGGCTTGGATGGCAAAGAATCTACCTGCAATGCAGGAGACTCGGGTTCGAAGTCTGGGTCAGGAAGATGCCCTGCAGAAGGGAATGGCTACCCACTCCAATATTCTTGCCTGGGAAATCCCATGGACAGAGGAGCCTAGTGGGCTACAGTCTATGGGGTCACAAAGAGCCGGACACAACTGAGTGACTAACACTTTAAAGACTGCTAGATTGCTAGTAAACCACAGTAAACCGTGGCTCGTAACTATTTTAAAGAGAACATGTAAGGTAAACTTCTATTTCTTATTAGTGTTATGGCTACATTAACTTTGACATTTTTCTAATGGTAATTAAGTATAAGAATGCTTGAGATCTAGATTATATGAATTTATTTTCTTTTTCAAGGCATGTTATTGCTAGATACATTTATGTATTATATATATATAATACATGAAAAAAAATAAAAGAACCTGCTATTCTTGCTAATTTTATGTCCTCTTTACTGAAAATAGTTGCTATATTCTCCTAATCAGGTCACAGTCATTTTAAGAGCCTTAATAGTTTGTCTCTATCCTGTACGAAAAGGACAGAGCAACGGATTTGACAAATCATCTCTCTAAATCTTGCCCTACCAGGGATTCAAGTATCTCTTGTCAAGTGGAGATAAGGAGGCTCATTTCATGCGAGTATTATGTGCAAAATGGCATAAATCTTGACTCCTGGCAACATGTATATGTAGGGTATTAACCAGCTATTCACTGTCTCCACAAACCATGAGATAAAAACTAACTGGAGATGATGAGATCAGACAAAGCTCTTCCCTCCCTCCCAGGAATGTGGTTAACAAAAGACCAAGGGAACACAAAGGGCAGACTCAGAGACACGGAAAAGGGACAGCATCCTGTTGCAACTCGGGGCTTGCAGTTGTTCAAAATGTTGCTAACATCTTTAATAGCTCTTCTTCTAAAGCATATTATCTTTCTCCATCAAAGGACAGCTGAGCCAAGGCCTGGGCACATTTCTGATGATATGAGATCCTTTTATCATCACAAATTCATTCCCCTTGAATCCTGAGATCATAAGTATAGGGTTCCAAATTTAGAATATACATATGCTGCACTCTATCCTAAGGAAGAAAATCATTATTAGTCCCTAAATTGAACTACAAAAGCACAGCAGCAATTCTTGCTTTATGTTGTGAAGCAAAAATGCACTTTTAAGTATCATTGATGCCAGCACTATTTCCTCCAGTGTGTCCATATGACCAAAATGTGCTGTGACAAGGGTTTCTTTTATAAACAGAAATATAAAAAACAAACAGGCATTTCCTATAATAATCTGCACCAGTAACAGGCATTGATTTTCAGCCCCAAAGATAAAATTTTCATAAATGACTTCTTCATACTCTTATAGAAACATTTCCCTCCAATGAGAATATCTGCAAAACTACAAGCAGACTTAGAAATAATGTATCTGCTCTAACAGAGATCATAAGAATCTGGCATTTTGAAAAGTAGGTAGGCACAACAGAGGTCTGTTTAGTGAAAGCTGTAGTTTTTCCAGTAGCTATGAAAGGATGTGAGAGTTACACCATAAAGAAGGCTAAGGGCCAAAAAATTGATGCTTTCGAACTGTGGAGCAGAAGAAGACGCTTGAGAGTCCCTTGGACAAGGAGATCAAACCAGTCAATCCTAAAAGAAATCAACTCTGAATATTCATTGGAAGGACTGATGCTGAAGCTCCAATACTTTGGCCACCTGAGGCAGAGAGCTGACTCATTGGAAAAGACCGTGATGCTGGGAAAGATTGAAGGCAAAAGGAAAAGAGGGCAGCAGAGGATGAGATGGTTAGACAGCATCACTGACTCAACAGACATGAATTTGAACAAATTCTAGGGGATAGTCAGTGAAGGACAGGGAAGCCTCGTGTGCTGCAGCCCATGAGGTCCAGAAGAATCTGACATGACTTAGCAACTGAAGAACAACACAAGGAGTGACTTAGTGCTGCAAGCTTTAACTTAGCCAATCAGTCCACCTGGCAAGTGACAGAGAGCTCCGGACTCAATGTGAAGTGAAGTGAGGTGAAGTCGCTCAGTCGTGTCCAACTCTGCGACCCCATGGACTGCAGCCTACCAGGCTCCTGCGTCCATGGGCTTCTCCAGGCAAGAGTACTGGAGTGGGTTGAGCTCCCATCAAGCTATCACTCTCTGGAACCAAGTGATGGGAGGAGACTGGGCTAAAGAAAAAGATCCTCACGCTCCTTTCCACCTTTTTACAGATCCTATGACTCTATAGCACTGCTGGCATCCAATTAAGCTCAATGATAAATACCGCACGTGAATAATGTTTGAATGTTTAAATTACCCATGAACTCAAAGTTCACAGTAAGCACAGGTAAACATGGCCTGGTACAGTGACTGTTCAATCTCTGGGCTCAAGCTTGGCTTTTTTCTGATTATGATAGTGATGAAATGTTTCAAGCATACAAAACATAACACATCTGTATACTCATTACCTAGCTTCATCAGACCATAGTTTTTCCCATCCATATACTTCAAGTCTTTTTTAAAATCATAGATACATTTGAAGATCCCGAAGTACCTCTCTGGTACCATTCCCCTACTTTCCCAGATCACCTTCCTAGTTTTTAAAACAAAATAAGATTGGACTGTGCCTGGAATTTACTTCAAAATAGTCTGGGGACTGATGGGTGGGGAAGAGAAAAGAAAAGGGGAACTAGATGAACTAAGACTGGTCTGGGTGATGAGAGAATATTACAATTTCCTCAACAAAAAAGTTTTTTAAAATTTGAGACAGACGTCAGGTTATAAATATCTCTAGACTATACTCCTGCTGCTGCTAAGTCGCTTCAGTCATGTCTGACTCTGTGCAACCCCATAGACGGCAGCCCACCAGGCTCCCCCGTCCCTGGGATTCTCCAGGCAAGAACAGTGGAGTGGGTTGCCATTTCCTTCTCCAACGCATGAAAGTGAAAAGGGAAAGTGAAGTCGCTCAGTCGTGTCGGACTCTTCCTGACCCTGTGGACTGCAGCCTACCAGGCTCCTCCGTCCATGGGGTTTTCCAGGCAAGAGTACTGGAGACTATACCCCTAAAGGTTCACTATTCAGCGCAATAGCCACTAGTCACATGTAGCTATTTAAACCAAATGAATTAAACCAGACAAAAAAATGTAATTCTGTAGTTGCACCGGCTATATTTCAAATGTTAAACAGCAACCTGTGGCTAGCAGCTACCACACTGATCAGTGCAGTAGGAGAACATTTCCATTGTCATAGAAAGTTCTACCTGACCGCACTGGTCTGCAGCCTAGGGTGGTATCTGGAATCTCTGTTTGGTAAAAAGAGGTATAACCAATAGTCAGAAGACTTGGCCTTAAGATCATCAAGTCTGAGTCCTGATCCATCAAAACAGGGGCTGATGGGCTTGGATCAAGAATAACATCTAATCAAACTACCTCACAATGTTATTTTGAAAATCAACTTTCACCCATTGAAATCTTATCACAGGAAAAATGTATACAATTGCACAACTTCAACTAGGACATCACTGCTGTCTGTGCAGTTGAGTTTAAAGGCAAAGCCAATGTGTAAATTAGCAACATCTCAAATGTATATTTTGAAAAGACCGAAAAAAACCAACAAAACTGGAAAATGATTCCAGTTTTAGTTTGAAAAAAGGAGAAATCACACATTTCAGCTTCCAATTTATTAAGTTTCTCCTCCCACTGCCTTTATTTTAGAATAGAAAAACAATTTTTTACTTTTTTAAAAAAACACTTAATCTTCTCATGGTTGGGATTAAAAATTAAATCAAATTGCTGATAGAAAATTACCTAAGGTCAGTGGCAAAAATCCAGGCTGATGACTGACTATGGGCCAAGCTTTCATCTATATCTTATGAGATAATTTCTTCTTCCCAGACAGACTGAGTACATCTTTATTTTATTTACTTTTTAATTTGGGGCTATGCCATGTGGCAGGTGGGATCTCCGTTTCCCCAACCAGGTATTGAACCCAGAGCCACAGCATTGAGAGCACCCGAGTCCTAACCACTGGGCCACCAGGGAATTCCCTTCAAGATTTTGAATCTCCGTGACAGGGAGCTCCATTTGCCAAAAAAGCTTTTTGGTTCTGGCTTGGTTTAGTGGGAAAATGAGAAGGAATAAGGTTTTGACATCTTCACTCATGCATGGTGCTGGCCCAGGCTCAGTGCCTGTTGACTTAATGAAACAGGGAAACAGGAAAGACCTTTAAGGAATAAAACAAAATCTTTAAGAAAGAAGAAGTAACATTTAGCAGTATCCCTAACTCCGCAATATGCCTACATAAATGTCTGTTATAGAAAGTCCCTGAGAATTCTCATCTCTCTCGGCTCTGACCCAGTTATAAAATCCAATTTAGACTAAGGTCTCTTCAGCTTTAAAAGCCAGCTTTGGAACGGCAGCTAGTGACAACAAATTAAATATCAGTCATTTCAATGGCTGATCTTAATTTCATATTCTGCCTTAAGTTCATAAAATACCTTAGCACTCTGTTTTCTGAATCAGGAAAACTTGATTACCAGCAACTAAAAGACTTCTTCAGCGGGCCAAGAAATAAAACTGTGCTTCAGGACCAACCAATATCCCCCAGGGGAGAAGTGATTCAAAGGTTGACTAAGGATTGGAAGAGTCTTTGAAAACAAAGAAGTACCTAATAGGTAAACAATCAAATCATTCCAGCATAGTCTCCAATTGCCCACCTACACAGAAAGTCAAACCAAATCTCAGGGTGAGAGCAAAGGTGACAAGTTTGGTGAGATTTGGAGAATGAATCAGCTTCTATGTTTCCAATTATCTCTTCCACATCAGAAACCACCTCTACGCTAGGCTTCTACAAAGAGCCAGGATGATTTGAACAATTATCCTCAGAACTCTCAGGTAGATACATAAATTAATCTGGGCCCTTAAAATCGCCCAACATTAGTTAATAAAAAACTCTTTCAAGAACTGCTACCTCATTTTTCCAATTTTTGTGGACAGTGTAAGCTCCCAAATTTCTCTTTTTCAAAAAGTTTTAAGTTTTGGCCCAAGTTAACAGCCCAGGCATATAGCAAAAACACTTTTCGTAGCTGAGTCATATTGTAAACTAGATAGCAAGTGGGAGTTTGCTATGTGACTCGAGGCGTTCAACCTAGTGCTCTCTGACAGCCTAGAGGGGTGGGATGGGGTGGGGAATGGGAGGGAGAATCACATAGGGAGGGGACATATTCACAAGGGAGGGGACATATAAGGTATACCTGTGGCCGATTCATGTTGATGGACGGCAGAAATCAACACAATATTGTAAAGCAGTTATCCTCCAATTAAAAAACAAAATTTTTTTTTAACTTTCTAAACATATTTAAATAAAAAGGGACATCACAAGGAAAAACAAGACACACACACACCTTCCCTCATACATTCTGTATCTAGTTTTATCACTGACTTGAAACCAGTATGATAAACAAGTTACAGCACAAACTAGGCTCCATACCCTCAGAAAAAGCACCTGCAAACTGGGGAGTGTGAGAATTCCATTCCAAGGATCTAGGGAGGAAAATCATAGAAAAGTTTAGGTGACGGAGAGGCCTTTTTCCTAAGACCACTTTTTACAGCAGTTTGAAGTCTGACCTCTAGTAAATAGTAAAAATCTGATAAAAGATCAGTTTGTTGTGAACCTTTTTTTTTTTTTTTTGGATGTCCAGAGTGCTTTGTTATGTTACAAAAGTAACATGCAAGCTCCCTCATCTGCATAAGGCAAAAAAAGAGACCCAAACCAGGAAACAAGTTGTTTTCGCCCAGTTTTCCCCAAAATGCAGAAACCTGAGACAAGAGCGCCTGTGCACGCAGCTATTTTGAAAAGTGATCCCAAGGAACAGGAGTGGGGACCTGGAATAGTTTAACAGGTAGAGAGGAACACCATCTTAACAGGATGGAGCCAGTCATTCCTGTGGGCTGCAGCCGTGGACTCTCTGAGGAGCCCTATCTATTAGTGCTTCAGAATTGTCCAACTTAGTAACAAGAGAAGTATTTCTCTACCAGCTTGCATCTCCACAGTCAAAGGTGGGCCCACGGAATGGTAACAACCTTAGATATCCAGATTTGTACATAGGTCAGAATAGCTAAGCAGAACCCACGTGGCTATAGCAGAAAAGCTTAGGGAAGAAAGCTATAGAGATGAGGCCTATGCCTGCCAGAGATCAGCACAGCACAGCTGGAATTAAAATGGACTACATCACTGGAAGCACCTGGTGTACTAACTCATTTAATCCTGTAAACCTTTGAGCAAAGTACTGTAATTACTTGGGGCTTCCCAGGCAGATCAGTGGCAAAGAATCTGCCTGCCAATGCAGGAGATGCAGGAAACACTGGTTTGGTCCCTCGGTCGGGAAGATCCCCTGGAGAAGGAAATGGCAACACACGCCAGTATTCTTGCCTGAAGAATCCCATGAACAGAGGAGCCTGGTGGACTACATCGATGGGGTCACAAGCAGTGAGACACAACTGAGAGCCCACTGTAATTATTTTACAGATGAGGACTGAGAGGTAACCTTAGGTCATAAAGGAGGTCAAATGGCAGAGCTGATACCCAAGGACTCCTCCAGCAGTCTGGCTCTAGAGCCCACATTCTTAACCCAAATGCTGCATACAGTCCTCCATCCAAGTGGTCTGGAGGGACCACATCAGCGGCTGGATGAATCTAGATATGTAGCACAGACTGCCCTAGGCCATTCTATATAAGGGGCTTGAGCATCCATCCGCATATCTGGGGGTCCACGGGGATCCTGGAACCAGTCCCCACAGACACCAAGGGACAACTGCACTAGTATCTCTCAGTGGAGAGAAAACAACACAAAAAAGAAGGGGGTCATAGATGTATCTGCATTTAGAAACAGACAGGCCTGGGAAAAAAAGACTGATTTGGAAGCATCCTAAGGGAAATCAGCCTATCAAGCAGCTGGAAGTCCTAATGGCCTCAAAACCAGTTCCCAGAGAGTACAGTCCTAGGGCTGGGGCCACCAGAGAGCAGCACAGAAGGTCTTTGAGAAGGCTACCGCCCATCCCTCATCTGGTGATGAGGCTACTTGGAAGTTCATTGTGAAAGAACAGGAACAGTCACACTCTCAGCCTTCAGTTCATCCTGGCTGAACACTTTCTCCCTCTCTCTTCAGTTTACAAAATCCTGCAGGAATCACAGAAATCAAACAGACTGAGAGAAATCACTACCAACAGGGAGACAATTTTACAAAATAAGGACACTTGGCTCTCCAGAAGACGCCCTGACTAGGAAGGGGAACGTGTTAGTCACTCAGTTGTGTCCAACTCTTTGCAACCCCATGCATGGACTGTAGCCCGCCAGGCTTCTCCATCCATGGAATTCTCCAGGCAAGAATACTGGAGTGGGTTGCCATTTCCTTCTCCAGGGGATCTTCCCAACCCAGGGATCAAACCCAGTTTCCTGCACTGCAGGTAGATTCTTTACTGTCTGAGCCACCAGGTATGGTGAAATCTTGCTATTGAACACCACCACTGGCCCCCCCTAGGGGAGGGTTGACTTCCCCCATCCCATCCAGCTTGGCCATGTGACCAGCAGAGCCCCTCTCTGCAGAAGACTATCCACCTCCATCCTGTTGAATTTAGAAGTGACCATTTATTTGGCCAGCGAGGTTCACATTGGCAGTGCCTCATCCAGGAGCCTGGAAAGTCGGTTCAGGGTTCAGCCTGCCTCTTTCTCCTCTGCTGCCAGACTGAGAAGAGGACAGGACACTCCCTCAGCTGGGTCCAAGGGTCAGTTCAGCATGGAGTGGATCTCAGAGGAAGGAACAGACAGGGGCTCTGCGTGAGAAACAAACCTCTGCTGGGTAAGCCACCAGATCTTGGGAGCAATTTGTTACTTCAACAGAATTGAGCCTCCCTGACCAACACGAACAGTAGACCTGTATGCACATTGGTTAACAGCCATGGGTTCCAAAGCCAAGTTCTCCCAGTTGTACCAGATCAGGTGAGTGACGACTTCTTTGTGCCTCAGTTTCCTTGCCTACATTATTTCCTAGGAATTGTGAGGATTGAGAGAGAACTGTCTTGACAGTAATTTAAACAGAAAACATTTTAAACAGTCAAGATGCTACGCAGGTTTCCTGTACAGAGAAGTTATGAGTCAAGCCTTTTCCTTGCAACAGCAGGTCTGAGTAAATTTAATGGGCACCCTTAATGAGATTCATGAAGCTTATACTGGCATGAAAATGGTACACAAAGGGAGATGAATGAAAAAGGATTAAGTCTTAGGAGGACCCTGGCTTTTAAGACGTGGGTCGGGAAGATCTCCTGGAGAAGGAAATGGTCACCCACTCCAGTATTCTTGCCTGGAAAATCCCATGGATGGAGGAGCCTGGTAGGCTACAGTCCATGGGGTCCCATAGAGTCAGACACAACTGAGCGACTTCACTTTCTTTCTTTCCTGTCTTCATAGGATCCAATGGGTTTTTAGTTTTCTTTATGGACAACACACAATCTGAGGCGGCAGGAGTCCCAGCATTCTCCCCACCCCACCCTTCTGCCTTTTGAGGAAGAGCTCAATACAGATAACTAGACAGAGGAAGACCTGGTGACACCGTCCTGGATCCCTCCTCCTCCTCTCCCTGCCTTTCCTCAGGCTTCCTCTGTTCTTTAAGGGCTAGATTTGGCCATCAAATCAACTCCCCTGCACCTTCCCTGAAACCTGAAGAATTAGTGCACTGAAGAGTTTCAGTGTCTTCTATCAACCAAGTGCAAGAATCTGGGACATTCTAAGTTGTGGGGCGGCTGGACAGCATCGAAAATGCTGAAAATGCTGTGCAGTCAATACCCATGTCCCGAAGAGTGTACCACGAAAGTGATGTGGTCTCTTTCCCATCACCTCCCCAGCCTCCTATCTGTCTACCAATCCCCCATCTTGAATGCTGATGTCCCTGCTACACTGGATTTCCTTAAGGGGCTCTGCCTCACCTCAGAGCTTTGCACACGCTCTTTTCCCCACTTCGCTTTCCTTGCTAAATCCTAGTGCTTTCTCATCCGTTAGAGAAATTTGATGAGAGCAGCAGGAACAGCATCTCAAGTACTCACATCATAACCTCAGCACCTGCACAAAGACAGTGCACATGAAATATCTGATAAAGCAGATGGATTAGCCAAGATGAAGCCAGATAAAGCCAAGAATGACTGCTGATGCATTAGCGTGTCGAGAGTGGTTTTGTTTTGCCACTCTCAACCTATCTGTATTACAGTGATTCTACTTCTAGGAGAAAAAAAAATTAGAAAGTAAAAAAATTCATACATTCTTTCCAAAGGAATCTTAGTCATCAAATTTTATGTCTATTTTCACAACAATTTTAACATAATAATTTTTTTTCAAAAGGCAGGAACGAAGCTGCCCCTTGTCAGATACCAAAGATGCCCTTTTGGAGCGTGAAGTCATTGCTACTTCTCCAGCGCAGCCTGGCCCCTCCATCAATACACTGCACTCTGTCCTGTGCCATCCTAGCCCAGCAGATAGAGAAAGTACACCCACACAACTCAACCTCCTGCATCCTTTGACCTGAGTGACATGTTCAGGTCACTCTCACTGGCATGGATCCAGAAGAGGTGGCTCTGATGCATGGTCATATCAGGCAACAGACCTGATTTCTACCTCAGGCCAGGCCTGAGACAACGCAAACTTGCTTCTTAGAACACTAGCATTCTTTTCAGAAATCTGTTTCACCTTAGCGCCAGTTCTGTTTCTCTGTTCAACAGCAGCTGCACTGATGGGCTGCCAACAGGCCTGAGTGGGTAGAAGAGGTATTATTTAGCTGGAAGGGAGTTTTCTGTCAATCTGGATTAAAACAAACTAACAAACCCAAAACAAAGGGGTATCAATTATATTGCAAAGTGGTTCTCCTTGGGAAAAAGGATAGAAGCTTTGGATCTACTGGGTCTTTGTTTCAATAATGGTTCAGCTTGGCTGACTCCGGGTGAGACAGTCTAACTAAGGCTATGAAAGACAGTTCCCCCAAAATGATAAAATCCAAGAGCAAGCACTACCCTGCCCCTCCCCCAACCAAGTGTAGGCCCTGTAAAGAGAAAGAGAGGCACAGAAAACTCTGTAGCTGGCTCCACAGGGAGTCAAAACCCGAGCATCATTATCAGCTGTGGCACCATCAATGAGTGGTAATAGAACTGAGTCTTCTGGTAATTAATCAAAGCAGGCCATCCAAATCATTCATTCTTTTGTCTGGACATAGACATAGGGTGGCCCCTGTGAAAGCACCAAGCATCTGTTTCCTTCACTATATGAATGTCCAATTAGTCACACAGGGTCTTCCCAGGCACACAGTTTGGTTTATTTATTTTTTACAAATATCCCCTCTGTTTTGAATTTCCTTTCCTTTTATGTCGCCACAGAGCGCTGAGTAGAATGCTATACACATCAGTTATCTATTTTATCGTTGGTGTGGTTTAGTTGCTCAGTCACGTCTGACTCTTTTGTGACCCCATGGACTATAGCCTGCCAGGCTCCTCTGTCCATGGGATTTCCCAGGCAAGAATACTGGAGTGGGTTGCCATTCCTTTCTCCAAGGGATCTTCCCAACCCAGCGACGGAAAACACGGCTCCTGCACTGCAGGTTAGATTCTTTACCACCGTGTATATATGTTAATCCCAATCTCCCAATTCAACAGTTTGGTTTCCTGGTAACAGTTTATATGGTACGGGTTATGCTTGCTGGTATAAACCTCAAAAAGTGGATGAAAATAACACTCTAAGTACTGTTATATCAGGACAATGGGATTATGAGTAGCTTTGGTCTTTTAATCAATTTCTTGGGTCGATTTTTCATTGTGATGTAGAGACATCATTTCTAAAGATATTTTAAAAGATAGAAAAATAATCCACAGCTTTCAAAAGATTTACTCTTTCTGCAACAACCAGGGACTTCCATGTAGGGGCCACATCCTCAAGTCATAAAAATGGCAATTTTACAACAAGGGAAAATAACTTTTCACTGCCAGTCCTCACCCTCCGGCTGAAGACAGGCCATATCTTAGGAACTGCCTATAATAACCCTCAAACGGATAATAACACTCAAACAGATAAGATCCTTCACCTGCATCATAGCTATTCACTCAGCAATAGGCACGTAATTTCCTTTCTCCCTAAATGGCTTACATACTCTGTTAAGAAGTTTGTTTCTGTAATACACACAGACACTAAATCTTTCAGAAAATAAAAGCTCCAGGTAAAAAGGAATTTCTCAGTTGTCCACTACTGTATCCCGAGCACCTAGAAAAGTACTGGCACAGAGGAGGTGTTCAATAAATAGTGTTAAATGAGCTAATGAACAAACATGATTTTCTATTCCTTTGGGTACAGTGAATAAAACAACAATTAAACTTGTTTCTTGAAAAAGTTTCTTGATATCATAGAGGACTCTCCACCACTGGAAAAGTTTAAACACTTCTATTAGGGATAACGCAGAAAATATTTCTGCATTGCAGAGGAGGCTGAACCAAACGACCTTTAAAACCTCTCTAAACCCCCAGACCCTATTATTTGATGAACACCACTGGATAAGAGAGAGGATCAGCTACTTAAAGCCTCTTCCCAGGTAGAGTGAATTACCATGCTCTGATTAAAATAAAGATAATAGCAGCCCTGGGACTTGGATGCCAAAATACTAACTCATCCAAAATGTGGACACATCCCTAGGGAAGAAATGCTCTTGCTAATCACCAGTCACACTCTGGAAACAGCAGATGTGCCTCAGGGGCCTCTGAGAGCCTAATACAAAAACCATTCTTGGGAAAATGGGGAAGCTAGGGGTCGAGATCAAAATGGAAATAAACAGAATCGCACCAGACTGAAGCTCCTGTTGCCCAGCCAACAACAAATCCACTTGAGACGTCTCAATTTAGCCTTGAAATTAAAATGGTTATACTGAATATAACCACTTCAGAAGACAGAAAATACTACCTCTGATATGTAAAGATTTTTGCTCAGTAAAATGTCATATTTACTTGGGATATCAGATTAAGATATTCAAGTCCAAGAATCTCTGTCTCAAGTTGAGAGCAACTTATTTTGACTGAACTTTTCTTCAATCTGAAAGAGAGAGGCAGTTTGTAGGGAAAGGAGATTTGTTCATGGTTTCCTAAACAAGTTTAAAAAAAAAAAGATTCCAAAGGAGTAACTGAGGACATTCCATTCACAATCGATTTTGGAGTAATTCTTTTCTCTCAACGCTATTCACCCTTCCCTCCTTTTGTTCAAATCACAGACTAGATAAGGCAAAAGGAGGGGGCAGCGAATTCTACCATCAAGGACTCTATGAAGAGACCTTGGGGCTGGGTTTGGAGAATCTTTTGCGTTCACTGGGGCTGTTTTGAAGACCTAAGTGCAAATACTACACTAAGACAGTACCTGAATGAACAAAGTGAAACCGTTCAACAATTCGTTGCAAGTTGCATGAAAAGACTTTGTAACTTTGTAGTCAACTCCTGATCACCCCTACTACAACTTGATCCAGAAAAAGTCCTCTGTTTTCAAACTGTAAGTAATTTAATCTTAATTCTAGTGACAACAGGGAATGTGCAGAGAAAGCAGGCACCTCCTCTGTGCACATATACTTTGTAAAGTCGCCTCTGTTTTTGAATGAGCAAGGTCTTACACAAGAATTCTGAGGGATTAAGTTCACATCTGGTTGGCAGACCTGGTGTTGGATATGATTACGGCCACACAACTGAATCTTAAATTCACATACTGTTCCTATTTAGCTGACATATATGAACTAACTAATTTATAGAAAATGTGCAGCAAATTATTTCTTCCACCTCCCCCTTGCCCCAAGAATGCACCAGCAATAGGTGTCACTGAAAGACATCCTCCCCCTACACACACAGAATATTTGCATTCCTAGCCACTGTCCAATTATCTTGTTATTTTAGTTATCTGAATCACTGCTCTGGAAATGAGAGAGAGAGAGAGACTCTGTGTGTGTGTGTGTGTGTGTGTGTGTGTGTGTGTGTGTGTGTGTGTGTGTGTGTGTGTGTGTGTGTGTGTGTGTGTGTGTGTGTGTGTGTGTGTGTGTGTGTGTGTGTGTGTGTGTGTGTGTGTGTGTGTGTGTGTGTTGGGGAAGGGGGTGGGGTAGGGGGATGGGGGTGGTAATTTAACCAGATGAACTTGACCTCTCTGGACCTCAATTTTCTCACCAGAAAAATAAAGGGATCAGCCCAGAGACTTTGCAAATTCCCTCAGTAACAACAATCTATGACCACTAATTATCAAGAGGAGACCTGAATTCTTAAGAGTATGTCAGTAAATATTAGAGTTTAAAATGCCTACAAGACCCACAGTTAGGCTTCAATATGACCACTGCGCAGGTTCCGACGGTGGAGAGTGCCTTTGAAAACATTTCTCGCAGCTGAACCACCAAACCAGGTTAGAACCCGGAGAGGGACTCCGCTAAATGATGAGGAAGGGGTGCAAAAAGAGAGGGTATCTGGGGGAGAAGTTGCAAGAAGAGCCGGGGTGGGGGGCGGGTGGGAAATCTGAGAGCAGTCTTGCATTTTGCATTTCTGGGCTTTCAGAGCTTCCAGGATCTCCCGGAGACTCGGGTCTATACCTACAAACCCTCTGCAGCCACCACCTGCAGCTACACAGCGGTGAGCAGGCGAAGAAGAGGAAAGGAACCGGCGGGGACAGAGCGGGAAGAGCCTCTCTCAGAGAGCCCACAAAGCCCGTGGGACGAAAATGGACTTTTGAACAGCGCCAAAGAAAGGGGGAAAGAGAAAGAAAACGGACTCCGCCCTCCCCACCCGGCTCTGCTCCTTTCAGTAAAAAAAAAAAAAAAAGGAAAAGGCCGCCGCCGCCCCTATCCCTTCGCCCTTCACCCGGGATGGGGAGCCCGGCTGAAGCCGCGCCCTTTTAGTCCCGCTGCCGTCCAGGCCGGGTCCGGAGTCGCCCACTGAGCCCTGCACCCCCCGCCCCGCCCGCAAACTCGCGGCCTGAGCATCCCCTTCCCTCCCTCCCTCCCTCGCCCCAAAGGGCACCCGATTCTCCACGCACCCGCCATCCCTTCCTCTTCCCGCGCCCCCGCCTCCGGCCTTCCAACCGCAGAGCGCTTTAAGACTTTCACCCACCCGGACAAGGGGGCCCTTTGAAAACTTTGTCTGTGTATCTAAGGCTTTTGTCCACATCCTGGGCAGGGCCCGGGTACCGGCGTGGGTGCCGGGGGGGGGTGTCCGGAATCTCTCAAGGCACTGGGGAAGCCACCACGGAAATCCCTCTCCTTTATTTTTTAGCCGGTTTCTGCCACCCTAAGGCACGGCGCTGGAACTAACAATTCCCACGCCCTGGTCGCCCCTCCGCGCGGGGGAGCCGGGAGGAAAGCCCCGCACCCGGCGCCTTTCTCCACCGCCACCAGAGAAAAGGTGTACGCGGGGAGAGGGAGGCAGCCGAGAAACACCGTGGCCAAAACGACCCTGTTAAAAGAAAAAAAAAAAAAAAACAGGAAAGGGGTCCTTTTTCTCCCACATCCCCAGAACCGGGGCGATCCACTGTTGCATCACGTAGTAGCCGAGCCTCCCGGCTCCTCGGCCTCCCCTTCGCCCCAGACGCGCGCCCAAATTCATACACACACCCAGAGCCACGGCCGCAGCCGTCCCGCGCCCCCGCCCCGGCCCCCGGGGTCCCCGCCGATACCCTCCCGCCAGCGGGAACCCCCCACCCCGACCAGCGCCGGAGGAGAGGCGGACGAGGAAAGCGAGGCCCCAGCACTCACAGATGGTCTCCCCACGGCCACGGCCATCGCGGCGGCGGCAGCGGCTCTGGCTGCGCCCGGGTGCTCTCCGCCAACACTAGCGGCTTGCTGCTCGGGCTCGGGCTCCGGCTCCGGCTCGCCACCCCCGCGCCTCCCTGGCGGCTGCGCTCTGCTTGCGCCCGGCTCCCGCGCGCCACCAGCAGCATCTGCTGCCCCCACGCCGCCGCCCCTCCCGCTTTATTAGAGCAACATGGCCACCCGCCTGGAAGGGACCATTTGCTTCCCCAGGAAGGGGTGTGAGCCGGCGCGCCCTGGCTGAGGCGGTGGGAGGGAGGAGGATGGGCGGGTCTCCAACCCCGGTCTCCCGGCCCCGGCCGCCGGGCTCGCCCTCCCCGAATGGAGCGATCGGCTCCGACAGGACCCGCTCCTGTGCCACCGGGAGCGCCCCCCAAGCCTGTGCGCTGCCCGCCACCCCCCGTTCCACCACGTGCTGGAGTCCGAGTAAAAGCCTGGGCGCAGAGGTCCCAGCCCTGGGTCCTGCCACGCGCTTCCCCAAGCTGGTAGTTGGAGCGGCTGCGGAGTGGGAGATGGGGCCCTGGGGCGAGACAGGTCCACGCGGACAGCATCTCGCCGAGAGTTAGCCCCGGGCAAGCACGCCGCCCTCGGAGGAACAGGCTTGAAAGGGGAGTGGGTCACTAGGGAGAGCGGCGGGCGACCGAAGAGGGGCTGGGCAGACCCCTGCGAGGGGAGAGTTGCCCCTCCACAATTCTCTCCTAAGGGAGAGACTCAAAGGCAGGCAGCTGGAAGCTGTCACTGTCGCGTGCGGCCGGGTAGGCGACCCCACCGAAGAGGAAGAGGCCGGAGTAGAGGCAGCCGTGCACCGCTAACCACCGCCTGCCAGAGAGGAAAAGGACGCCCCAGCTGGAGAACGAAAGCAGCTGCTGACGCCCCTAGAGCGTGGGGCCGAGGCCTCCCCCGGGTGTAACCGGAGAGCTGGGCGCAAGTGAGGGCCTTTTTTGATCGCTGGAGAGCCGACCCCACGACCCGGAGGCGGGCGCGCGGGGCGGCGGCGGCGCCAGGCGGGTGACCCTGGAGCGGGTGCGACTCCGAGCGCGTGGGACTGGAGACTGCTTTGCGGTGGGGAAGGGTTTTTCCGGGAGGTGTTGGGGCATTGCTGCGTGTCTGTGCTGCGGGAAGAACGGCAGAGTCCCGCTGCACGGGGGGTGGCGCGGCGCCTCGGCCAGGGCTGGGGTGGCGAGGTGTGTTTGGAGTGCTGTAGATTACCGCGGCCCCTCGTGGAGTCACGGTGGCGGTGGGAGATGGGGTGCCTGACGACACGGTGATCGAGGATAGCGACAGGTCGGGGAGAGGGAAGCCGTTGGATCCCAGCGCAGGGAAGGTGTGGTAAGGCGATGAAGGGCTGTCTGTGATCAGCCCACGGCTTTGAGCCCTTGGGGAAATCCTGGGCCTATTGAATTAGGTGAAAAGACAAACCGCCTCTTCAGACTGGGGCGCCTCAGAGTCTGAGCTGAGACTTCAACTAGCTGGGTTTCTCGGGCCCTTGGGCTTGCCGCTCCAGCTGTCTCTGCCCCTAAGGGTGCAGGATTCAAACTCGCTGCGCCACCTTTGCCTAAATGTTGAGTGGGCTCCGGGTGCGCTTCCCGCTGCTGCGAGACAGACACTAGGTTGCCCCGGGAGGGGTCGAGGGGCTAGAGGCAACCCAGGCTGAAGTCCATCCGCAGGGTGCCGATGGGACCGCCCAGAATGAGCATACGATGAAAGAGCTCTCAGTGAAAGGGCTTCCTAGCTGGTTCAAGTGATGAAGACCCCGCCTGCCAATTCAGGAGCCACTGTTCCATCCCAGGGTGGAGAAGATCCTCTGGAGGGAGAAATGGCAATCCACTCCAGTATTCTTGCCGGAAAAATCCCACGGACACAGGAGCCTGGCTGGTGAGCGAAGGTGAGGTTGCAGAGAGTTGCACACGACTGAACACACACACTGGATGAAAGAAAGATGAGCAGCTCCCGTCTGTAGCCCAGACCCTCAGAGCACTCACCTCTTCAGTTCTGACCAGTGTTGTCCCCTAGGCTTCAGATCTTTGTAAGACAAGGCCACCAATTTATGTCAAGCAGACATGAGGCACCCTAGGCACTGAGTTAGGATTACCAGGTGCATGAGTGCTGTGCAAAGGGAGGAGCAAGAAATACTTGATCCGCAGCTCTCTGTAGTATATGGACATTTGGTTCCTTCTCGTGGAGGGAGGATTTAAGAGCAACACTGCCCTGAACCAGAGGGCAGGTCCCTCCACAAGCTGCCAACCCCATAAGGGCAGCCGCAAACCAGCTCTCCATTTTGTATTAGATTGACCAAACCAGGCTGCAGGGTCTTATTAATTGTTTTTTATTTTATTGACTTATTTTGTTTGCAAATGCTTATATTGATAGGGGCCAAAGGTAGCTCAGATGGTAAGGCGTCTGCCTACAATTTGGGAGACCTGGGTTCGATCCCTGGGTTGGGAAGATCCCCTGGAGAAGGAAATAGCAACCCACTCCAGAATGCTTGCTTGGAAAATCCCATGGACCTAGGGGCCTGGTAGGCTACAGTCCATGGGGTCACAAAGAGTAGGACACGACTGAGGAGCTTCACCTTCTTTCACCTGTATTGAAAACAACTGATTATGTGAACTCCCTGCCTTTGTTGGTAGATTATTTTATGCTCCTCACAAAAGCTCAAAGTCATTTATTCCAAAGTTTCATCTGTTTGAGGAAGCTTTCAGGATAAAATCATCAGTTAACCCAGTTTCTGCCTGAATTTTTTCACTGATGAGGGGCAGTGCCTTAAATCCACCCCCCTCCTTGTTTTTTTGGCAGGTAGGCATAAATATATTTAATAAATGTACAACTTAAGTCCTTTCAACCAAGGAAGGCTGTTTCAGAATTTCAGTTCTTACTATGAAGTTATTTATGTATCATTCTACAATCAGAGTGGGCTTCCCTGGTGGCTCAGATGGTAAAGAATCTGCCTGCAGTGCAGGAGACCCAGGTTTGATCCCTGAGTCGAGAAGATCTTATGGAGAAGGTAATGGCAACCCATTCCAGTATTCTTGCCTGGAGAATTCCATGGACAGAGGAGCCTGGTGGGCTATAGTCCCTGAGGTTGCAAAGAGTCAGACATGACCGGGTAACTAACCATAACAACTGCAACCTGACTACCTAGATTCAAAATCCTGGCTTTAGTGCTTGACAGCTGTGTGACCTTGGGCAAATTACTTAACATTTCAGTGCTTCAATTTTCTCATCTTTAAAACCTGTTTAGTGATCGGTCCTCCCTAATAGAGTTGCTAAAGGCTTAGATTACCTTTTTAATTCTGTCCAGCACTGTGCTAGCAACTAAAAAACTATTTTTTAATGAGGATGCCTCTCTGACTCTTAACCAGTCTGCTGAGAGACAGATGTTGAAGAACTCTAATAAATAGGCCAAATCCTAGAAAAGATATACGAATTATGAGATTTCAAAGCACAGGAGAAGGAGCCATTCACTCTGCCTGTCAGAACAGGAAAGGCTTCACCAAGGAGGTAGAGGGGAGAGGGCAAGGAAGACATTCCAAACAAGGGATGAGGATGAGCAAAGAGTCAGTGGCTTCAGGGGTACTGATGCTGTGGTGAGAATAGGTGTTTTGGCATTTGCTAGTACATAGGAGCTGCAGAGGGAGCCTGGGGGAGTCGGGAGCACACAGCACTCCGTATTATCACAGACCATCTTTGTCACACTGAGCACATCAGCCTTTCTTCATCTCATTTTTTTTCCTATTGCAAAATAGGGTAGTAACAGTGAGTCCTAATGCAGGATATCCATGTTTCTGCCCCCAAGAGAGCCTGAACGTAAAGGGCTTTCTTTCCCTTAGGTTCAGTTAGCTGAGTTCGGGCAATGGGGAGCAACAGCAATACAGCAGAGGAGTCTGGTTACTTATTCCCCTAGGCTCCCTTGCTATGGTATGACTGCAAGCTGGCTATTTCTGAAGCTCACAGTGACTAGGTTTTTCTAGGGTAACCTGGAGGAGGAATGGCAATCCACTCCAGTATTCATGCTATTGCTCAAACTTTCGAGAAACTTCTGAGACTGAAAAACAGCATTGGTACCATTAGTAACTACACTAGGACAATAGGCAAAAACCAGGACGTATGGTCACCCTAGCTATTATTATAAGGTGTTGTTAATTGAAAGATGATCCTACTAATACACATCTTTTACTGGACCGTGAGTGTCTCAAGGCAAGAGTGCTTATTTGTGTTACATGAAGTCTGATATATTCAGTAAACATTGAGCTGTATTAGAATAGAGATGAGACTATTCCTTCTCCAGGGGATCTTCCTGACCCAGGGATCAAACTGCATCTCTTACACCTCCTGCATTGGCACACGGATTCTTTACTACTAGCGCTACCTGGGAAGTCCGCACACACAAAGTCTGATACATTCAACAAATGTTGAATTACATTGGAATAGAGATGAGGCTAGGGGTTGCAAAAAACTGTTATTGCCATGCTAAGGATTTAGAAAAGATTTCCTGATGCTGGGAAAGATTGAGGGCAGGAGGAGAAGGGGTGACAGAGGATGATGGTTGGATGGCAACATCAACTCAGTGGACATGAGTTTGAGCAAACTCCAGGAGATCATGAAGGACAGGGAAGCCTGGTGTGCTGCAGTCCATGGGTCACAATGAGTCGGACATGACTGAGGGATTGAACAACACAAATACAGACAGAACGTAAATTAACAGTTACTCAGGACTGAAGTGGTAGAGAACTAATAACTAAGTAATAACTAAGGGGTATGGGATTTCTTTTTGAAATGATAAAAATGTTCTAAAATGTATCATGGTGACACGTAAATTTCCAGTTGTTCGGTTCTGTATGAGCAGTAAGTATATTCAGTTTTTAAATTTTCAGTCATTCTAGTCATTTTTCAGTGGTACCTCAATGATCTTTTAATTTGCGTTTCTCTGGTGACTAATGGTGTTGACAGACTTTCCATTTGCTTATTTCCCATGCATATGCCTTCTTTGGGCTTCCCCAGCGGCTCAGACAGTAAAGAAACTGCTGACAATGTGGAAGCCTATGGTTAAATCCCTGAGTTGGGAAGATCCCCTGGAGAAGAGCAAGGCAACCCACTCAGGTATTCTTGCCTGGAGAATTCCATGGATAGAGGAGCCTGGTGGGCTCCAGTCCATGGGGTCCCAAAGAGTCAGACAAGTACTGAGTGACTAAAACTTTCACTTTCATCCCTTCTTTGTTTATGTGCAGTTTTTTTTTATGCTGTTTTTCTTTTATTAAACCGAGTTATTTTATTATTTATTCTTATGCTTGATGTATGTTTCACACATATTTCTAAGGTTTGTCATTTCATTTTCTTCAGTTTAGTTCAGTTCATTTCAGTCGCTCAGTCATGTCCGACTCTTTGCGACCCCATGAATCGCAGCACGCCAGGCCTCCCTGTCCGTCACCAACTCCCAGAGTTTACCTAAACTCATGTCCTTCGAGTTGGTGATGCCATCCAGCCATCTCATCTTCTGTCATCCACTTCTCCTCCTGCCCCCAATCCCTCCCAGCATCAGAGTCTTTTCCAATGAGTCAGCTCTTCGCATGAGGTGGCCAAAGTACTGGAGTTTCCGCTTTAGCTTCATTCCTTCCAAAGAACACCCAGGGTTGATCTCCTTTAGAATGGTTTGGTTGGATCTCCTTGCAGTCCAAGGGACTCTCAAGAGTCTTCTCCAACACCACAGTTCAAAAGCATCAATTCTTCAGCGCTCAGCTTTCTTCACAATCCAACTCTCACATCCATACATGACCACTGGAAAAAACCATAGCCTTGACTAGACAGACCTTTGTTGGCAAAGTAATATCTCTGCTTTTTAATATGCTATCTAGGTTGGTCATAACTTTCCTTCCAAGGAGTAAGTGTCTTAATTTCATGGCGGCAATCACCATCTGCAGTGATTTTGGAACCCCCAAAAATAAAGTCTGACACTATTTCCACTGTTTCCCCATCTGTTTCCCATGAAGTGATGGGACCGGATGCCATGATCTTTGTCTTCTGAATGTTTAGCTTTAAGCCAACTTTTTCGTTCTCCTCTTTCACTTTCATCAAGAGGATTTTTAGTTCCTCTTCACTCTCTGCCATAAGGGTGGTGTCATCTGCATATCTGAGGTGATTGATATTTCTCCCAGCAATCTTGATTCCAGCCTTTGCTTCTTCCAGTCCAGCGTTTCTCATGATGTACTCTGCATCAAAGTTAAATAAGCAGGGTGACAATATATAGCCTTGACATACTCCTTTTCCTCTTTGGAACCAGTCTGTTGTTCCATGTCCAGTTCTAACTGTTGCTTCCTGACCTACATATAAGTTTCTCAAGAGGCAGGTCAGGTGGTCTGGTATTCCCATCTTTTTCAGAATTTTCCACAGTTTATTGTGAACCACACAGTCAAAGGCTTTGGCATAGTCAATAAAGCAGAAATAGATGTTTTTCTGGAACTCTTGCTTTTGCCATGATCCAGCGGATGTTGGCAATTTGATCTGGTTCCTCTGCCTTTTCTAAAACCAGCTTAAACATCAGGAAGTTCACGGTTCACGTATTGTTGAAGCCTGGCTTGGAGAATTTTGAGCATGACTTTACTAGCGTGTGAGAAGAGTGCAATTGTGCGCTAGTTTGAACATTCTTTGGCATTGCCTTTCTTTGGGATTGGAATGAAAACTGACCTTTTCCAGTCCTGTGGCCACTGCTGAGATTTCCAATTTGGCATATTGAGTGCAGCACTTTCACAGCATCATCTTTCAGGATTTGAAAGAGCTCCACTGGAATTCCATCACCTCCACTAGCTTTGTTCGTAGTGATGCTTTCTAAGGCCCACTTGACTTCACATTCCAGGATGTCTGGCTCTAGATGAGTGATCACACCATCATGATTATCTGGGTTGTGAAGATCTTTTTTGTACAGTTCTTCTGTGTATTCTTGCCACCTCTTCTACTTTTGCTTCTTGCCAAATCATCTGGTTCTGTTAGGTCCATACCATTTCTGTCCTTTAATGAGCCCATCTTTGCATGAAATGTTCCCTTGGTATCTCTAATTTTCTTGAAGAGATCTCTAGTCTTTCCCGTTCTGATGTTTTCCTCTATTTCTTTGCACTGATTGCTGAAGGAGGCTTTTTTATCTCTCCTTGCTATTCTTTGGAACTCTGCATTCAAATGGGAATATCTTTCCTTTTCTCCTTTGCTTTTCACTTCTCTTCTTTTCACAGCTATTTGTAAGGCCTCCTCAGGCAGCCATTTTGCTTTTTTTGCCTTTCTTTTCCAGGGGGATGGTCTTGATCCCTGTCTCGTGTACAATGTCATGAATCTCCGTCCATAGTTCATTTTCTTAATAGAGCAGAAAATTGTATTTGATGGAGTATAACTGATTTTTTTTCTTTTATGGATTGAGCTCTTGGTGTCTAGGAAATCTGTCAAATCTTTGTTTTTTTCTAGAAGTCTGTAGTTTTTGTCTTTACATTTAAGTCTGTGCACTGTTTTGAGTTAATATTTGTATATGGTGTGAGATATGGATGAAAGTTTATTTTCTCACATATGCAATTTTTCCAGCTTCACCTATTGGAAAGATTACCCTTTCTCCACTGAATTGCCTTTTTACCTTTCTCAAAAATTGATCAAGCATATATATGCTTGTCTAGACTAATTTCTAAAATAACTGCAGATGGTGACTGCAACCATGAAATTAAAAGACGCTTACTCCTTAGAAGGAAAGTTATGACCAACCTAGATAGCATATTCAAAAGCAGAGACATTACTTTGCCAACAAAGGTCCGTCTAGTCAAGGCTATGGTTTTTCCTGTGGTCATGTATGGATGTGAGAGTTGGACTGTGAAGAAAGCTGAGTGCTGAAGAATTGATGCTTTTGAACTGTGGTGTTGGAGAAGACTCTTGAGAGTCCCTTGGACTGCAAGGAGATCCAACCAAACCATTCTAGAGGAGATCAACCCTGGGTGTTCTTTGGAAGGAATGAAGCTAAAGCGGAAACTCCAGTACTTTGGCCACCTCATGCGAAGAGTTGACTCATTGGAAAAGACTCTGATGCTGGGAGGGATTGGGGGCAGGAGGAGAAGGGGACGACAGAGGATGAGATGGCTGGATGGCATCACTGACTCGATGGATGTGAGTCTGAGTGAACTCCAGGAGTTGGTGATGGACAGGGAGGCCTGGTGTGCTGGGATTCATGGGGTCGCAAAGAGTCGGACACGACTGAGTGACTGAACTGAACTGAACTGAGACTAATTTTTATTCTGTGTATTGGTCAATGTGTCTGTCCTTTTGCCAACACCACACTGCCTTGGTTTTTGTAACTTTCTAATAAGTCTTGAAATAAGGAAATATGAACTCTCCAACTTTATTCTCTTTCAAAATTATTTTGGCTAATCTAAATTGTTTGCCTCTATATACATTTTATAATAAGCTTGTAAAATCGTACCAAAAAATCATGATGGGATTTATTTTGGATTGCATTAAATCTATAGAATCACCTGGGAGCATTAACATCTTAACACTATCGAATCTTCCAATCCATGAACATGATATTTATTCCCCCTGCTTGCTTTTTTTAATATTTTAAGTTCAGAATACAGATTTTACATGTATTTTTTGGTTTTTTTTCCCTATGGTTTTATCAAAATACAATTCACATGCCATCTTATTGTTCAGTTGCTCAGTCGTGTCTGCCTCTTTGTGACCACATGGATTGCAGGACACCAGGCTCCTCTGTCTTCCACTATCTCCCAGAATTTGTTCAAACTCCAGTCCATCGAGTCGGTGATGCCATCCAACCATCTCACCCTCTGTTGTCCCCTTCTCCTCTTGCCTTCAATCTTTCCCAGCATCAGGGTTTTCCAATGAGTTGGCTTTTCATACTAGGTGGCCAAAGTATTGGAGTTTCAGCTTCAGCGTCAGTCCTTCCATTGAATATTCAGGGTTGATTTCCTTTAGGATTGACTGATTTGATCTCCTTGCAGTCCAAGGGACTCTCATGAGTCTTCTCCAGCACCACAATGCTCATGTTTTTTTATGGTCCAACTCTCACATCCATACATGCACATACCATACAATTTAGTCATTTAAAGTATACAGTTCAACTTTTTTTTAATAGATTCGCCGGTTCCAGTCTCACAATTTCCTCCCTTTGTTTTCCTTCAGTCCTAAGGATGATAATGATTCCTAATATTATTAGTCTTTGGGTACCTTGCCATCCCTTATTTGTTTGACTTCAGTGCTTCTCAAGTTTTAGTACATATGAGTCACTTGGAGATCCTGTTAAAATGCAGATTCTAAACTCAGTAGTTCTGGTGTAGGAGCTGGTGCTCCTTGGCTCCATCAGTCTCCCAGGTGATGCTGACGCTGCTGATTTGGTGATTATACTAGACTAGGAAGTGTTTACAGTTCTACCCTTTATTTAAGAGGTTTTTTGTTTACTAATTTTTTTATTTGAAACATCTGCTATAATTTTTTTTTCCCCATGGAGACTCTGGTCACTATATAAGGAAACAAGAAAAAAGTTGATATTGTCATTCATAAGCTCAATTTCTTTCCCTGTTGTTGAAACAATTGGTTAAAAATTTTTTCTAGGCAATGTTAAATTTACCAGTAACTCAAACTCTGCCCTGTTCCTGTTGCTTTTTTACTGTTTGAAAGACAATATTTCAGTCCCTGGCATTTCTTATTTTTCTCTGGTTTTCCAAAGCTGACAAAATTCTTGATTTTCTTTTTAAAAGCAAAATTAAGTCTGTAAGTGTCAATCCTTGTAGGCTTGTGCTACTCCTTAATACATGCTCCTTTTTAAAATCTGATCTTATTAAGGAGCATGCTGTGAAATGATCTGCTCCCTGGAGTATGATGACTTGGCCTGGTGGTCACTTTCTTTGGCAGCCAGCCCCAGAGCTGGGTCGGTTCCCATAGTTCTGGCATCTCTAATTCTCAGATAATTCCTTTCTCCCTGTAACCATTTATTGTAATATCAGTTATTACTCCTTTTTTGTGAGCCTAAAACTTTACATAGTTGAAGTCCCTTCGACCGTTAGATATTGACACTGGATTGGAACAGATTCATACATACATACCTATATATTCGAGCAACAATATCACTTCTACATTTTCACCTTTTGTCTCAACCTGTTTGCGATTCATCATTCTACCATCATCAATTTCTACCAGCTGAATAACTCTCTGGCCCATGAGATTCCTCTGCACTGCCATTTCTCTTCTTGTCAACTCCTTCCTTTAGAATGAGGTAAAATTTTCTCTCCCTATTTCAATCATCTATCAATATCTTGATTCCTCATCTATCAATATCTTGATTCCTCATCTATGAATATCTATTGGATTGCTTTCATTTCCTTTTGTTAATTTATCTGGCTAGAGGGCATTGCTCAACCAGTCCATCCTAAAGGAGATCAGTCCTGGGTGTTCATTGGAAGGACTGATGTTGAAGCTGAGCCTCCAATCCTTTGGCCACCTGATGCAAAGAGCTGACTCATTGGGAAAGATCCTGATGCTGGGAAAGATTGAGGGCAGGAGGAGAAGGGGACGACAGAGGATGAGATGGTTGGATGGCATCACCGACTCAATGGACATGGGTTTGGGTGGACTCTGGGAGTTGGTGATGGACAGGGAGGCCTGGCGTGCTGTGGTTCATGGGGTTGCAAAGAGTCGGACATGACTGAGCAACTGAACTGAACTGAAAGTTCAGTCATGTGGGAAGGGGAGAGGGTAGGACTGTACTCTGAAGATGCAGTTGACTGCAGTTTACAGAGTGGAGGCAGTGTAGTTCAGCCACATGACATCATAAAATATGTTTGGCCAAATGCACATGAAATGCTATTCAACATCACTAGTCTTTAGGGAAATCCAAATTAAACCACAATTATTTAGCACCTCCTAGAATGGTGAAAGTTAGAAAAAATTGGCAATACCAATTGTTAGGGAGGATGTGAAGTAATGAATTCTGATGTATTGTTAATGAGAATGTAAAATACACAACTACTTTGGGAAACAACTTGGCAATTTCTTACAAACATTAAATAATAAGTCATATGATTCAATAATTCCATTCAGAGGTACTTATAAGAGAGATAGGAACTTGTACCCACAAAAAGAATATTCATAGCAGCTTTATTCATAGTAGCCCTGAAATGGAAACAATCCAAGAGTCCCTCAACAGTTTAATCGTTAACTATATTGTGGGCTATCTATACAATTGGATACTACTCAACAATAAAATAGGGGCTTCTCCAGTGGCTCAGTGGTAAAGAATCCACCTATAAAGTGGGAGCTGCAGGAGACGTGGGTTTGATCCCTGGGTTGGAAGATCCCCCAGAAGAGGACACGGCAAGCTGCTCCAGTATTTTTGCCTGGAGAATCCCACGGACAGAGGAGCCTAGCAGGCTACAGTCCATCGGGTCCCAAGGAGTCGGACATGACTGAAGCGACTTAGCATAGTCACAATAAAATAAAATAATCCACAGATAATGCAAAATGTGGATAGGTCTCAAAAGCATTATGCTAAATGAAACAAGCTAGACACAGAAAAGTGCATACAATATGATTCCATTTAAATAAAATTCTAAAAACCCAAAACGTACTTATAGAAAGCAAAATAGTAGTGGCCTGGGGTCTCACGTAGGGTGGATTTACTTTAAAGGGCACAAAAGGAATTTTTGAAGTGACAAAATATGTTTTCAGTTCTTTTCTTATAGCCAAACTGATGGATCTTTTTTTTTAATTAATTAATCTGCTTTTGGCTGTGCTGGGTCTTCATTGCAAAAGTTGCAGCTAGAAGGGGCTACTCTTCGCTGCAGCGCGCAGACTTCCCATTGCAGCTTCTCTCATTCTAGAGCACGGGCTCAATAGCTGTAGCCCACGGGCTTAGTTGTTCCATGGAATGTGGGATCTTCCCTCACCAAGGATCAAACCCATGTCCCCTGCATTGGCAGGTGGATTCTTAACCACTAAACCACCAGGGACATCCCCAAAGTGTTTTTTATTATGATTGTGGTGGTGATTACATGAATGAATTAATTTGTCACCGTTCACTGATCTCTATACTTAAAATGGACATGTATTATTGTCTATCAATTATACATAATAAAATTTATTTTTAAAATTACTGTACCAAGGTAGCTCTTGTTATATAAAAAACTATAAGAGTAGGGCTCTTTTGTCTACTTAGATTTATCGAATATCTACTCTGTTAGACAACAGGCCAGGTATCTTTCATGCACATTTCATTTAGTCATCACAACGCGCTTAGTCACTCAGTCGTGTCTGGCTCATTGTGACACTTTGCCCTGTAGCCTGCCAGCTTTCTCTGTCCCTGGAGTTTTTTGGGCAAGAACACTTGAGATGTTTGCCATTTTCCTTCTCCAGGGGGTCTTCCCGACCCAGGGATTGAACCTGTGTGCATTGCAGACACATTCTTTTCCCGCTGAGCCGTCGGAGAAGCCCAAGTTATCTGATAACTGCTCTATTTTACAGATGAAGATAATGAAGCACAGAGACTTTAAGAAAATTGCCTAATGTCCAGTTATCATTGTGACATTAGGAAGTGGCGGAAACTCCATCCCTGCCTTAACACTCACATCATTCTTCATGCAGCTCTTTGAAATTTTACTTACCAAGTGTAAGAGAATCACCAGCATTACTGAAACACTAAGAAACAGAAGGTTTTGCATTTGAAGGAGAATCCTCAGATGTGAGGAGACAGGCAAACCTAATTCTGTTGTTATTGAGGGTATGTTTATCACAACTTGGGACACCTCCATATATGCACTCAACATGCCTCACTATTGTGGTTTTGTTAGGTTATTTCACCTGACCCTTGAGACTCCCTTCCTTCCTGCTGCCGCTATCATATCACACCCAGGGTCTGCTGATCCCTTTTAATACTCTGATCCCAGTCTAGACAAAGCCCCTCCTTAGTACCCCTTTGCGTGCTTTTTTGTTTGTTTTTTTTCCATGTGGGCTTAGTTGCTCAGCCATGTCCAACTCTTTCCAACCCCTTGGACTGTAGCCTGCCAGGCTCCTCTGACCTTGGGATTTTTCAAGCAAGAACACTAGGGTGGGTTGCTATTTCCTTCTCCAGGGAATCTTCCTGACCCAGGGATCAAGCCTACGTCTCCTGTGTTTCCTGCATTGCAGGCAGATTCTTTACCCACTGAGCCATGTTGTTCCCCTTTAGCCTAACAGAACTGAACAAAACTTAAAACAAACAAACAAAAAAGACTTTAATGGTGCTGCTGCTACTGCTAAGTCACTTCAGTCATGTCTGACTCTGTGCGACCCCATAGACGGCAGCCCACCAGGCTCCCCCGTCCCTGGGATTCTCCAGGCAAGAACACTGGAGTGGATTGCCCTTTCCTTCTCCAAGGCATGAAAGTGAAAAGTGAAAGTGAATTCACTCAGTCGTGTCCGACTCTTAGCGACCCCATGGACTGCAGCCCACCAGGCTCCTCCGCCCATGGGATTTTCCAGGCAAGAGTAGTGGAGTGGGTTGCCATTGCCTTCTCCACTTTAATGCTACTGGAGTACAAAAGGCAAATAAGCAAAGTGGATAATTATGATTAAAACCATCTGACTTACAAAATATTCTTACCGTCTGTTAATTAAATGTTTATCAGTCATATATTATGGGAAGAAGAAATTATTCACTATAAGACATGTGTATAGTATATCATTTCTGTTAAAAGGAGGATAGAAAAAGAAAGGCTCCTAAAGCAAATGTGCATAGAATGTCTTCAGAAGGAAGGATGCACAGGAAATTGCTAATAGTGTTTGCTTCTGTGAGAGGGCATATGGGGCAGGTGTGGGCCAAGTTAATAAACACTGTGGGCACCTCAACCATATCCATTTTACCCAAATGTATTTGGAAAACTGACTTTTTCTCCAGGGATGTCTCTGATTGACATAAATATGGTTCCATGTTCTTGACCTGTTACATGTGACCCAATTTTGTCTGGTGAAATGAGAGGATAGTATTGCTGCAAGCTTCTGGAATTATGCTTTTTCACTCTTAGGAGGGATTAACACAATGCTTGCCTGGTGGTTCAGACAGCAAAGGATCTGCCTGCTGATTCATGAGACCCGGGTTCGATTCCTGGGTCAGGAAGATCCCCTGGAGAAGGGAATGGCAACCTAATCCAGTATTCTTACCTGGAGAATTCCACAGAGAGAGGAGCCTGGCAGGCTACAGTCCATGGGTTGCAAAGAATTGGACATGACTGAGCTATAATCACTTCTGCTTTTCATCAGCTTTTCTCTTCTGCTGGACACAAACAAGGGAGAATGAAGTCAACTGTTTCCATTTACAACTATGCAAGAAATCAGCCTCAGGCTGAAGCCCATGAACTAGAGAGCAAAGTAGAAAGACAGGAAAAATCTGGTCCTTGATGATACTGTTAAGCTGCTAACTCAACTAACTCTTGAACACTATCTTGCATTTCTTTGATAAATGAGCTAATACATTTCCCTATCATTTAAGCCAGTTTTGGTCAAGTGTCCAGTTTCTGCTACTTGTAGCTGAAAACAATTAATGAGATGGAGGCTGTTTCCCTTCTATATACATTCTATCTTTTTTTTTTTTAAATCATGTGCATGTACATCTATTTTAAAAGATTGTAAGAATTTACTGTGTTCCAGGCATTGAGAAATAGAGAGTATTCAAGTGCCCTTTAATCTTAAAATCTCTTTAAGAGATTTGCTTGTTTCTCCTCAATGAGGTCAACCATCCCAACTCCTCTACAAGAAAAATATGGATTTACACTTCACAGAGTTAATACAGGCTGGACTATATGAAACTGACATTTCTGTAGGTCAAGATGGTCAAATATTGGCAATTTTTCAGTATAAATCACTAAACACAGTGTTCACATAGAAGAAATTACACATAAGTTACACACATTATTAGGCTCATCAGACTCCCATGCCAATGCCCTGAATAAGCTTGGCCATTAATCAGCTTTCCCTTAGGCTTTTCCCAGTTGCTGGCTATTTTCATTTCTACCCCTAGATCACAGAGAATTGATGGCAAAAGACCAGATCAATACATATTCATGCTGTCTACTCCTATTTTTTTTATTTTTTATTTTCTAGTGCCTGCCATTCCCTCTGGCTGCTATTCCACGCTTTCTACTGACAGAGTAAACCAAATCTTCCCAGCAGGAGTGCCCTGAAAAAGTGAAAGTTGCTCAGTTGCGTCTGACTCTTCGACCCTATAGACCATTCAGTCCATGGAATTCTCCAGCCCAGAATACTGGAGTGGGTAGCTGTTCCCTTCTCCAGAGGATCTTCCCAACCTGAACCCAGGTCTCCCGTATTGCAGGCAGATTCTTTAAAAGCTGAGCTACAAGGGAAGCCCAGGAGTGCCCTATCCCTGCTAATATACAAATTGGCACATATATCTATAGCTCACAGCATCCCTTTTCCTTTCCAAAGATGCTGGACCCCAGACCCTTCCCTGTCAATTGTCTGATGGTGAAGCACAAAGTAAAAGAAACAAAAAGACACGAATATATCATGACATAGAGTATTGGTTAGCTGCTGCTGCTGCTGTTGCTGTCACTTCAGTCGTGTCCGACTCTGTGCAATCTCATAGATGGAAGCCAACCAGGCTCCCCCATGTATTGCTGCATAAAAAATTACCCAAAATATAGAGGCTTTAAACAATAAACACTGATTATCTCACAGTCTCTGCAGGTCAGGAAGTCAGAAGCAGCATATCTGGGTGGTTCTGCCTCAGGGTCTCTTATGACATTACAGTCATGGTGATGTTGGTTGGGGCTGCAGTCCTCTGAAGCCTTGGCAAGGGCAGAAGGGGCTGCTCCCAAGGCAGCTCACTCAGATGCCTGGCAAGTTGGCACTGGTTGTTGGTGAAATGATGCAGTTCTTTCCCATGTAGATGTCACCATAGGGCTGATTGAATATCCTTGTAACATGGTAGCTGACTTTCCCCAAATAAGTAATCCACAACAGAGAAATGAGCCAAGTGGAAGTTGTGAGGTAGACAGTTAGGAAAGTCACACACACACTGCAACATCCCATCTGTTATCAAGTTCTCTCTTTTCAATACAGGAGGTGACCACACAGGGGTTACCAAGAGGCAAGAATTGTAGGGACTATCTTGGTGGCTGATATAGCTGTAATTGTCTCCATTTCACAGATGAGAAATCTGATGCTTGTAGGGTCTATAGATGTGTTAAAGTCACACATTTTATAAGAATTTGGTAGATGCTGATGGGAAGCCAATGCAGGCTGACTTTCACTGGTTTCTATGTCATCCTGTCCCTGACATCAGTTCAGTTCAGTTCAGTTCAGTCGCTCAGTCGTGTCCGACTCTTTGTGATCCCACGAATTGCAGCACGCCAGGCCTCCCTGTCCATCACCATCTCCTGGAGTTCACTCAGACTCACGTCCATCGAGTCCGTGATGCCATCCAGCCATCTCATCCTCGGTCGTCCCCTTCTCCTCCTGCCCCCAATCCCTCCCAGCATCAGAGTCTTTTCCAATGAGTCAACTCTTCGCATGAGGTGGCCAAAGTACTGGAGTTTCAGCTTTAGCATCATTCCTTCCAAAGAAATCCCAGGGCTGATCTCCTTCAGAATGGACTGGTTGGATCTCCTTGCAGTCCAAGGGACTCTCAAGAGCCTTCTCCAACACCACAGTTCAAAGGCATCAATTCTTCGGCGCTCAGCCTTCTTCACAGTCCAACTCTCACATCCATACATGACCACAGGAAAAACCATAGCCTTGACTAGATGGACCTTAGTCGGCAAAGTAATGTCTCTGCTTTTGAATATACCACACCCCAGAATGACTTCGCATTGCTTTGTCACCATTAAATTAGTGTTTAATTATTTTGTAATTTTTCAGTTTTCTTATAAGGCTATACATATGATAGACCTTAAGTGAATAGTTACTTACATATACATCCAATAGAGTAACTTTTAAACGTAAAAGAATTAACACCCTTATTACAAAGTTTCGGCTTGGCTATTATGTATGCCCAATTGATATTCTAGTTTCAGTAGAAAATTATATTAATAATTGTTATCATTATTAAGGGAACTGGAAGAGTGATTGGACAAGAATTAGACTGACCCTCACGGAGAGGATTGAGGAGGAAAAAGAAGCTAAGTCCATCAATTCTTTTTAGAGTTAATCCAAAACTGAGTCTGATCACCTGTTTTTCTCTGATCTTTATTATCATCAGCCTTCCCTATCAGATAAAACAGATTAACCAGAATGTGACTGAATTTAAATGTGTAATCAATTCTTCTCTGGTTCTATGCAATGACAAAGTTTATATTTGTGTTTCGATTGAAAACTTTTTTTAACTTTTAATTTTTGTTTAGATAAATTACATATGTGTACACATACAATTTATTTATAAGAATCTTTGATAATCCAACCTCTCAGAGAAAAGCACGTTAATATGCTATGTTTTCTCCTAAAACAGTGAATTTTTTAAAAAATTGAAGTATAGCTGATTTACAACATTATGCCAGTCTTTGTGTACAGCAGAGCAACTCATTGCTTTGCCAACAAAGGTCCGTCTGGTCAAAGCTATGGTTTTTCCAGTAGTCATGTATGGATGTGAGAGCTGGACTATAAAGAAAGCTGAGCACCGAAGAATTGATGCTTTTGAACTGTGTTGTTGGAGAAGACTCTTGAGAGTCTGATCCAACCAGTCCATCCTAAAGGAAATCAGTCCTGAATATTCATTGGAAGGACTGATACTGAAGCTGAAACTCCAATACTTTGGCCACTTGATGCGGAGAACTGACTCATTGGAAAAGACCCTTACGCTGGGAAAGATTGAAGGCGGGAGGAGAAGGGGACGACAGACAATGAGAGGGTTGGATGGCATCATCCATTCAATGTATATGAGTTTGAGTAAGCTCTGGGAGTTGGTGATGGACAGGGAAGCCTGGAGTGCTGCAGTCCATGGGGTTGCAAAGAGTCAGACACGACTGAGCGACTGAACTGACTGACTGAAAGCGACTCGGTTATACACATACAGACAAACTTTTTTGTACTCTTTTCCATTATGATTTATCACAGGATATGGAATATAGTTCCTTATGCTATACGCTAGGACACTGTTGTTTATCCTTCTGTATGAAATAGTTTGTGTCTACCAACACCAGACTCCCAGTACATCCCTCTTCCTCCCCATCCCCTTGGCAATAGCAAGTCTATTCTCTATGTCTAAGAGTCTGTTTCTGTTTTGCAAATAGGTTCGCTGTGCCATATTTTAGATTCCACATATAAGTGATATCATGTATTCGTCTTTCTCTTTCTGACTTACTTCACTTAGTATGATAATCTCTAGTTACATTAAAACAGTGAATATCTTTGTATAAATAAGGTGATGCTAAAAATAGTACTTTATCTTTTTTTCTACTTAACATTTTTATATTGTTGAAGATTCAAGAACATTGCTTTTTTAATAGTCCCTTGATTATTTCTGATTGCAGAGGTACTATGACCTCTGCAAAAAATTTGGAAATTTCTGAAAAATACAAAAACAAGAATCACTCACAATCCTACCATTCAGATACCCATTGTCAGTATTTCTGTATATTCACTTCTAGATTTTTCTCTACACATATTTACATATATAGATAAATACAGTGCTAAGCCATGTCCGACTCTTGTGATTCCATGAACTGTAGCCTGCCAGACTCCTCTGTCCATGGAATTCTCCAGGTGAGAATACTGGAGTGGGTTGCCATTTTATATAAATAAATGTATATTTGTAAAAACAAAAGGGGTATTTTGTTTTATAGTCACCTTTTCACTTAAAAGTATATCAGAACATCTTTCCATATTAATGCATACAAGCCTTCATTACATTTTTGACGAGCACAACGACCCACTGATATCTGGATTATACCTCTATTTCATTTTTATAAATAAGCCTGTGGGCAATAATCTAGCACATAGATCTTTCACTACTCATTTAGTTATTTCCTTAGAATATATTCCAAGTAGTGATGTTGATGAATATTGTAGGGACTTGAGAAAACCCCTCATCTTTAGCCACCTCTGTCTGCCTTCAGGGCTTTGTAATAACTCCCTCTACATTTCAGAAGTGTTGTAGAAATATCCCTGGTGCTTGTGGGCTTTGCAAGTCCCTATGCTCCAGAGGAAGCCCAGGGGCAGGGAAGGAAATAAAGGCAGGCAGAACTGGGCAGCTGACTGGGTGTGAGCATTACCCCTCTAGCTGCACTGAGCTGAGGGGCTCTGGAGGATGGCATCAACAGTGTCTGCTGTAGTATTGCTAATCTGGTTTTATGTTATGTTTTTAAGTTTTTGGCTACTTCCCTTGGCATGTGAGACCTTACTTCCCAGACCAAGGATCGAACTCTTATCCCCTGCATTGAAAAGTGGGGTCTTAACCACTGGACTGAGAGGGAAGTCCCTAACCCAGTTTTAAAGTTGAACTGGAATTCAGGAAGGTTACCTGCCCAAAGTTACACTGTAAGTGAGCAGCAGAACTGGGGATCCATTTAGTGTGACTACAATCCCATACTTGTTGCTCTTTCTAAATCACGTTAACGTTGTATGTACACTCTGGACATTTTGGAGTTAATCCCAGAAATTTGGACCTAAGAAATACATTAGACATTTTTGAGTCCGTTCCTTAGGACGAGAACTCAGGAGTCAGGAAGGCTAATTAGTCTCTAAGTCTGAGATTGTAGAGCTGGATGGTTTCAGAGTAGGATCATCCCTGCAGACTGCCATACACTGCTCCTTCCACAACAATGCACAGCCCCGCTCTGTAAATATATTTAACTCATTAAGAAAATTAAAAGATACAGATCTACTTTTATTTCAAATCTAATATACATTTGAAAGTTAATATTACAGAATGGCCTCATTTCTTCTAAGTAGTATCAAGAGCCCTGTGTCTAATGGAATCTTAAAGATTATTCCACATTTGATTATTCCTCTTCCTGCTGCCTCATACTTTCTCCTAGGAAGTCATTTCCCAAATAAAAGTGTTATAGCTGAAATTAAATTAGCAATTAAAAATAAATTAACTACTTGCTATAGTCTCTAGGAGCCACTTTGTATGAACTAAAGTGTTATTTAGCAAACTAAAAATCATCTGTATAATTTTATTCATATTCACCATTTCCGCAGGTGCTATGAACAGGGACTTCTGTAGTTTTATAATATGAGGAAACTAATCTAAGATGTTTTCTCTAGTGCAAAAGCAAACTATAAAGACCCATCATAAGACTGTGAGTTCAGTCGCTCAGTCATGTCCAACTCTTTGCGACCCCATGAATCACAACATGCCAGGCCTCCCTGTCCATCACCAAATCCCGGAGTTCACTCAGACTCACGTCCATCGAGTCAGTGATGCCATCCAGCCATCTCATCCTCTGTCATCCCCTTCTTCTCCTGCCCCTAATCCCTCCCAGCATCAAAGTCTTTTCCAATGAGTCAACTCTTCGCATGAGGTGGCCAGAGTACTGGAGTTTCAGCTTTCACATCATTCCCTCCAAAGAAATCCCAGAGCTGATCTCCTTCAGAATGGACTAGTTGGGTCTCCTTGGAGTCCAAGGGACTCTCCAGAGTCTTCTCCAACACCACAGTTCAAAAGCATCAATTCTTCGGCACTCAGCTTTCTTCATAGTCCAACTCTCACATCCATACATGACTACTGGAAAAACCATAGCCTTGACTAGACAGACCTTTGTTGGCAAAGTAATATCTCTGCTTTTCAATATGCTATCTTGGTTGGTCATAACTTTTCTTCCAAGTGCGGGGGGCGCTCCACAGAAAGAGAGAGGCAGTGGAACTTCCCTCAGCAAAGCCGAGGGGTCCCAGGGAGAGGTGAGCCCTGCTGTCCGCCAACCCAGCCCCTCTGCCAGCGAGAGACAATCAGCGGAGCAAGAGACAATCAGACGCGACAGGGATTCCCCCTGAGCAGTTCCGCTTTATTGCCACCAACTCTTGGTTTATATAGGCAAGCAAGGAGGTTTTGCGAGGGACTTTCTACAGTTGCACCAATCACATTAAAGGTCAAATTGTAATATGACATAGTTGCACCAATCTTGTTAAAGGTCAAATCATAATATGCCATAGTTGCACCAATCACATTAAAGGTCAAATCGTCATGCACCTTCATTGTAACGGAGTCTATGTGATCACGCGCTGTCCACGTGCATGCAAATCAAGAGAGCCAATCAAAAGTTTTGACAAACAACTTACGCCACGCCCTCATCTCTTCCGCCAGGCACCATCTTAGCTGTAAACCGCAAAGCTAGCCCTTCTTTTTCAAGGTTTCCCACTTAGGGCCCCACACCAAGGAGTAAGCGTCTTTTAATTTCATGGCTGCAGTCACCATCTGCAGTGATTTTGGAGCCCCCCAAAATAAAGCCTGACACTGTTTCCATTGTTTCCCCATCTATTTCCCATGGAGTGATGGGGCCAGATGCCATGATCTTCGTTTTCTGAATGTTGAACTTTAAGCCAACTTTTTCACTCTCCACTTTCACTTTCATCAAGAGGCTTTTGAGTTCCTCTTCACTTTCTGCCATAAGGGTGGTGTCATCTGCATATCTGAGGTTATTGATATTTCTCCCGGCAATCTTGATTTCAGCTTGTGCTTCTTAATGGCAACCATTTAAAATAGGGTGGGGGGGGGATGTCATTACACCATTTTTATCATTTGATGAACTAATTGAAAGAAGCACAGTGGGATTTCCCTGGTGGTCCAGTGGTTAAGAATCCACCTGCCAACGCAGGGGAGATGAGTTCAATCCCTGGTCTGGGAAGATTGCATGCCACGGAGCAACGAAGCCCGTGTGCCCTGGAGCTCATGCTGCACAACAAAAGCCACCACATTGAGAAACCTGCACGCTGCAACCGGAGAGTCGCCCCTGCCCACCGCAGCTCGAGAAAGCCTGCAGGCAGCATTGCAGACCCAGTGCAGCCAAAAGTTAATTATTTTTTACAAAAAAGGAGGCACAGTAATTCTTATCTAAAATTACACGAAAATTAGACACATTGCTTGTATCTAGGGGAAAACAAATTTTTATCAAAATTTTAGCTTGAAAATTAATGCCATATGTGGGGATTCTGATTTAATGCAAAGTCACGCTAACAATACGATTCCCCATAAGGAATCCACAGACACTGACTAGTTGTTTTCTTTATTATTTTTGCAGTTTTTTAAAACCCTCATATTATTTTTACTCATCTTATAAGTATTTAATTTATACTATGCAACATGAATTGCTTTGAAGCTTCCTCCTTCTTTCCCCTGACCCAGTGCCACAAAGAGCAGGATGTAACATTCTTCATTCTTATCTCATCGGAGTGATGTAATTTTTTCATAGTGGGCTTTTTCTTGTTCCTGTATGCATGTGCGCTCAGTCACTTCAGTCATGTCCGACTCTGTGACCCTATGGAATGTAACCTGCCAGGCTCCCCTGTCCACGGCATTCTCCAGGCAAGAACACTGGAGTGGGTTGCCATTTCCTCCTCCAGGGGATCTTCCCAACCCAGGAATCGAACCCGTGTCTCTTATGTCTCCCGCATTGGCAGGTGGGTTCTTTACCACTAGCACCACCTGGGATGTCCCTGTATAGCCTTGAGTATTTCTGCTATCTTATATGTGAATTTCCAGGAATGTTCTTCCTATGTAGGAGAAGAGAGGACAAAAAAAGAAGACCAAAGAGGAGAGGATGGTGCAAAGCATTTTCAAAAGAATCAATGTAGTAAAAATATTTATTTAAAGAAATAGAATATGTTACATTCTTACATATTTGGATAGCAGCAGCTTCTTTGTTTCAGGATTCAGGGATGAGTTTTCCCCTGATGGAAATATGTAATACATAATCATATGGCTAAAAGAGAGCTTCTAATTTCATCTTTTCATCTTCAGGCAGACCTATCCCTAAGTCATTTTGGGTAGACAGACTTCATTGTTTGTGAAAAGGTTGGTAAGAAGAGAAAGTGTCTTTTGAAAAGTACCCTTAGTAAACATTTGTATTATAAAGTACAATTCAACTCTAAAAATGTAATGTTTTATCTCTCACTTTGAGAAGTGCCTCAAAGTAACACAGTTGCTACTTTCTATCTGTAGTCAAGATTCTGTACTAAGTACCTTTCTGCAGTGTTCTCAGACTTCTTAGATAATGTCCCATTCAACAAATGCTACCTTCCCCAGAGCTCTCCAGCAAATCTTCAACACCAAATGCATGTCCAACAATTCCATTCAAATCTGACGCTACACAGACACCACAGATCAAGGGCTCAGCCCCCAGAGACTGCCCCCACTTCAGACTCCAGCTACAAATGCAGGGGGCTGCACTTCTTATGGGCCAGCCTGACTACTAATGTGGGGGTTTCTACGACCCCTCTGCAAGTTTGACAACTGGATCAAATGACTCATAGCACTTAGGAAAGTACTATACTTAGAATTATTATTTTATTATAAAGGATACAAATCAGAAATAGCCAAATGGGAGAGACACATAAGGCAAGGTCTGGAATGAAGGAAGCCTGGGGAGCTTGTGCCAGCCTCCTGGTACATTGATATACTCACCAATCAGGAAACTCTGAACCTCCTTAGAGTTTCTATCAAGGATTTATTACAGAGGCATTATTGATAAAATCATTGGTAGTATGGTTGGACTCAGTCTCCCCAAACCATTACCACTCCTCATTCTCCGCTCCCTCCAACCACCAGTAATCTACTTTCTATCTCTATGGATTTGCCCATGCTGCCGATGACATATAAATGGAACCATACAATATGTGGCTGTGATCAGCTTCTTTCACCTAGCACAATACTCTCAAGTTTCATCCATGTTGTAGCACATTATCAGTAATCCATTCCTTTTTATTGCCAAATAATATTCCATTGTATAGATATACCACATTTTATTTATCCATTGATCAGTTAATGGACATGGGCTGTTTCTACTTTTTGGCTACTGTGAATAATGCTGCTATGAACTTTCACATACAAGCTTTTATGTGAAATGTGTTTTCATTTCTCTTGGATATATACCCAGGAATAAAGTTACTGTGTCATCTGGTATTTCTATATTCAATCTTTTGAAGAGTTTCAAGATTGTAACAGGAGCACCATCTTACATTCCCACCAGTGATGTATGAAGAACACTAGATCTTGTATATCCCCCTACCCATGAAGAAATAAAAACTCTTGCCCTAGGTCCAATTTTTAAAAACCTGGGAAGAAATTTTATTTGGCCTGGCCTGGGTCAGATGCTGACCCGTTTTCTCATCTCTGTTGTTAGAAAAGGGTCATGTAAAAATATGGTTATCTAGCTTATGGCCATGGGAAGGAGTGTTTCCCTGGAAAGGGATGTACTGCTATACAGAAGGCCTGCACAGGGACTTCCCCGGTGGTCCAGTGACTAAGACTCTCTGCTCCCAATGCAGGGGGCCCCCATTCAATCCCTGGTCACGGAACTAGATCCCACATGCTGCAATTGAGACCCAGCACAGGCAAATAAATAAATACATATCTTTTTAAAAAATGCCTGCACAGAAACCTAAGATATAAAAATAGTGCTACCCCCAAGGGGAACTGTCACTGTGTGGGAGCACTGGGTTGATACAATGACTAGGAGGATGCCTCTGAGGTTTAGGTGGCATCTGGGGCCTGGAAGCATAAATCCCCTGAAACAAAACAGCCTCACTTAATAAAGAGTTGTCCTGCCCGAAGGCCAATAATGTTCCAGGTGATCAACTCAGTTCTGTATTAACAAACTCGTCATTTTCTTAGTTGGGAATATGCCTACTCAAAATTTCATTTGCCAGCCTGCCTTTGTAACTAGATGTAGCTATGTGATCAAGTTCTGGTCAATGACATGGAAATGGAAGTGATGTGTGTGGCAGCCGAGAAGAGTCCTTAAAAAAAGTGTGCCCTCCAAAAAAAAAAAAGTGTGCCCTCTCTTTGCCATTCTTCCTTCCTGCAAGTTGGGATGCAGATATGATGGCTGGTACTGGAACAGCCATCAGACTATGGAATGGAAACCCCATTTTAAGAAACAGTGGAACAAGATGAGAAGAAAGGGATGATCAGAGATTGTCATACACACTCTGGGCTGTGTGGTTATATGGGAAGAAATAGATTTCTATCTTAATAAGTCACTATTTTCGTCATTCTTAGCTGAACCAAAGCTAATCTAATATAACTGTGTTCCATAGCACTTTCTCTGTGCACCAAGTACCATTCTGTGAAAACACTTTACATGCATTAACTCAATGTCTTCTCATGTCAAACCAATGAGATAAGTACTTCAACCTACAAGCCACATTTTGAGATGGAAAAACTGAGGCTCAGAAAAATTAAAAACTTGCCCAAGTTCATCACAGATTTTACATGCAAGACATAGCCTCCAGAGCCCATGTCTGAAACTATCACACTGAGAAACCAACAAATGAATGACTCCCAGAATACACTAATGAGGAGAAAACGCAAATAACAGGAGAAACTCTAAGAAACTCTAATCCGAACCTCAGCTATCTCAATATAACAGTGACCATGCTGCTGCTGCTGCTGCTGCTGCTGCTGCTGCTAAGTCACTTCAGTCGTGTCCGACTTTGTGCAACCCCATAGATGGCAGCCCACCAGGCTCCCCCATCCCTGGGATTCTCCAGGCAAGAATACTGGAGTGGGTTGCCATTTCCTTCTCCAATGCATGAAAGTGAAAAGTGAAAGTGAAGTCGCTCAGTCGTGTCCAACTCTTTGCGACCCCATGGAGTGTGGCCTACCAGGCTCCTCTGTCCATGGGATTTTCCAGGCAAGAGTACTGGAGTGGGCCGCCATTGCCTTCTGCTAACAGTGACCATGCACGATAAGAAATAGGCCTTTTGAATTTGGGGGGGAAATACAACTATCTGCAAGTGTGCATTTGCCAAGCATTTTTGTAACTGCCAGACTTTTGAGTAGAATGCTAAATTAGAATCTTTAGCATTGTGACAATTACAGTTTATAAATATCCAATTTTAATAAGTCATTTAGCAGATTACTAAGCAGCCCTTGGTTGTATGCAAAAACAAAAATCTGTAGAATTATACACCCCTCACGTATAATGAATGAGGATTGTGCATTTGTTAAATTTACAGTCTGTCAAGAGGACCTACATATCATACCTTGAGAATCATTCTTATAAAATGCTGTATGCAAAATTAAGCCTCTTGCTAGAAATTTGTAGCCTCTATTTCTTTATATCTCATAGTTGTCTCATATATTTCTATATCTCTCAGATTAGTTTGAAATTTAGGACACAGAATTTTGTGAGAGGATTAAATTCAGTTAACACTTGCAACACACCCTGCTTGCAGCTGTGGGACACTGGGGATAAAATGATGAGTGAGAATGATTCTTATCATCTAGAAACTCACCGTCCACTAGGGGAGACACTAACAAGACAAGTGGAACCAAGTGAGATGGACCTTGAAGGTATGTTCTAAAAGGAGAGAGGGAAAAGTGATTATTTGTGCCTTTCGATATTGGGGAAGGCTTGAATAATCCTTAGAATTCTGCGAAATGGAGAAGAGAGAAAACACACTGAGAAAAAAAGTTTTAAAACAAAAAAAGCACAAAGCTGTAGGAAAAATGGAACAGTATTCGGGAGTGACAAGTAACTCAGGGCAATTTATTTCTTTAAAGTTATATGCGTGTACTACCATACTAATGACATTGTAAAGAAAAGAAAGAAAGTGAAGTCACTCAGTCATGTACAACTCTTTGAGACCCCATGGACTATAGTCTGCCAGGCTCCTCCATCCATGGGATTTTCCAGGCAAGAATAATGGGTTGCCATTTCCCTCTCCTGGGGATCTTCCCAACCCAGGGATAGAACCCAAGTCTCCCGCATTGCCGGCAGACTCTACCATCTGAGCCAGCAGGGAACGTGTGAAAACAAATACAAATAGAACTTCTAAGGAAAAAATAAGCAAGTATAAAGATACTGCTAGTTATGAACATGGGCTTCTCAGGTGGCTCAGTGTTAAAGAATCTGCCTGCCAATGCAGGAGACGCAAGAGACTAGCATTTGATCCCTGGGTCAGGAAGATCCCCTGGAGTAGGCACTGGCAACTCACTCCAACATTCTTGCCAGGAAAATTCCATGGACAGAGGAGCCTGGCGGGCTGCAGTCCATGGGGTTGCAAACACCCACGCAATCATGAACCATGAACACGGTAAAATTAAGTAGTTTAAAAGGAGTGAGAACTAAAAGCTCATTAATTTGTTTTCTAACCTTGCAATGTTTAACAATAAGAAACTGAGCGATTAATTTGTACTCGTCTGGGTACTTTATTTTTCCAGGAGAGAGATATACTAGGAAAGGTTGTGAGAACTAATAAAAGCATGATACTCTACTTGGGAACTTTTATGAGCCATCCCCTCCATAAACACAAAAATTAGAGTCACATCAGATTCTATTTATACTTTGCACACCCACACACACAAAAAGATATGGCTAATCATAATGGCATTATCAACTAAAATTTCAAACCCCAATATATGCTTAAGCAGGAGCCTGTCATTAAAGATGGAGATGGTAAATCTCTATTTCAAAGGTTCTTTACCATAATTTAAATTTTGAGGGCCATTTTTTGTCATATGTGGTTAGTTTATTGTCTTAAGTCTAACATTGCTGAAGGCTCACATTAGATGTAGCCCCAGTCCCTTGGGCTGACTGCATTATTTTCTTGGCTTAAAGTTTAGTATTGTCTTTAATTCACAGTTTCTTTGTGAGAATTACTATTATTTTTATTTATTTGGCTGCACTGGATCTTACTTGCGGCTTGCAGGATCTTTAGTTGTGGTAAGCAGGATCTAGTTTCCCAACCAGAGATCAAATCCAGGCCCCCTGCATTGGGATTGTAGTGTCTTAGCCACTGGACCACCAGAGAAGACCCAGTGAGAATTATTCAAAATTATTTTCCTTCTTGGTTAAGATTAATTTGAAACTAGATAAATATCACCTGTAAAGCTATTCCACAGGCATGTAAATAGCAATAAAGTGGCAATATAACCTGAAAGCAAACAGCAAGGATGCCTCTCTCAGCCTCTTCCAGTTGTAGAATATTCCTTAGGGTACTTCCCTTACTGCCCATGACATGAGGTCACCCAAGTGAAAACAGCTGTGTCCGCCTGTAGCTTGTGGGGCATCTCCTTCACCAGTACATGAATGCAGTGAGCACAGTACCAGAAACCCAGTAGACATTCAAAACACTTGTGTTGAGTGAAAACAAAAGGAAAAAAAAAAAAAAGTAGATCTTTGCAGTCAGGTCTTGAAGATCTTGATCTTATGAACAATTAAGAACCACTGCAGGGTTGTTTTGGAGCTTTGTTTATTTATTTATCATTTTAGCAAGAAAGCAAATTATCAGATCTGGTTTCTAGGCTTATAAAGTGAGCAGCAGAGTGGAGAATGGGCTGGAGTTGGAGAGGGAAGAGTAGAGGCCAGGAGACTGGTAAGGAGGCTAATGCAATGGTCCAGGTGAAAGATACAAGAACCTGAACTATGGCAGAGGCCAGGCGAGTGGATATGAGATAAAGTTCAGGAGATGGGGTTGACAGCACCTGAGGACTAATTGGAGTAGAGTCAAGGGGTGAGGAAAGTGTTTGGGATTAATTCAAATTGTCTTGTTTGGATGCTTGTGAGCTCAATAACACAGGAGGGGTGAGTTTGGGGGAAGGATGATGAAGGCTGGTCTGGACATGCTGAATTTGAGCCTGGAGCGACCCAGCAAGAGGAAGGTAGTGTGAGACTAGAGTTCAGGAGGAAAGCCCGGGGGAGTTGGTGATTTGGAGGTGATAATTAAAATGATATTTGATAAGATTTCTCCCTGGTGGCTCAGACAGTAAAGCGTCTGTCTACAGTGTGGGAGACCCGGGTTCGATCCCTGGGTCGGGAAGATCCCCTGGAGAAGGAAATGGCAATCCACTCCAGTACTATTGCTTGGAAAATCCCATGGACAGAGGAGCTTGGTAGGCTACAGTCCATGGGGTCACAAAGAGTTGGACACGGCTGAGCGACTTCACTCAAGATTTCTCCCAAGAGGAGGATATATTTGAAAGAGGGATCCATCCTATCACTTCTTAGCTTTGAAATTTTTGGCCACCTGTGATCTAAAAGATGAAATCCAAATTCCTGGTTTTTTTTTTTTTTTTTGGCCCTGCTGCATGGCTTGGGGGGTCTTTAATTGCCTGACCAGGGACTGAACCCAGGCTACATCAGTGAAAGTGTCGAGTCCTAACCACTGAAGGGGCAGGGAATTTCCCAAATCCAAATGTCTCAATCTGATAGTCAAAACCCTGCCCAGTCTAGTACCAGTGTATCTCTTGCTCAGTCATTTATTCAACCCACCAGTCTTCATAAAGAGCCTGGCTATACCATGGTATATGCTAGGGACAGAGAGATAATAAGTCTTGGTTGTTGCCTTGGCAGGAGGCAGGGGTCTACTGGGGAAGAGAGACACTAAAACGTAGGCATGTAGGCAGGTAGTTGCTCAGCTGTGTCCAACTCTTTATAACCCCATGGATGGTAGCCTGCCAGGCTCCGCTGTGTATGGAATTCTCCAGGCAAGAATACTGGAGTGGGTTGCTATTCCCTTCTCCAGAGGATCTTCCCAATCCAGGGACTGAACCCAGGACCCCCACACTGCAGGCAGATTGTTTACTGTCTGAGCCAGACCAGGGAAGCCCAAAACAGACCATTAGCTTTCAGTAAAATCAGGATAGGAACAGGGGTGATCTCATAGGGTTGTGGCAAGAGTTAAGTGAGTTTATACACATAAAGTCCTTAAAATGGTGCTGAATATGCAATAACTATTATTATTATAAGAGAGGCATATACTAGGGCTGGTGGTGTGGCTCCCTTGACTGGGCAACCACTGAGCCGAATCTTGAGGGGAATTTAAGCTAGCCAGGATAAGCAAAGACCTGCCTGAACATCTTCCTGTTTCCTTGTGTAATGGGTTGAATAGTGGCTGCCCAAAATTTATGTCCAAATCTCTGGAGCCTGTGAATGTCACTTTATTTGTAAAAAGGTAAGGATTTGCAAATGCAAGTACATTCAGGTTCTTATGATCAGATCATCCTGGATTATCTGAGTGGGCCCTAAATCCTAAATCCAAATCTTGTAAGAGATAGAATAGGAGAGGCACAGAGAAGAAAGACCAGGTGAAGATGGAACCAGAGATGGGAGTGAGGTGGCCACAGGCCAAGGAGTGCAGGCAGTTACCAACTGTGGTGCTGCAGGAGACTCTTGAGAGTCCCTTGGACAGCAAGGAGATCAAACTGGTCAATCCTAAAGGAAATCAGCCCTGAATATTCATTGGAAGGACCGATGCTGAAGATGAAGCTCCAATACTTTGGCCACCTAATATGAAGAGCTGACTCATTAGAAAAGACTCTGATGCTGGGAAAGATTGAAAGCAAGGGGAGAAAGCAGTGACAGAAGATGAGATGATTGGGTGGCATCATCAATTCAATGGACATGAGTTTGAGCAAATTTTTGGAGATGGTGAAGGACAGGGAAGGCTGGTATGCTGGAGTACATGGGGTCTCAGAGTCCGACACAACTGAGCAACTGAACAGCAACAACCAGGAGCTGGAAGAGGGAAAGGAGGATTCTCTCCTAGAGTCTCCTGAGGGAGGGTGGCCCTGCCAACACCTCGATTTCCAATGTCTCAGCCCCTGAGCCATGACAGAATAAATCTGTTAATTCATGACACCCACACCCCAGTTTGTGATAATGCATTCTAGGAGCCCCAGGAAATGAATAGATCTTGCTATTCTGAGTCCTCTCCACAACTAATTCTTTGTCAGTGGTGAACACAGTCCTACCTCTCACAGAACCCACGTTCTTGTTGAGGGGACCACATGGAAATGAACAAATACAGAAGTTATTGTTAATAGCAGAGTGTTAGGTGCTGTGCAAGTTAAGTGCCAGAACTGTGTATCCAATTGTCCACTTGCCATCTCTACTTAAATGTCTAATAGGCATCTCAAACCTCACTTTCCCCAAACAGAAGTGCCTGGAAGTGGAAGCTGATTTATCCACATGGTCAGGAAAGCCCTCTGGGAGGAGGTGACATCTGTAGGAATGATGAGGGTGAGCTAAGACGGTGACCAAAGGCGAGTGGTTCAGAGCAAGGTGCTCGGGTCTTGTTTTGTTTTAGGAAGGAAAGCAGCCCTTGGGGATGAAGAGAGGAAGAGGATGAAGACACAAGGGAGAGGGGCAACAGAAGCAGTAAAGGTCCCACGGAGGCAGGGGGGATGTGGGGCTCAGGTGAGAGAGCAGATCAGGGGTCAGGGTCTTTGAAGGGAAACAGTAAGAAGAGAGCAGGGGCTAAACGATGCTGGCTCTACTCAAACTTTCAGGGTCTGAAGCCTGGCTTTGCCTCTTACTGGTGACGAAATAGTAGGAAATTACATTATTTGGATCTTAAAGCCCTCCACTAAAAAATAAGGATACTACTAGCTCCTACCTCATAGAAATCTGTTGGGAGAAATAAATATATTCAGAGGTGTGAAGTATTTGGCTCCATGTCTGGCACAGAGCATGCAATCAATGTCATTATTACTACTGAGATCATGAGAAGAAACACCAATTTAGAGTGAGAATGTGAGCACTGGAAAGAACTTCAGAATTATCTGTTCTAATTTCCCCATAAAGAAATGGAGGCCCCAAAAGTTTGTACATTGGCCAGTTTAGAGATAGTTACATGGGGCTTCCCTGGTGGTCTGGTGGTTAAGACTCTGCTTCCAGTGTAGAGGCTATGGGTTTGATGCCTGGTTGGGGATCTAAGATCCCATTTGCTGCGTGTGGCTATACATAAATACATAAAATTTAAAAATTAAGGCAGAGTCAAGACTACAGTAGCTACTTGGAAGTCTGTGCCTTTTCTAGCTGAGCATCACAGACAGATTTGGGAATCTTAAGAATGCGGGTGGTAAGTGAGTCTGGGAAAATAGACAACATCCTTCAGGTAGAACCCAGAGAACAAGCAAAGAACATGGAAAGAAGAGTTAACAAGGGAGAGTCAGAGTTGGGTCTGGGAGGTAAGAGAAGAACCAGGAAAGAGTAAAGATTGTAGAAGCCGAGACAGAGATTTCAAAGGGAGAAAATAGTCAACGGGGTCAAGTACTCCAGAGAGTTGAGGAAAGATTATGCCTCTGGTACAAAATGCTAGGTTTGATGTCAACTTGATGTGAGCACCAGTTCCACAAGACACTGAGCTCTGAAACTTGATTTTCCTATACACAGAAAATCAGAATATACATGGAAAATCTGTTGACTCCTTTAACAAACTTTTAGCCTGTATCTTGTAAAGTTGGCAATGGAGGGAGACTTTCCAATCAGGGAGGGTTCAGTGGACCTTCCTCCAGACCCTGAAATTAATGTCATTCTTGGGGTGTCCCACCCTAAGGTAAATTACAGCCACAAGAGCAGACTGGCCTTAGCAGGACAAACCAAGATTTTACAGTTCCTCTCATTGCCTTTGTATGGCTGAGATGCGTCAAATATTTAAGCAAGATCTCTAATGCTGGGCTAGTTATAGATCTCTTCTCTTCTCTTTCTAGGCCCCCTCTGTGTGTGTGTGTGTGTGTGTGTGTGTGTGTGTGTGTGTTAGTTGTTCCATCGTGTCCAACTCTTTGTGACCCCCATGGACTGTAGCCCACCAGGCTCCTCTGTCCATGGGAGTCTCCAGGCAAAAATACTGGAGTGGGTTGCCATTCCCTTCTGGGATCTTCCCGATCCAGGGACTGAACCCAGGTCGCTTGCTTTGCAGATAGGTTCATTACCATCTGAGCCACCTGAGAAAGCCCAGGCTTCCTCCATAGAAAAATTCAAATAATCCCATAACTTTCAAACGCCATTTCAATGCCCAAGACTCTTAAATTTATATCTCCAGCTCTGACTCCATCCTTGAATAACTGCCTATTCTAGATCATTCCTTAGGTGGCTAATGTTCATCCCAAACTTAACCTTTCCAAAAGGGAATGCTTGACTTCCTGTCCCCAAATCAGATCTTACCCTGATAGTTCCAATCTTGGTGAATTTATATTCAACCCACCAGCACATTCTCCAGATCTCAGTCCTTCTCTACATCCAATACCTTGCCATTCCAAGCTACCACCATCTCTTGCCTGGCCCTCTGCAACTGTCTCCTAATTTTGTTTCTACTTTGCATCCCCGATAATCTACCCTTAACACACCAGCCAGATGTTTTGTTATACATAAATCACATGCAGCTCTCTTGATTATAAACCCCCAATAGTCTCCCATCACACTTAAACTAAAACCCAAAACCCACTAAGCCTTGCAAGACTCAGATCCTGCTCATGGCTAAGACTTCTCATCTCACACTTTCCTCTCTCACTGTGCTCTAGCTTAGCTTCTGGTTTTCTCTCTGTTCCTCAAATACACCATTTGTTGTTGTTCAGTTGCTTGGTCGTGTCCAGCTCTTTGAGACACCATGGACTGAAGCACACCAGGCTTTCCTGTCCTTTACCTTCTCCTGGAACTTGCTCAAACCCATGTTCATCGAGTCGGTGATGCCATCCAACCCTCTCATCCTTTGTTGTCCCCTTCTCCTCCTGCCCCAACCCCTCCCAGCATCAGGGTCTTTTCCAATGTGTCAACTGTTTGCATGAGGTGGCCAAAGTATTGGAGTTTCAGCTTTAGCATCAGTCCTTCCAATGAACACCCGGGACTGATCTCCTTTAGGATGAACTAGTTGGATCTCTTTGCAGTCCAAGGGACTCTCAAGAGTCTTCTCCAACACCACAGTTCAAAAGCATCAATTCTTTGGTGCTCAGCCTTCTTTATGGTCCAACTCTCACATTCATACATGACTACTAGAAAAACCATAGCTTTGACTATACAGACCTTTGTTGGCAAAGTAACGTCTCTTTTTTAATACGCTGTCTAGGTTTATCATAGCTTTTCTTCCAAGGAGCAAGTGTCTTTTAATTTGAAACATATATATAATTTTTAATTTGTCAGTTATACCTCAGTAAAGCTGGGGGAATATAATGAATGCTTGATGGGACTTTCTGTTGGTCCAGTGGTTAAGGATCTGCCTTCAGTGCAGGGGATGTGGGTTTGATCCCTGGTCTGGGAACTAAGATCCCACATGCCACAGAACAACTGAGCCTGAGCACTCTGGAGCCTTTTCACCACAACTAGGGAATCTGTATGCTGCAACAAAAGATCCCGCATGATGCAACAAAGATCCCTACACAGTCAAATAGATAAATATTTTTAAAAATAGTGTATGCTTGGACAACTCTCCCCAACTAAAAAAAAAGTTTCTTTCCTTGTTAGGAATATACTTGATAATAAAGCATAAACAATTATAAACACATTTTTTTTTCTTTTTTGATAAGAATTTTGTGAAGTAAGACAGAGAACAGACTTGCGGTTGCTAGGGGGACAGTGGGGAAGGAATGGATGGGGAATTTGGGATTAGCAGATGCAAACTATTATATATCGGCTGGATAAACAACAAGGTCTTATTTTACAGCACAGGAAACTATATATTCAATATCCTGTGATAAACCATAATGGAAAAGAATATGAAAATATATATATATGTATATAACTGAGTCACTTGCCTGTAAAGCAGAAATTAACACATTATAAATCAACTATACTTCAATAAAATAAATTTAAAAGAAGAGCTTTGTGAGATAAATGTATCAGAATTCTTGTGCTCATATGACAAAAATTTGTAGCAGTTCTACAACCAACCAGCATTTTTGTGTATGAAGTGATATGCTTTAAGCATCAGAACTATCAATCATAAAGAGTAAATAAGAAAAGAAAATGAATTATCTTTTCATTCTGAAAATTCTGATTAAATGATCAAGTGAAGTGAAGTGAAGTGAAGTCGCTCAGTCGTGTCCAACTCTTTGTGACCACATGGTCGGTAGCCTACCAGGCTCCTCTGTCCATGGGATTTTCCAGGCAATATCCTGGAGTGGATTGCCACTCCAGGAAATTGCCATTTCCTTCTCCAGGGGATCTTCCCAACCCAGGGATCAAACCCGGGTCTCCTGCACTGTAGACAGACGCTTTACCGTCTGCGCCACCAGGGAAGTCCAAATGATCAAGAGTGTATACTAAATAGAAAAAGTTGTCATAGAAGTTTATTGGGCAATTAATTGATAAACACATCATGCTAATTCATATGGAATTCATGGCATTTTGCTAGCTTTCTATAATATCACATTCAGTTCTTGTTTGATTCTTAAAATCTTTTGGTCACACCCAGCAGCATGTGGGATCTTAGGCCTCTGATTAGAGATCGAACCCACATCCCCTGCTTTGGAAGTAAACTCTTAACCACTGGGCCATTCGGGAAGTCCCACATCACACTCATTTCTGACATAACATTAGTTAGTCCTTCTGTCTGAAATGCTTTCCCATCCTGCTCCCCTCTCCTCCACCTTCACCTGACTGTCTCCTCATCACTGAGGTCTCCATTGATTGATACCTTCAAAGAGAGACCTTCCTCACCCATCCTGGCCAGAATCGCTCTCCAGTCAATATCTTATCATTTGGCTCTTGTACCTGATCACTGACATTTTCTTATTTATTTTTATGTTTATTTTCTGTCTTTTCCCTACTGGATCTAGGTTTCCTAAAAGAGAATCTGTCTGTTTGGTTTATCATTGCATTCCACCTCCAGAAAAGTGCATATATGGTAGGCCCTTGATAAATATTGATGAATAAATTAATGACTAAAGGCTCAGGACAGGAGAAGGGAAATAAATGCAGTGAGCCCCATATCATTAGATCATCTGACTTGTAAATTAGTGCCCTTGACCTCAGCTTGCAGTCCAGCATAAAAATGGTTTCCCCTGGCTATGTCAGAGCACCCTGGGGGCGTACCCAGGCTTCTGCAAGTCCAAATCTGAGAGAGACAGAGGAGAAGGAGGAGAAAGGGTGGGGACGGTGGGGAGGAGAAGAGAGAGGAGAAGCAGAAGGGGAGGGGGAGAAGGAGGAGAGAGAGAAAGAGGAAGGGTGGGCTAGCACCCTGGGTGTCTCTCCTGCCTTTTGTGGTGCAACTTTAGCTCCAGCTTTACCTGGGGAGCTGTCTGCTTACCTGGAGGGTTGACACTGGGCAGCTCCACCCTCTTGGGTGGAGATTTCCACTCTACAGCCACAGTAGAAGTTTGGACAGAAGGCAAAGAACAAGCCCATCAGTACACATCCTACACAACATACATATATATTAATAGCAAGGAGAGCTACTTCCTGCAAGACAATGATCTCTGTCCTACACACTTCCCATACTTGTTCTGAGGATCAAATAAAGGAGAATAAGCCGGAATGTGACACGTATTCGTGAGTCACTATACTACACTGTTAGCTGAGCGATTGCTCCTGGCAAAATGCCATTTGTGTTACTCATACCGTAGTACTAAAGATTTACGTAAGTGATTCCGTGGTATCCTCTCACTCCTAGATGACTTCACTATCCTCATTCAACACCCCAAGTCACAGTTCTGTGATGGATCTCCTCCAAAGCCTCTCATTTCCACTACATATGGTCAGGCTCTTAATCTTGTCATCACGTCTAAATCATTTTATTTTTGAAAGCCTTAAACCTCAAGACCTAAGAATATTTGATGTCCTACTTACAGTAACCTAAACTTATAGCTCTATATACGCTTACTGCCTTGTACCTAATTTTCAACCCCACCAAGACGTCCTCAAATACCTCCTCCCCGTCTCTTAGCCCCCTAATTAATGCAATAGCCATTTTTCTTCTTTCTGTTCTCAGTGGAGGAGTGGCTCAATATCCTCCCCCAGAGAATCTCTCCATCTGGACTCTGGACTCCAGCCCCACCCCCACACCCTGTTTCATCAATTATTTACCCTCTCCTCTAGGTCTTTCAACTTATCCTTTCTTGGCTTTTTTCCCTCAGCACATAGACACGATCATATCTCTTCTAACAACTACCAAAAAGATCTTAGATTACATGATCTGATAGTCTCCATATCTAGAATTCTCTTTCTCCTCCTTTTTTCAGGGTCAAATCTTTCTCCCCTCTAATCACTCCACACCGCTCCATAACCTGAGGTCTGTCCTCGCCATTCTCCTGAAACTGCTCCAGACCTGGCCTCAGTGACCTAACATGCTACGGTCACATTTCACCTTTTATCTAACTTGGCATCAACTCTAGAAGGCTGCTCCCCCTTCTAGTTCTGTGCTTCCTTGATACCACTCAGTGGTGTTCCCCTGCCCCCTCTAACTGCTCCTTCTAAGTCTCCTAACAGGTTTATTTCCCTTTTTCACCTTCCACCCCCTTCCCTTCCCACTGCTGGCATATCTCTTTCTAAGCAGTTTTATCATCACCTGTGGCTTAAATGACTGTTTATATACACTAATGGCATACATTCTTGGAGACTCCAATCTATATGGCCAACTGCTTTAAACATTCCTGTTTTTAAGGCCTGTGGCCATTTCAAACTTAGTGTGACCCAAGCTGGATCGATCATCTTTCTTGTTTCCAAAACTGACTTTTCATTCTACATTTACTGTTTGAGTGTATGGTTAACACATCCATCTAGTGAGTTGGCCAGATACGTGAAAGGAGCCGGCTTGTTCCTCACCTCCGACTTCTCTGGCTCCAGATGCTATTGACATGGCCCCATCTCTCCAATCCATCCATTCATCTATTTCTCTGACACTGTTGAATGTAGAACTTTTGGCTCCCTTTTCTGGATTATCTCAGTCATTTCCAGACTGTTCTTCCTGCTGGCCTCCATCTCCCTCCTCCAGCCTAAAGATCTGATATTGCTTTTTTCCCCCTTTGTCATTGTTATTCAGTTATGTCTTTTTTCCTTCAGTGTCTTTTTCAAACTAAAAAGGAGTATACTCTTATTGTAAAATAGCCAATTGCTTATAAGGCTGTAAAGAAAAAGGTAAAGTAACCCTGATCCAGTCCTCAAATCTTACTCCCAAATACACTTGCATTTCTTCTACTTCAACTTTTTTCTTTTTTTTCTAAAGCTTTTATAGGTCTTTCTTTTTTTGGCACACTGTGCAGCATGTGGGATCTTAGTTCCCCAAGCAGGGATCAAATCCACGTCCCCTGCAGTGGATTCTTAACCACAGGACCACCAAGGAAGTCCCTCTTCTATTTTAAGAGGCACTTGTTTCCCCCTCATATTTTACTATCTCTGAAATCAAACTGTATCATACAGTCAGTGTTGTCTGAGATTTGATTAAATACATTATTGCTCTGCAATGTGCTATTTTTACTTACTAATATGGGTCAGGATTCCAAACCAGCACTTATCTCCAGGATGGATCTTTCTAAACATCAAATCTGGTTGGGTCACTACCCTCCCCCAAATTCTTCAAAGCTTCCCCTCCTTACCCCACCTCCACTTCCTAGGCCCCTCATCATCTGACTCTCTCCTACTTTTGCAAGTTTTGTTTCCAGCAAACCTTCACACATCCTCTTCCTCAAAGTCAAGTATATGTATTTGCAGTTAGTTCTCCAAATAGACTCTGCTGAGCCAGATCTTGGTGCTGTTGCGCCTTTGTTTCCTCTGCCTCTTCCTCACCTCTTCTACTCCAAGTTGCCTCTTATTGGAAAACTGTCCCCGACCCTCTGCAAGCTAAGCCTGAGTTCTTCCTTTACGCACTGTCTCTCAGTTTCTCCAGCATCAGATGCATGTCTTTGTTAAGTTACTTAACACACAGGTTTAAGCCTCTTTTACTTGTTGCTTCCAGTAAATCATTAGCTCTCAAGTATGTGTTCTTCTTTATATTCATTTCCAGCAGTGCCAGGGCAACACAGAGTGTTAGTTGCTCAGTTGTGTCCAGTCTGTGCGACCCCATGGACTGACCATGCCAGGCTCCTCTGTCTAAGGGATTCTCCAGGCAAGAATACTGGAGTGGGTTGCCATGCCCTTCTCCAGGGGATCTTCCTGACCCAGAGATCGAATTTGGGTCTTCTGCCTTGCAGGCAGATTTGAGCCACCAGAGAAGCCCTCTGAGCTACTAGGAAAGCCCAACATAGTGCCGCATAAATATTTCTGGAAATAATGAACTGTATATGAAGGAAGCATAAAAATGTTCCCTGAGATATGGTGGAGAGCATTCTTATAGACCATCACCTTAACCTGGGACAAGAGAGAAAAAGGAGGAGAGAAGAGGGGACTTCCCTGGTGGTCCAGTGGCCAGGACTCCATGCTCCCAACGCAGAGGGCCTGAGTTCCATCCCTGGTAAGGGGACTGGATCCCACATGCCTCAACTAAGGGTTTGCATGCCGTGACCAGGACCTGGCACAGCCAAATAAATACGTAAATATTAAAAAAAAAAAAAAAAGAAAGAAAGAAAGAAAAGAGCAGGGAGAGAAAGTCTGAACACTAAACCACCTGGGCACCCAGAAAGCTAAATAATGGGATTTTTCTTTCTTTTCCCCATTTTATACTCCACTAGACCTAGTTCCACCCTCAACCAAAGAGAATCTGATTTCAACAACCATGACTTTGATGACCCCTTCCTTTTTTTCTAGTCTAAGTGCTTCAAGTTCAGACCTCTATGTCATCACACTCTCTTGCCACAAGTACCCTATCCAGTTTCAAAAAGTACTAAAGGGGGGTTCTTTTCACTTGCCACTCTTCAGTGCCCATCTGAGTTTTCTGTTTGGCTTCCCTCCTGTCCCAGGTGTGGATACACCTGGCAGGTCCATCAAGACTCCATCAGGAAAAAAAAAAAAATGAAAAGAAACTAAAGTGTAATATAAAACCTTTATTTTAATAACTATTCTAAAGTCTTGAATATCTGGGCTTCCCTGATAGCTCAATTGGTAAAGAATCCGCCTGCCATGCAGGAGACCCCAGTTCGATTCCTGGGTAGGGAATATCCACTGGAGAGGGATAGGCTACCCCTTCCAGTATTCTGACCTGGATAATCCCCATGGACAGAGGAGCCTGGCGGGCTGCAGTCCGTGGGGTCGCAAAGAGTCGGACACAACTGAGTAACTTTCTCTTTCAAAAGCTTGATGTTAATGTAGAGACCTCAGTGGGAAACACTTACCCCCTCTTAACCCTGTTTTGGGTTCAGATTCAAGAAAATGCCAAAAATAGGCAAAAATGTTTTCCAGTTCTTTCTGACCTAAATAATTTAAAGCCAAGGGTTCCAATTCATTCATGGAAAAGTACCAGGGTATATTGGAGACTTAAACGAAGCTCAGCTAATGTGACCTTTGTGTCAGTCAGTAAAACTGGCCCACGATAACACAAGTTGACAATTGTGAGGCCAAGATACTTTCAATACCTTCCCTTAGCAAAAAGGACAGGGGCTCATGAAACAATTAAAAATAGTAGAGCAAAAGAAGAAAAAGTGGAAAAATGAAGGGAATACAAGAAGGAAGACTGGCACTGACGTGAAGGAGAAAATAGGAAATACAGCCAGCAGAGGATATAAAAAATAAGCATATTTGGGGTGAGGATAAACAGTCACAACAGAAGGAAATAAGAAGGCAGCTAAAGAAAAGAATGGGAGAGGGCGGGGTATCAGATAGGTAAGTAGATAAAACAAGAAAAGTATTTGGGCCTGTGAATAGACGAATAAAGAAACAGAAGAGGACCAGAAGGATTATTTCAGGATGAACATGTGGACAGGTAAAATGTAGAAGAAGCAACTGTTAGAAAACGTGCTGTAATTCTACTGTCTTGAGAGGCCAAGATTTTCATATTAGAGTTTGTCAAGCTCTAGTCTACAAATGGGACTTCCCTGATGGTTCACTGGTAAAGAATCTGCCAATGCAGGAAATGCAGATTCTACCCCTGGGTCAGGAAGATCCCTTGAAGGAGGAAATGGCAACCCACTCCAATATTCTTGCCTGGAGAATCCCCATGGACAGAGGAGCCTTGTGGGCTATACAGTCCATGGGTCGCAAGGAGTTGGACACGATTTAACAACCACAAAGGCACACAGGCAGTCCACAAGTGCACGTGGAATCAGGAAGTTTACAGACCCTAAGTGGAGAATGAGAGTCAAGCTGAATGCTGAAAACAACCTGGTCGAATCCAACCACAAGACGCTGGTTCCAGCCATGTGAAAGCCACTGCTTTCACATTCTGAATGCCTGGAGGAAATGTGACATTTGGAGGGAACCAACTTCACCACTTAAGCCAACACAAAAGAGACTGTACAAATCTCTTCTGTTCCTAAATTTTGAAGTAAATAAGAGCAAGGGCACCAGATAACTTAACTGTCCATTTCAGCTACTAGGGAATTCACACATCAAATGTGATTTTTTCAGCAGCTTAGAGTGAGACTCAGTTCAGTTCAGTTGCTCAGTCGTGTCAGACTCTTTGCGACCCCATGAATCACAGCACACCAGGCCTCCCTGTCCATCACCAAATTCATGTCCATCGAGTCGGTGATGCCATCCAGCCATCTCATCCTCTGTCGGCCCCTTCCCCTCCTGCCCCCAATCCCTCCCAGCATCAGGGTCTTTTCCAATGAGTCAACTCTTCGCATAAGGTGGCCAAAGTATTGGGAGTTTCAGCTTCAGCATCAGTCCTTCCAAAGACTACTAGGAGGAAAAAGGCCTTCTTCCTGTAACCAACCTGTAACCTTCAGAGTGAGTTCTCTTTTCAGTGCAGACTTGGGCTTATTCGGACCCCTAGGAGCAAGCGTCCGGAGGAGTCGCCCCAGGGTTTATCCCGAGATCAGACGGGCTTGCTTTGGATGCGAAATTTGTCCTCCACCCCACCCCCCGCACCTCGATGCTGCCTCCCGGTATCTGAAATTATTAGCCTACAGCGTTAAAGTAAGGTGTGTTTGGAGAGACCGCAAGACGCTCGTTAATTTGCACCTTTTTCTCTACCCAGCGACATCAGCCCGGACTTACGCTAAGAAAGGAGCGGACGAGAACAGCTCTCCTATTGTTTTCGTTTCCTACATGGCCGAAACCCAGAGGAGCGGCGGGTCGCCTACCTGCCTTCCCTGCCCGGGCGCTTTCTTCCCGGTTCGGACCCGCCTGACTCATCTGGGATGGGTGGCAGGGGTGGGGGAGACTTCACAGGGCGGAGGGACGGGAGGAGGCGGGCCAGGCCCTTCCCCCGAGCCGGGGAGGAGGCGTTGCCAGGGCGCAGGTGAAGCCGGCTGCGGCCGATCCCGGGAACTTTCGCCGCGGGGACTCGCGGCGCGCGGCGCGCAGGGCCCGCCCAGGGAGCCGCCCTCTCCCACCTGGGCTCCGCGCGGGGCCTGTGGCCGGGGGGAGCCCGCCACCCTGTCGGCACGTTCTGGGTCTGCCCGCAGGCCGCGGCTGATGGAGGCGGGTGGCGCCACTCTGGGCGCAGGTGACACACTCCAGGCCGGGGTTTCCGCCGGCGCGGGAGAGCGCGGGGAGGGCGAGACGCAGACACCTCGGGGCCGGGGGACGACGGGGCCGCGATGGCCCGGGAGCTGAGCCAGGAGGCGCTCCTGGACTTTCTGTGCCAGGCCGGGGGCCGGGTGACCAACGCCGCCTTGCTGAGCCACTTCAAGAGCTTCCTCCGCGACCCCGACGCGCCCCCGGGCCAGCAGCAGCGCCGCCGCGAGCTTTTCAAGGGTTTTGTCAACTCGGTCGCCGCAGTGCGCCAGGACCCCGACGGCACCAAGTACGTGGTGCTCAAGAGGAGGTACCGGGACCTTGTAGGGGAGGAGGAGGGGCTGCGGCGACCCCGCGACCCGCCCGCGGCCGCCGCCCCTGCAGGGGGAGCTGCGCCCGGCTCCCCGCTCCCCGCGCGCCGGGGGGAACACCCGCCGCAACCGCAGCCGGGGAGGCGGATCCGGCGTGAGGAGGCGCCAGCAGGTGCCGCAGCCCCGGTCGCGGACGCAGGTTGCAATGGACTCCCCGCGGGCGGCGCCCGGGAGGCGGCGCGGGGAGGCGGCAGGCCGAGGGGCCGCTCCGGACATAGGTCGCCGGTGCCCGCGGCCGCGGTGGCGGCGGCTGCTCAGGACCGAGCCAGGTGCGCGGCGGCAGAGACGCAGGGCCGCTGCTGCTGGGAATGCCTCCAGAACGGCCTGGGGGGGCTCCCGGACCCGGCCACCGCCAGCGCCAGCGCCGCGGAGAAGCCGGCCCAGGACGACCGCGGGGCTCTCAGGCCGCAGCGGGAAGATGCGCCCGCGGAGCCCCCGCCAGGGCCTGCCGCGCCCCGCTCGCCTCCTGCCACCGTCGAGGCTGCTGCACCGCCCGCTGTCTTGTCCAGTCCCAGTCCCGCAGGAGATCCGCCCGCGCCGGTGACCCCGGGCTCCGTGCACTACTCCACTCTGCAGCAGCAGCAGCAGCGCACTCGCGAGTGGGTAGCCAGACACCCTCAGGTACCCGAGACCCGGGACCACGGCCCAGTCCGAGCCTGGTCGGTGCTGCCAGACGACTTCCCTCGGCTGCCCTCGGAGCAGGGCTCCTGGGTCCAGGAATCTGAGTCAGCGTCCGCGGAACCCCCTCCTTCTCAGTCTCTCGTCGTTCCCACTGTTTCGGAAGTCTGGCCCGGGGATTCTCCGCTGGCAGTCTTTCGCAGCATTCGTTGTCAGCTGTCCCTCCAGGATTTGGAGGACTTCGTGGAACAGGAGAGCCATGGCAGTGAGGAGAGCAGCAGCGGCCCCAAAGAGTCCCCTGGAGGTTCCGAAGACGGGCAGCGTCTGGCCCTGGGAGCCCCACATGGGAGAAGGCTCAGGAATCCAGCTGGGGCCCCTTCTCCAAAGGAGGCCAGGCCCACCAGGAGCCCCCAGGGCTTCAGGAATGTAGGAGATGCTCACACCTCTCAGCCGGTCTCCACAGGAGCTGATGGTCCTGCAGGCGACTCCCAACCTTTATCCTGGTCAGCTCCCAAACTAAGGAGATCCCTAAGGAGGAGCTCCAGAGCGGGGAGAGCCAAATTGTCCTCCTCTGATGAAGAGTGCCTTCAGGAGGATTTGCTGAAAAGGAGCCGGCGCCCACCCCGGCCCAGGAAACCCTCCAGAGTGGGAGCCATGTCCAGCCCAAGGGTGGATGCTGCATTGACAGTAGGACATGCAGACATTAAGGCTGCTGCTGCCGCTGAGCAGGATCGTCCACACAGCTGGTGGGCCCCTGGAGGGGACAGGCCCGTGGCCTTGGTCCCCCACAGATCTTCCGAGCACAAGTCATCCCTTGTCCCCCTCGATGCCAGGGAGCATGAATGGATCGTGAAGCTGGCCAGTGGCTCTTGGATTCGGGTGTTGAGTTTGTTCTGGGAGGACCCCCAGCTGGCTTTGCACAAAGACTTCTTGACCGGGTACACTGCCTTGCACTGGATAGCCAAACACGGTGCTCTCAGGGCCCTTCAGGACTTGGTCTCAAGTGCACAGAAAGCAGGGATTGCTCTTGATGTAAATGTGAAGTCCAGCTGTGGGTACACCCCGCTACACCTTGCAGCCATTCACGGCCACCAGGGGATCATCAAATTGCTTGTGCAAAGGCTGGCATCTCGTGTAAACATCCGAGACAGCAGTGGGAAGAAGCCTTGGCAGTATCTGACCAGTAATACCTCTGGGGAAATATGGCAGCTACTGGAGGCCCCACGGGGCAAGCCCATTTTCCCCGCCTATTCGTTGGTTCGTAGCTCTTCCCCCACCAGGAAGGCCAAGAGCCGGGAAGTATCTCGACATGTCACCCGAAAGACTTCCTTAGCTGCACTCCTCAAAAGTCAGCACACCAAATGGAAGCTGGCCAACCAGTATGAGAAATGCCCCAATCTGAGGGAAAGAGAAGAGGACAGTGACTGAGGGGAGCCCCTCTCTCCAACATGGCCTCCACACCCCCATCCTTGAGCTATTCAGTGAGAGAATCCAGGGAGAGTGGAAAAATTGCCGAGGAGTTGGTTGAGAGGTCCAGTGAGATGGCCTGCCTGTTTACCTCCCTTTATTCTGTGTCAGCGCATCCTGGGCCTTCAAGGTCATCCAAGCTTTCTAACAGTGAATGTAGACAAGGTACCTAAACCAGGGTGTTCTTCCCCTTCCTTTGCCACCTGGGCACAGGTGGCCATGCCATTCTCCCAAGCAGCCACCCCAGGCCTTGGCTAGGGAGGGAACAGATGTCTAACAAGAAGAGAGGCAATTCAGGGAACTGACAAGCCTCAAACAAAATCCTCTCGCTGGCTAGGAGCTCTCTTGCTTCCATTCATTTGGAGAATAAATCTTGGCTGAGAGGAAAAGTACCAGGTTTGAAATCAGATGGTTCCTCTTCTTCTCTCTCTCTCTTTTTTTTTTTTTTGCATTCAAATCGGTGCAATAAAATTATTACTGGGAAGTAGAAGTTGCACTAAGAGATTCATCTACCCTATCCTCAGGTTTTCCTTTGAAGGCAACCTTTGGCGGCCAGTGTAAGAAAAGATTAATGCCTCTTTTCAGAGAAGCAGTTGGGTAAGATCCAGTTGTGACGACATTCAGGCCCTGCGTTAAGAAAAAAAAAATCAAAACGAAGGGGAACTTTCCAAATGTAAAAACTGTATGGCTCATTTGCATAGTGACTGAAACCATCTTTTATGGAAACTCCTTCTGTGACAAACGGCAGAATTAGCATTAGTAGTTTTTAGTGGGTCTGAATGGCCAATATTCATACTCATGGAAAGAGAAATGATTTTGTTCTGGGGATGCAATAAGGGTTGTGAGGTGAATGCATCCCCACCAGGAATTCTCTAAGCTGCTAAATATAATTTTATTTGCACTAAACTCGTTGCCAATTAAGATTAAATATTAGCCTTGAGTTAGTGCTGTGTCTCTAACAGGAAGTGCTCTTTTGTTTGTTTGTGATGAGGCTGATCTCTGTGGATCCATGGAATAAAATAATGACTAGTTAATAAACTGCAGTAGGACATCAAGATTTCAGAATGTCAGTTCAAAGAGAGTTGCAAGATTAAGTGTCCAAATCGAAATAGTTAATTTTTTATGGAGATATTTTTATGTGCTGTTGCAATGATGTTGTATTTTTAACGTATTTTTGTGTTTCTTCTGGCTTCCCACCCCATTAAAATATCAACAGATATTTGTAGTTTATTGTTCTTATGCTGATTACTGTTAACTTTCTACTTTACAAAATTGTGTCTCAGTGAATGTCAAATATTTTTGTTTCTTTGTTACTTTATAATTTTGCTGAAATAAATATCTTTCTGTTCTATTAGAAAACAAAAAACAGGCAGAATAAATAAATCTAAGTATTGCTTTTCTCCAAAAAGGCCTATACTCGGGATGAAACTTTAGCAAATCAAATCAAGAAAGCTACAGGCATAGATGGTAGGTGTATGGTTAGAAGAAATGAAATTTTTTAAGATAAAAGATAAACATTTATGTGAATACTCTAGTAAACCTGGTGGTCTCCAAGGGTGGAAAAAAATCACAAAAATGTCAACTTCTTTTAAAAGTCAAGGAAATGTTTTTACTTTACCATGTTGTTATCACAATGTCAATTTATTCAACAAGTATGTTTTCCTTAGTGCTTTGGGATTTATAAAGGCGAGTGGGACACGACTTCTCCCCTCTTGAACTTAAAGATCTAACAAGACTTTCTACTGATTGATTTATACCATACCTTTCTCTCAAAGTGTCTTTTAAAGTTGCATTATATTAGGTATAAGCTTTTGAAATTGAGACAAAGGAAAAAACAAAAAGATACTACCAGGAATGAGGACAAAACCACTCCAATGCAAGAAGAAATTTTTTTTTCTAAGTGTTGTAAGTACAAAATTAAGTGCTCCAGAGGATTTCTGAGGAGAGACTCCTTTGGGCTAGGAAAATCAGGGCGGGCTGCTGGAAGGCCAGGCATCTTTAGGTGAATGATCTTGGCTTTCCACAGAAACCAGCTGTGTTGGTTCTACCACATTCTTGACTGGCTGCCTCGTGTGATTTCATAGCACAGCATTGACTGATTGCTCAATGGTTAGAACACAGTCCCAGGTTCATTCTTAGGAGGATCCATCAGGTCCCTCTGTCCACTATCACACCTCTGACTCTGATCAACTTTCCAACGTGGCTAACATGTATTTGGGAAGAATGTGGGGCAGAAGAGGGTTTTGAGAGCCAAGCACAGACCTGCTGGAGTCACTCTTTTGCTCATGTCGTAAAGCACAGACTAGGAGGACTGCCCGGGCCAATCTCCTCCCAGCCTCTCCCTTCCACGCACCCCACACTGAGGCCTCGCCAAACTACCAGAGTGCGAATGCTCTTACCCTCAAAATTTCTGTCCTGGTGCTGAATTCTTTCAGCTTAGAATCCCTTTTGCTCCTTTCCTGGAGATATTGTGTGTTTCAGAGGACAGCTCAGAGGTTGATGCCTTCGTGAAGGCAAAGCTTAGGGATGTATTTGGAGGACACTTAGCTGCTCACGACTGTGCGGGGTATGTGGCATCTGCGGTGTGGCAGCCTGAGGTGGTGTGGAATAAGGAGAGGATGGAAAGGAAATTTAAGGTCAACTTGGAAAAGATCTTTTATGGTGTGTGTATGTGTGTGTGTGTGCTTAGTCGCTCAGTCGTGTCCCAGTCTGTGACCCTTTGGACTGCAGCCCACCAGACTCCTCTCTGTCTATGGAATTTTTCAGGCATGAATACTGGAGTGGGTTTCCATTTCCTCCTCCAGGGGATCTTCTCAACCCAGGGATTGAACCCAGGTCTCCTGCATTGCAGGCAGATTCTTTACTCACTGAGCCATCAGGCTTCCCCGATTTTATATGTCAAGACAAATAGTCATTTTAGAGACTTCCCTGATAGTTCAGTGGCTGAGACTCCGTGTTCCCAATGCAGGGGGCCCAGGTTAGATCCCTGGATGGGAACTAGACTCCACATGCCACAACTAAGACCTGGAGCACCCAAATAAGTAAATAATTCTTAAGAAAAAAAAAAAAAGCCTATTAAAGATAAAAAGAAAAATAGGCATTTTCCAGAAAGCCAAGGATTGTCCAATCTCCTCCAGAAAACCTTAGTGTAATACAAGTATGGAGACTTTCCTAATGTCTTAATTTGAAAGCAAATAAGTAGACATATAAATTGAAGTACTGTATAGGATATACTCAATTTTGAAGTTTCCCTTTCAGATTTTCCTTGCCTTTGATGTTAATGCTGCTTTGCTGGCAAATAGGGGGAGGCAATAAAATAATTTAAGAAATAAAAATTTATTATTAGAGGCAAACATTAGAAACGTGATAATCTTAGCTCAACCACTTGCTTTTTTGTAGATAAAGTTGTAAAGTGGTGTTTTAATTTTATATCTAATATCTACTATACTGTTATTTTCTGCTAGCAAAACTGCTTTTGGTTCAACATTTCAGGGTGTTCCACACAGCATGCCATGACTTCCAGAGGATTTTATTTTCTTAATGCATTTTTTAAAGTAACAACTTTGATCTCTATTTAATAGTTCACATACCATATAATTCGCCTATTTAAAGTATACAGTTCAGTGGTTTCAAGTATGTTCATAGAGTTGCACAACCATTACCACAATAAATTCCTGTGTATGTTTGAGAACTACTGACCCAGGGAATGAGGAGCCACTGACAGTTAATGTAGACACATAAAGACTGGGGTAAAAAAAAAAGATTCCTGTTGCTGCAGCCAGGGAGACAAATTAGAGGCAGAAATCAGTTAAGCTATTGTAGTGTCCTAGTTTCATACTGGAAATAGGATTGTTGACTCCATCAGCTGGATGAGGTGAGTGAATTTGAATGTCTAAGATGAGGAAAGAAAATTTTAGTTGGAGGGGCTGCCTTAGTTGATTAAAATCAGAAAAAATTAAGTAAGCTCCAAAAGGATCTCTCCATTTCCTCTCATCTCAATGCCCTAGTTCAGTGATTCAGTTCAGTTCAGTTCAGTTCAGTCACTCAGTCGTGTCCGACTCTTTGCGACCCCAGGAATCGCAGCACGCCAGGCCTCCCTGTCCATCACCATCTCCCAGAGTTCACTCAGACTCACGTCCATCGAGTCGGTGATGCCATCCAGCCATCTCATCCTCTGTCATCCCCTTCTCCTCCTGCCCTCAATCCCTCCCAGCATCAGAGTCTTTTCCAATGAGTCAACTCTTCGCATGAGGTGGCCAAAGTACTAGAGTTTCAGCTTTAGCATCATTCCTTCCAAAGAACACCCAGGGCTGATCTCCTTCAGAATGGACTGGTTGGATCTCCTTGCAGCAGACCTCTTCACTACTGTGAAGATGGTCTAGGTTCAAGTTGGCACTGACCTAAGAGTATGAATTCAATCTCTGTAGAGGCTGTTATAGCACAGCAGTATTAGTGTGTGTGCTTGAGTTCGCTGACATCAAACAAATAATTAAAAATGTGTGATGAAACAGTGGATTGTGTAGTATTTAGGGTCGTGGCAATGAGCTGGGGTACCTGGGTTCCTGTTCTGGCATGGACAGCCTTCAACTTCTTGGTTTTCTCATTTTTAAGATTATTTTTTTAAATTTAAAGATCAAGTGAATGAACACAAAGTCTTGAGAAAGTATCTGGTACATAGTAAATCCTCAATAAATGTTAGCTATTATTATTTTAAACACCATTCAAAATATACAGTTCACTTAAATTTTCCATCTATGCTGACGACAAATAATTCTCTAGTTGATTAAAAAGGTGCTACAAGAATAAGATTTGCTGATAAAACCAAACACTTTTCCTTGTTTCAGATACAAAAAGAGCTTTTATGTCTCATTTGAAATGAAAAAGACTTTTCAACTATCTCTCCTGTGTAACAATCATGAGCTATTATGGTATGTCATTAAACAAAATTTGGTTTTAATTGAAGTCATGTAAACTATTATTAGCACCAGTCAAATTAGCAGCTCTGGTTTAGTCTGGAATAGAAACCCAGGCAGAGGTCTGAAGGGGTAAGGCTTATGGGGAGTCAAGTATGTGTCTATGTAAAGCTACCATCACTCAGGAAATCTGAAATATCTAAATTCAACCATGCAGTAAACTTTACCAAAATTCCACTAACTTGGTCAAGATGAAGTCTCACTGATTTGAATTAAAAATTATTGACGTATTGAAATATTCTTCCTCTTTACTCTAGCACTTCTTGATTCTTAGCTCCCAAGTTGGCCTCCTCTTTTCTACTTTTAAGACTTTTTTTTTTTAAGGCATTACTGTATGTAAGTTATGCCTCAAACAAGAAAATGACAGGACAAATAAGGAGAAAGATATTTTTGAAGTTACATGTTGGCGTCAAAGCCAGAATTCTGTTTTCAGAGGGTCTGATTCTCCCATGTGTTCCATTTCTCCTTTTAAGAACGAAGTGACAATGAAAATCACTCAGTTGGGTCTGACTCTTTGCAACACTCTATACAGTCCATGAAATTCTCCAGGCCAGAATACTGCAGTGGGTAGCCTATCCCTTCTCCAGCAGATCTTCCCAATCCAGGAATCGAACCGGGGTCTCCTGCATTGCAGGTGGATTCTTTACCAACTGAGCTATGAGGGAAGAGTGAATATTCCCAAATCCAGCAGCTATTAGTAGGCATTTTAATGCCATCGCACTTTCTGAAACCATAATTGTTACTCTGACAGAACTTTATTTAAATAAAACCAATTCAGTTTATATTCTTACGCCATAAGATTTAGTGTTTTTATTTGAGATGTATCCAAGATTCTTAATAAAGGAAGGCATCTGCGTGAAGCAGCTGACCAAGTGACCGTGAAAACTCCTAATCCTGGGAGTGATCTGTGACTCTCTGAGAAAAGGATTAGTTCTCTAAACGCAGGACACAGACAGAAGTTACATTGGGTGCCACCTCACCACAACTCTATGTCCCTTATGTGTGTGTCACCTTACACGTTCTGTGGTCTCTTGGGTCCAGGTGTTTTCCTGCTAAAAGCGTCTTTAAGACCACCTGGAAAAGCAGAGTGAGAGAACAGGTGGGACTCGTATTACCTGGCAATCTCAGATCGTGGGCACAGGACTGTTTTTATTCTACCAGAATTAACGTTTACTCTTTATTGTGGTAAGCATCTGACTCGAATTCCACTTTGAAGATATTTCCTCAGGTTCAAAATTCCTTATGTCTTTATTTTCTATGAGTTAAGAAGAGAAAATCCTTATCCTTTATAAATTTAAAGCCACAGCATCCAGATACTGGCTTATAATGGGACTTGGATTTGCAGTAATGAACTGTTGGTGTTCCTTAAAAAATAAAACAAAACCACAATAGGAAGTTTACATAGACGTTGTTATATTTTGTGATGTGGCAAGGTACCACAATACTCCCATTATCTGGTAGGTATGGGAAATGGATTGCTTTGAATAATAAATTATGCTATTTCGTAAGAATTTCTCACATGTACTTCACATAATTAATAGTTTAAGAAAATTGAACTACAATTAAATACACTCAGCACTAAAACTGAACACAAACTAATTTATGGTTTCAAAAAGCCATACAAGATCCATAATGCTTTGTGATTATTACTATAAATATCAATTATCTTTGCATTTAAATACACAGAACTAAAGTCAGTTGATAAAAGGTTGGGTTTGATAAATTTTACATCTATTTTCATATTTTTAAAGAATTTTAAAATCATATAAACAATACATGTTTATTGTAAAAAAAAAATCAGATAACACAGATAAAGAGAAGAGAATAAGAAAACCAAAACTTACCCTATTTTACTACCTTAGGGTAATCACTGATGATATTTTGGTGTGTATCTTTCCAGAATTTATAACAAAAATGAAGCTATACTGTGCATAGAAATTTCCAGCCTATTTTATTGCTTAATATGTTATTATTTTTCCATTTGAATTGGGTATTATATACTGAGTGCAAGGTCAAAGTTTAGATCTTTAAATGGCTGAAAGTGGGGCAGTTCAGAATTCATCTGTAGATCAGATTTTGCTTCGGTGTCATTTCTTTTACCATATAGGACTAGATCCTAAAGGTATTAAGTTTTAAATTATTTTAAAAATCATTCTTTGCATTCATTTGACTTGAAGCAATGATTTTCTTTTGTTTTTCAGCAGATTTTTTTTTTTTCTTTTGGCCCAGTGTTCTGGGTGCATGACTTTTTAGGCAGGAGGGTCCTCCTCCAGGAAACTGGTTGCCTGCTCCTGTTCATGGCAGGAAAACAAGAAGGTACTCCTGTTACTGCCCATCTCAAACCTGTGATTGTTCTGTTTGCTTGTGGGGTAGTGGAGACGTGAGACAGGTGTGAGCCAGATATGACTAAAGAACATTTATCAATACTACGCTTGATTGTTACTTAAAGTGGGCTAGATCTACCAGTATCACTGGAATGGTTTTGTTGTTTTTTTTTTTTTTTTGATAGCTAGGGAGAATATTTTAGAATGACTTTATCATTCAACATAAGAATGGAGAAGGGAATATAGTTATACCAAAGGCTTTTTTTTTTCTGATTGTAGCCATCTTTTACTTAAAGAATTTCCTGAAGATGAAATTTGCTGCTAGTTTTTTATTTTCTATTAATAATAATAAAAAACAATTCAAACATAGTTACAAAAGATATATTCTAGGGAGTAATAAGTTCTAATCATTTTCAATCCCATCAATTACTTTTACTTTTAATTTACTTTTAACTGACTAATGCTAACTAGCATGCATATTTTATCTTTTCTTCCACTCTTTTCATTAAGAGCATACTCCATATATTAAAGCAATTTTGCTAGCTTACATTTTTAATGGCCAGGAGGTATATCACTATGTTAATATATAATAGTTTGCTTAGCTATTTCTCTACTTTTTGACATGTGGATCATTTCTCACTATAATAGTACTGATATATCTTTTTGAAAAGAATTGTGAGGTCCTTTCATTTCTTGGCTATTTTCCCAGGTGCAATTTAATAGCTTACATTTACATTTACCACTTTGAACTTCAAAGGGATTGAGTCAAATTAAAGTGACATAAGCAAGGAAGTAAAAACTAAAGAAACCTGAGTAAACTATAGACTGCAGATAATGAATCAATGTTGGTTCATTAATTGTAATAAATGTACTATACCTATGTAATATGGAAAACTATGTTGGGGGATATTTTAACTCTATATGCTATCTGCTGAATTTTCCTGTAAATCTAAAGCTGTTCTTAAAAAGCTCATTAGTCAAAAAAAAGAAAAAGTACAGAGCAAAGATGGTAAAACCTTAACATGGAATAGGAGTAAAGGGTAAATAGTTCTTTATACAGTTCTTGCAGCTTTTCTCTAAGTTTAATTTATTTCAAACCAGAAATTTAAAACTATAACTGATTATCCCTGTTTTGGAACCACATCTATCCTAGCTGCTCACCAATAATAGTTAATCTTGCAATGTAATAAGGGAGGTTGTTTTTATTAACTAAAATTGGTTCCCACCAATGGGAATCTCAAATGGCCTGTTACTAGGCAGAATCTGGGTTCTCCACAACTGGGAAGGGGACAGGTCTGGCGAAGGATAGCCAGAGGCTGAATGTCTCCTGGCCAGGTAAATAAAGGTGCAAGTGCCATCCAACAGGTATATCCCAGAAGCCATTTGAGTTTTAAAAATGTATCTTGAGCCTCTGTCCCCTCTGGTATCGGTTTTCAAAGGACCCCGAATTCCCTGTAGTCTGTTGCCCACCACCTCCTCTCTAATGATTCCCCCACCCCACCAACTTTGTAGAGGTACTGTCTGGGGCTGGAAAGAGGTGGACCTGCATGCATGGACCAGTGCTATAGCTTGTGGTTAAAAAAATATATATATATCAAGAACAGCAAAAAAGATGAGACTTTCCCTCGTGATGCAGTGGCTAAGACTCCATGCTCTCAATGCAGGGGGCTTGGGTTCCATCCTTGTCAAGGAACTAGATCCCACATACTGCAACTAAAGATCCCACATACCTCAAATAAAATTTTTAAAAAATCCCACAATTAAGACCCAGTGCAGCCAAAAACAAAACAAACCAACAACAAAGAGCAGTTAACAGATTTAACAGTTAACTGCAGTAAACAGATTTTGTTGAAGCCTTTTTGTTTTCCCTTACAAGCTCTTCTTTGTGGGTCTAACACTTGACCAATCATTGCACTTGAATTACATGTCTGCTGGAGAAGTAGAACTCCGGGCTGGCTACAAAGGCAGTGAAATTCCCTTTAGAATTAGGTGAGAGCTTCCAGCACAGATTTCCTTTTCCTTTCATCACCGACTCCAAGCAGCTGGACATGTACTTGGCAAGGGCCGGGGTTGTGATCACATGGAATATTTGGATGTCCCTCTTTCTCACCTCTAGGGCATCTCTGGGAGAGAGGAGTCCCTGCCAGACAGCCAGATTCTCACTGCACTGTCCAAGTTTTAAGATGATAAAATTACACTGAAGTGCGGATGAGATGTTATCATTGCTTATCCAAAGTCTAAGTCTAAACAGTAACTGAATAGCAAAATTTCTCAGAATTAGGAAAGAGGGTTTTAAGTAGTTCTTTAGCTTGTTTTTTTTTTTTTAATGTTAAATTTATCAAAGGAGCCAGTTTAGAAATGCTAAGTGACTGCTCACCTATTGTATTATCACAAGATGACAAGACACAAGGCATTTGTCTGAATTAAAACATAGGCATTTTCTCTATTTTTCCCTCAGTTAAGTTCAGTTCAGTAGCTCAGTCGTGTCCGACTCTTTGCAACCCCCTGGACTGCAGCACGCCAGGCCTCCCTGTCCATCACCAACTCCTGGAGCTTACTCATATTCATATCCATTGAGTCAGTGATGCCGTGCAACCATCTCATCCTCTGTTGTCCCCTTCTCCTCCTGCCTTCAATCTTTCCCAGCATCAAGGCCTTTTCCAGTGAGTTGGTTCTTCACATCAGGTGGCCAAAGTTTTGGAGTTTCAGCTTCAGCATCTGTCCTTCCATTGAATATTCAGTACTGATTTCCTTTAGGATTGACTGATTGGATCTCCTTGCAGTCCAAGGGACAGCAAACTAAGGTGAAGTGCTCTGTAAAACTTCCAATTTGGGGATGTCCCTGGTGGTCCAGTGATTAAAACTTCTTGCTTCCAATGCAGGGGATGAGGGTTGTATTGTTGATTAACCTTGATCAACTAAGATTCCACATGTTGCAGGGCAACTAAATCTGCCCACTGCAACTACTGAGACCATGCACTCCCTCCGAACCCCTTGTGCTACAGTTAGAGAGAAGGCCTCTTGGCCACAATGAAGTGTCCTGCATGACATAACAAAGATCCAGAATGCCCAGTGCTGAACGAAGACCCAATTCAGTCAAAAATAAAAAAATTAATTAATTATAAAAAAATAACCTTCCAGTTTGGGGTCGCCGATGTCCCCAAATTACAGTTTGGTGAATTTTTCAGAAATTCATCTTTCGTAGCAGAGCTCATTACAGCTGGCCACTTCTGAATTAGAAATAAGTCAAGACCTTGGAAGATGATGGAAAGCAGATTTTCTCATGTGTGGTCTATGGCTCATCTGCATCATTACATTGCTTGTTAGATAAAAATGATGGATGCCTGAACTCCACCCCAGATTTAACAAAGGCAAATCTTTGGGGCCTGGTCTGGGAAATCTCTCTCAGTCCAAAGGCTCTGGTGATTGCTATGCTCACTGAAGTTTGAAGAAAAACTTCGCTTTACATTCCTCAGGCACTGTATAATAATTAGAAGTGTGGAGAATTATAGTGGTAAAGACCCTGCCTGCTAACGCAAGAGAAAGAAGAGACAAGTTCGATCCCTGGGCTGGGAAGATATTTTAGAGGAGGCCATGGTAACCCACACCAGTACTCTTGCCTGGAGAATCCCATGGACAGAGGAGCCTGGTGGGCTACAGTCTATGGGGTATATTCTAGGTAGTAGTTTCTTATCAGATATATAAGTTCCAAATATTTTTTCCCATTCTGTTGTTATCTTTCACTTCTTAATAATATCATTTGAAACAAAAATGTTTTACGTTTAGACAAAGTGCAAATTCTTTGGTTGCTAAACTTTTAATATTGTATTTAAGAAACCATTGCTAGGAATTCTCTGGCAGTCCAATGATTAGGACTCCACACTTCCATTTCTGGGGACGTAGGTTCAATCCCTTGTCAGGGAATTAAGGTCCCACAAGCCGCATGGCACGGCCAGGAAAAAAAAGAAGCCATTGCTCATGAAGGTTTACGTCTATGTTTTCTTCTAAGAGGTTTATAGTTTAGATCTTACATTTAGGTCTTCGACTGATATTGAGTTAACTTTTGTATATGACGTGATGGTGAATTTTATGTGTCAACTCAACTGGGCTAAGGGATGCCTAGATGGCTGGTACAACCTATCTGGGTGGATATGTCAGGGTTTATCCAGAAGAGATTAGCATTTCAATTGATATACTGAGGAAAGAAGATCTCCCTCACCAAAGCAGATGGGCATCTTTCAATCCACTGAGGCCCTGAATAGAACAACAAAAAAAGGGAAGCGCAAATTTACTCTTCTGTTCAAGCAGGCACGTCCATAGTTTCATGCCCTTGGACATTGGCACTCCTAGTTCTTGGACCTTTGAAGTCAGATTGGACTTATACTATCAGCCCCTGCATCTCTCAGGCCTTTGGAATCTTACATTAGCTTTCCTGGTTCTTAGTCCTTTAGGTTTGGACTAGAACTGCAGCCGTGGCTTCCCTAGCCCTCCAGCTATCCTCCAGCTTGGCCGCCATAATCTTGTGAGCCCATCCTTCATAATGAATCTCTTTCTATACATCTGTGTATATCGTATTGGTTCTTTTCTCTGCAGAATCCTGACTAATGTAAATAGGGTTCCAACTTCATTCTTTCGCACATGAATATTCAGTTGTCCCAGTACTATTCTCTTCTCCATTGAATTGTCTTGGCACCCTTGTGGAAATCAGCTGACCAGAAATGTAATAATTGATTTCTAGATTCGAGATTCAGTTCCATTGATCTATACATCTATCTTTACACTAATACCTCACTGAATAGATTACTAGAGCTTTACAATAACTTTCAAAATTAGAAAGTGTGCTTCTAACTTTGTTCTTTTGCAAGAATGTTTTGGCTATTCTGGGTCCCTGGAATTTCCATATGAATTTTAGGAAGTTTGTAAATTTCTGCAAAGGAAAAAAAAAAAAGGCGCATGGGATAGGGAGGACTTCCCTGGTGGTCCAGTGGGTAAGAATCTGCCTGCCAGTGCAGGAGACAAGGGTTCAATCCATGCTCTGGGAAGATCCTACAATCAACAAGGCAACTAAGCCTGTGCTCTGCAACTACTGAGCCAGTGCTCCAGAGTCCGTGAGCTGCAACTACTGAAGCCCATGCACCTTACAGCCTAGTGCTCCACAACAAAGAGGAGCCACCCTAACGAGAAGCCCAAGCACCCCGAACTGGAGAGTAGCTCCCACTTGCTGTGACTAGAGAAAGCCCACACGCAGCAATAAAGACTCTTCAAAGCCAAAAATAAAATAAAAGCAAATAAACAAAACCTTAAAAAAAAGGCATGTGGGATTTCAATAGGCATTATCTATTGATCGATTTGCCATCTTAACAATGGCACCCCACTCCAGTATTCTTGCCTGGAAAGTCCCATGGGCGGAGGAGCCTGGTAGGCTGCAGTCCATGGGGTCGCAAAGAGTCAGACACGACCGAGAGACTTCACTTTCACTTTTCACTTTCATGCATTGGAGGAGGAAATGGCAACCCACTCCAGTGTTCTTGCCTGGAGAATCCCAGGGACGGGGGAGCCTGGTGGGGTGCCGTCTCTGGGGTTGCACAGAGTCGGACACGACTGAAATGACTTAGCAGCAGCAGCAGCAGCAGCCATCTTAACAATATTAAAATTTCCAGTCTATGAACATAAGATGTCTTTCAATTTATTTAGGTCTTTCCTGAAGCATGAGCCCAACCCTATCATTTGAATCCTTCTAGGTTTCTAGAAATATGTTGGACCTTTTCAAAGCTTCCCATGGATATCTTATTCCCTAGCTTTTCCTTCTAATTTTTTGGTCAATTTCTTGTTTGTCTCAACTGTTATCACTACCTTAGGCAGCTGTGATGTTAAATAACTGCTATCGATTGTTTTTGACAAGTGTTCCTGTGGAAAAAGCTGTTCTGAGTCAGATCAAATAAAGACAAGTCCTTAGAACAGAGTTTTCCAGGGAACTGCCTGGGATGTCAAATACTGACAATTCCCTGAGAAAGGTTTTCTAGGGAGTTCCAGCCCCCTTCTTCCCCTTCCAGGGGCTGCCAAGATGCTGGTTTTCACTGTGAATGTGGTGCCATTTGTTTTCAAGGCTATTGTGGAGCTGGGGAAAAGGGGAAGGAATGAGGCAAGTTAAAATTCCACAAAGTTCTCTGTGTTTACTGACATTCAGCCATTTTTCATGAATAAATCCTCCCCTTTGGCCAGTTGCCGGAGTTCTGTAAGACTTGTCTTTGACAGTTGTTGCCAGTGTTCATGCTGTTTTTATGGAAGAGCAGCTTTTCATAGGTCCTTCCCCCCACCAACCCCACTATTGTCACTGCCTCTCCACTTCTAACTTGCCATTTATTTTTGAGGAAATCACTTAATTTCTCTGAACCTCTATTTCTCCATTTGGGAAAAGATGAAGATAATAATTCCCCAGAATATCATAAAGATCAAATTACACACACACACACACATCAGTCCACTGAGGAAGCTACAGAAACCCACAAACACATGAATGTAATTGCTGTGTCCGTTGTTAGCGAGGATTCCAGTTCTCTATGTTCTATCCCATGTCAATCCCACTTCTTTAACCTTTCCTGGTGTGTGAGTTTGTCTCATTATTTTTGATCGTTCAATCAATGTACCACTTTAGACAGTATTGATTATTGAGAATTGTCTCTCTCACCCCAGAGTCTAGACTATGAGGAATCAGGAAAGCTCCTTTATCTCCCTTTGCAGCAGAATGACGAATGTGTGTGTGCATGTGCAGTAAGTAGCCTGCCCGGCTCCTCTGGCCATAGGATTTCGCAGGCAAGAATATTGGATTGGATTGCCATTTCCTTCTCCAGGGGATCTTCCCGACCCAGGGATTGAACCTGCCTCTTTTGTGTCTCATGCATTGGCAGGCAGATTCTTTACCACTAGTGCCACCTAGGAAGAGTGAAGAATAAGTCAAAAATTGCTGAAGCAAACAGAAGTAAAGTGATTTGTCTAAGGAACCCACCCACTTCAGTATTCCTGCCTGGAGAATTCCATGGACAGAGGAGCCTGACAGGTTACAGTCCATAGGGTTGAAAAGAGTTGGACAAGACTGAAACGACTTAGCGTGCACACAGCTAACAATTTGTAGACTCAGTACTGATTACCTGGCCTGAATGACTTGCTATTTCCATTATGTCATTTGGTATCCCCAAAGGTTAGGGAGTGGGAAGGACAGAGTTCTTTTGGTACAATTTCTTCTCCATCATATGTGTTATTTTTAGAGACAGTGGGGAAAGATGGGTAATCTGACCCAAAGCCATTAAGATAGAAGTAACATTTTATTTACAATTGATGGACTTTTAGTTTCAGCTTAGTAAACGTAAGTTAAGAAACTGATTTGACTTCTTTGACTTCTTTAAATTCTTGATTATTGGGACTTCCCTGGTGGTCCAATTGTTAAGACTCCATACTTTGATGAAGGTGATGTGGGTTCCATCCCTGATAAGAAACTGAGATCCCACATGCCACATGGCACAGCCAAAAACAAACAATTCTTGACTACTTAGTTTATTGTCAATTGCAGATGAGGTTTACTAAGTGGACTAGGAAGTTTTCCTGGAAGTCTATAGCTACTAAGTTGCTATGGATCACTATTACTTTCTTCCTTTCAATCCATAAAGTGTGCACCATTTTCCAAATGGCACAGATAATTATCGCACAGTTACTTTTTGACCTAGTGTGACGCTGTTTGGCCTTAATTCACTGGTCTGTGTTCATCACTGGTGCTTTTTGTGCCGCAATTTTTTCTTTACTAAGTTTACTTTATTCCTCAGTTTGCTGAGTGTGCCTTAGAGTAGTTTTTACAGAAATGATATAAAGGTGGTAGATCTTCTGGGCCCTTGAATAACTGAGAATGCTTTTCTGTTGGCTTCTGGTGTGAACACCTCAGCTGGACACTGAGGCTTCGATCACAGGCCATTCCCTTTCAAGATGTGGATAAAAGTATATAGACATTCTGTTTATTAATATAGAGCTGCAACATTTCACAAGTCCTAGCGGGAAAATCTGTGTAGATTACAAGAGGGACAGTGCAGAAAGCCTCAGGTCCTGGTTTAAGACTTTCAAATGCTTCTGAGGGTATTTACTGATGTCTTTGAAAGTCTATTAAGCAGCAGTGACTCAGACTGGAGGATGTGGACAGAAGGTTGGAACAGTGTTCAATTTCCATGGCAACAGGAGTAAAACATCCCCAAATAAACTGCCCTCCCTTTGTTGTAGTTTCAGGTTCAAAGGTTCTCAAATACAAAGATCTGAGGTCTAGTCTCCTCCCAACAATGGAAAGGTAGGGAGGCTGAGGCCTCGTCAGACCCAGTGGAAGACAGAACCCAAAGTTCACTAACTCTTGGAGTGGATCCTCCAAGCAAGGCCAATAAACGCCAGGATAACAATCCATGTTCATTTCTATGACATAAGCAATGCATATGGCTTAGCATACCACACTAATAATAATAATAATTAATAGCTACCATGTTCTACGGAGAAGGCAATGGCAACCCACTCCAGTACTCTTGCCTGGAAAATCCCATGGACGAAGGAGCCTGGTGAGCTGCTGTCTATGGGGTCACACAGAGTCAGACACGACTGAAGCGACTTAGCAGCAGCAACAGCATGTTCTAAATGTTTACACATCTTAATTCATTTAATTCTCAGACAACTTTAGGAGGCTATCAATCACTCATATCATTCCCATTTTATGGATGAAGACATGAAGGGAAAGAAAGGACAAATTGTTAGCTCATAGTTATACCCTTAGCAAGCAGCAGAGCTGGCAATAAAATTGGTTGAGTCTGCTATTGAAGAATCTGATTCTCTCCACCACACTATATTAATATAATAACATAATAAAACTTTATCAATGTAAATATATTTTTAAACAATTTTTTAAAAAGAATCTTTGGTCTCATGCGTAGCATGTGGGATCTTAATTTCCAGATGAGGGATCAAACCTGCACCCTTGCGTTGGAAAAATGGAGAATTATCCACTGGAATGTCAGGAAGTCCCAACATAACTGAAATCCTTTTTACCTGAGTTGACCTGCTTCTTCTCCTTGCTGTTAAATCACCCTTTCCCCTTTTGTGACAACTTCTGTTACTTATAAACACATTTCTTAAAATTGTACATACTGTGAAGGGGTTTAGATGAGATAATCAGGTTTCCTCTAACTAAAATCCTGTGATCCTGTGAGATTTGTTGTAAAGAAAGATGTTATGCCTATTACAATCATCCAAATAAACTGAAGTGATAAAATATATTAGAAATGCTGAGGGGAAACAGGTGCACTCACATATGACATAATTCATTCATTAAATTTCTTTTAAGAGCAGTTTGAATGTGTCTGTGTGTGCGTGCATGCGTAGGTATAAAAATCTGGTATTTCCACTTTTAGAGGATTACGTCGGTTAGGAATGTTGTAGCCATAAATAACAAAAATCTTGACGGGGCTTATGATGGCTTAAATGTATGGGGGTTTATGTTGCTGGCCCAGCATGAGGCCTAGAGGTAGGGTTACTGACAAAGTGATCCACAGTCCAGCCTTGTTCAGGTTGGACCTCTGGGACACTCTTCTTTCTTGTCTGGTCACAGGAAGACTACCTTTGGCAGCCACAGATGTCCACCATCCAGACCTCTTGGTGCAGAAGGAGAATTCACTGCCAGGCTGTCTTTCTGGATTCCTGGATGGTGTTTGTGTTGAGCAGGCCCATTTCTGCAAGATGCTTATCAAAAGAACATTAGGGGATGGGCAACAATTGAATAAGGTCTGTAGATTAGAATATAGTAATGTCCTTTGGCCACCGGATTCAAAGAACTGACTCATTGGAAAAGACTGTGATGCTGGAAAAGACTGAAGGCAAAAGGAGAAGGGAGTGGCAGAGGATGAGACAGTTAGATAGCATCACCCACTCAATGGACATGAATCTGAGCAAACTCTGGGAGATAGTGAAGGACAGGGGAGCCTGATGTGCTGTAGTCCATGGTGTCACAAGGAGCTGGACATGAGACTGAACAACAACAACAACAACAACAACAATGAATCAAAGTTAATTACTTGATTTTGATCATTGTACTGTGGTTATGGAAAAAAAAAAAGTCTTTGTTTTTATTTTTAATTTTTTGGCTGCCCTGTACAGCTTGTGGGACTTTAGTTCTCTAGACAGGGTCTGAACCCACGTCCCCTGCAGGGGAATATGGATTCTTAACTCCTGGATGACCAGGGAAGTCCTCAACTATCCTTGTTTTTAGGAAGTACATACAGAAATCTTTAGAGCCAAAGGGACATTAAATCTACAACTCAGTCGCAAATGGTTAAGGAACAAGTGTAGGAAAGAACGGTAAGCAAACATGGTAAATGTTAACATTTGGGGAATCTGATATACAGAAATTCTTTTTTACTTGCAACTTCTCTATAAGTTTGGAATTGTTTCAAAATAAAAAGTGAAGTATATTTAAAAAATACTCAGATTCAAACTCAGTCTCACAATACTTGTGAATTTGTCAGGGATAATTAGCGGAAATATATGATACATTGTTAGCAGTTTCAGTTCAGTTCAGTCGCTCAGTCGAATCTGACTCTTTGCGACCCCATGAATCACAGCATGCCAGGCTTCCCTGTCCATCACCAACTCCCGGAGTTCACTCAGATTTGTGTCCATCGAGTCAGTGATGCCATCCAGCCATCTCATCCTCTGTCATCCCCTTCTTCTCCTGCCCCCAATCCCTCCCAGCATCAGAGTCTTTTCCAATGAGTCAACTCTTTGCATGAGGTGGCCAAAGTACTGGAGTTTCAGCTTTAGCATCATTTCTTCCAAAGAAATCCCAGGGCTGATCTCCTTCAGAATGGACTGGTTGGATCTCCTTGCAGTCCAAGGGACTCTCAAGAGTCTTCTCCAACACCACAGTCCAAACACATCAATTCTTCGGCGCTCAGCCTTCTTCACAGTCCAACTCTCACATTCATACATGACTACTGGAAAAACCATAGCCTTGACTAGATGGACCTTAGTCGGCAAAGTAATGTCTCTGCTTTTGAATATGCTATCTAGGTACCCTTACTTAAAAGTTTTGCTGCTGATTGATCTAATGCCTATAATAAATTGCTACTCCTCAACATAAATTAAAAACAAAAATCCTGGGGCTTCCCTGGTGGTGCAATGGTTTAGAATCTGCTTTGCAATGCAAGGAACAACCGTTTGATCCCTAGTCTGGGAAGATCCCACAGGCCTCGGGGCAACTAAGCCCTGTGTGCCACAATTACTGAGACTTCGAACCTAGAGCCTGTGTTCTGCAACAAGACAAAGCACTGTAGTGAGAAGCTCCAACCCTGCAACTAGAGTGTAGTCCTCACTCACCACAACTAGAGAAAGCCTACGTGCAGCATCAAAGACCCACCACAGCCAAAAATAAAAATTAAAAAATTAAAATAGAACCCAAATTCCATTTTTAAAGTCCTTGGACTGTGAAGAAGGCTGAGCACCGAAGAACTGATGTGTTAGAACTGTGGTGTTGGAGAAGACTCTTGAGAGTCCCTTGGACTGCAAGGAGATCCAACCAGTCCATTCTGAAGGAGATCAGCCCTGGGATTTCTTTGGAAGGACTGATGCTAAAGCTGAAACTCCAGTACTTTGGCCACCTCATGCAAAGAGTTGACTCATTGGAAAAGACTCTGATGCTGGGAGGGATTGGGGGCAGGAGGAGAAGGGGACGACAGAGGATGAGATGGCTGGATGGCATCACGGACTTGATGGACATGAGTCTGAGTGAACTCCAGGAGTCGTTGATGGACAGAGAGGCCTGGCGTGCTGCGATTCCTGGGGTCGCAAAGAGTCGGACACGACTGAGTGACTGAACTGAACTGAATCTTACAAGGGGCTTCCTTGGTGTCTCAGACAGTAAAGAGTCCACCTGCAATTCAGGAGACCTGGGTTTGATCCCTGGGTTGGGAAGATACCCTGGAGGAGGAAATGGCAACCCACTCCAGTATTCTTGCCTGGGAAATCCCACACAGAGAGGAGCCTGGGGTTATGCAAAGAGTCAGACATGACTTAGTGACTAAACAGCAACAATAGTTTGATAGATGGGGATAGACTCCTACCGAGAAAAATAAAGCTTGCCTTTTGGAGCCTGGGGTAGACAGAGGTTCATTGTGAATCTTGAGAGGTGACCAGTGAACCCTTTTCTAGTAGGAGAAGTAGAATACCTATGACACCAAGTCAAGCTGGTACAAGTGGTTAAGTTCTTTCCAGAAAGGAGAAGAGTAATTGGACCTTCTTGGAAAATAAGTGATAGGATCGTCTGATGGTAAAGATAAGTAACTCTCTGAGAGCTGACATCCTCTGGGTGGCCTGTGTGCAGCTACTATTGAGATTCCAGGGATGGAAAGATCCAGGGTGTAATTTGCTGTCTTCACCAAGGTAGTATGTGCTGCAGTTTACAGAGGCATTTACAACATTGCATAACTGTTCCAACAGGTTCTAATTGTCAGGCACATGATCAGTGTCAGGGTCGGGGCTGGTGTTTGGTGGGGTTTGGACAGAGCAATTGTCAGGAGGACTGGAAGGAATGGAACTTCTCTGTCAAGGCCCCTCCTGCCTCACCCCTACTCCAGCCTCAGGCCCTAAATATTGCAGAGCCATCCTTAGGTTTCCCTGTACCCCTCATCCTGCTCGACCTTCCTCCATAGCAGAGATAGTGGTCTGTTCCAAAACTGTATCCACTCCAATATGACCTTTCATTTAAAAAAAAAAAAATGCAGGGCTTCCCAGGTGACTCAATGGGAAAAAAAAAAAAAAAAAAAAAAACCCACCTACCAGTGGAAGAGACAGGGTTTGATTCCTGGTCAGGGAAGGTCCTATATGTGGTGGAGCAACTAAGCCTGTGTGCCACAACTTCTAAAGCTGTGCTCTAGAGCCAGGGGGCCACAGCAAGAGAAGCCACCGTGGTGAGAAGACCCAAGCACCACAGATAGAGAGTAGACCCCTGCTTGCTGCAATAAGAGAAAGCCCTCGAAGCAACGGAGACCTAGCACAGCCAAAAATAAATAATTAAAATAAAATTTAAACATTCGGTCTTTCATGGCAGGGAATTGCAGAAGCAAAATAATCTGCTGAAACTATCTCATTCTTGGCTGTTCTCAAAGTTGAGTGTTCACATCCGACACCTGGGTGCATAAAATGGTGATTCCTGGGCCCCAGACCAGATCTACTTAGAATCTCTGCAGTGGACCCAAGGAGCTGGTGTGGTCATGAAGATGGAAAATCTCTGTCCTTTTCCATACCTTGGATATTCCAATGGCTTTGTAAAACAGGCATCACTTTCTACACTGCTCTGGTAGCTCAGGTGGTAAAGAATATGCCTGCAGTTCTCGAGAGCCAGGTTCAGTCCCTGGGTGGGGAAGATCCCCTAGAGAAGGGAATGGCTACCCACTCCATATTCTTGCCTGGAGAATTGTATGGACAGAGGATCCTGGTGGACTACCGTCCATAGGGTTGCAGAGTCAGAGGTGACTGAGTGATTAACACTTTCACTTTTCACTGGGAAGACACACCTAGAAACTTATTAGACAAACTAATTCACAAGACCCATCCAAATCTCTGAATCAGAATCTCCAAGACAGAGAGGGCTGGGAATCAGTCTTTTAAATCAGCCTCTTGTGTGTGTATGTGTGTGTGTGTGTGTGTGTGTGTGTGTGTGTGTGTATTTTAATCATCAGAAAAGTATGAGCATGCTCCTAGATGATTGAAAAAAAAAAAAGGACAGGGAAGCCATCATCAGTCTAGCAGAAAACACACATTACAGATAAACCATGAATGGCTACCTTTGAATTAAGTATCCAATTCCAGTTCAGTCTGCTGTGGCCAGTTAGGATGGAGTCACATGGTATAAAATATGACCATTTATATCTTGGAAAGAAATGCCAGGAGTTCTGGAACATAACAAGGACAACAAAAAGCAAAAGTAGGACTTCCCTGGGGTCCAGTGGCTAAGACACCAATGCAGTGGAGCAAGGTTCAATCCATGGTCAGGGAATTTGATCCCACATGCCTCAACTAAAGATCTCACATGTTGCAACCAAGACCTGTCACAGTCAAGTAAGTATAGAAATATTTTAAAAAAGAAAAAAGCAAAGGTGTAATCTAACTTCTAAGTAAAGGTTTGAGTGGTTTTCAGTTTATTGCAAATGAAATTGGCAATTCCAAGATGAATGAAGTAAGAAAGGACGTGAAATAAGGGGAGTTTGTGCTGGAAACTGAGTACAAGTGGAGGTCACAGTCTGAGTTCTCAGCAGTAGACTTCATGTTCCCGTTTGCTTGTGCTGTCCTGAGGGATTCGATGACTTTTACAACTAACGGAGCTCTGCCCTAATCAGAAGAGTTGCTCTGAAGCCAAGGAAATGATACATTATGGAAACTTTGATTCCAGGATCCCCATAAAATTCCTAAAAGTCTTGCCAATGATGAAATAAGCTCTGAATATAAAAGTAGAGCCCACTTCAATCCAGTGATTACCTGCTACAGTGCCAAACTGTTTGGCCCCACAGCATGTTACGTGCTCCTCTAGATCAACTTTTTGGTTTAGGACCCTTCCCACTATTAACGAATGAGAATTTACAAGCTTTTTTGAGCTTTTTTGTGGGTTATATTTATTGATATTTACTGTACCTGTTATTAAAGGAGAAATCTTTACCATTTTATTTATTCATTTTAAGTTAACAATAGTTAATGTGTATGTTGAGTGCCGAAGAATTGATGCTTTCAAATTGTGGGACTGGAGAAGACTCTTGAGAGTCCCTGGGACTGAAAGGAGAACAAACCAGTTAATCCTAAAGGAAATGAACCCTGAATATTCATTGCAAGGACTGATGCTGAAGCTGATCCAATACTTTGGCAAAGAGCTGACTCATTGGAAAAGACCCTGACAATGGCAAAGATTGAAGGCAACAGGAGAAAGGGGCGGCAGAGGGTGAGATAGTTAGATAGCATCATCTACTCAATGGAAAAGAGTTTGAGCAAACTCCTGGACATAGTGAAGGACAGGGAAGCCTGGTGTGCTACAGTCCATGGGGTCTCAAAGAGTCGGACATGACTTAATGACTTAACAACAACAGTGTCGACATAAATATTTTTCAAAAAAATTAATCGATAGAACTGTCATTGTTTTACAATTTTGGCAAGCATTGTTAATGCCTAGCTTAATAAAAGACAGCTGGATTTCTCATATCTGCTTCTGTGTTCGTCAGGTATGACATCATATGTGCATAGTTCAGTTCAGTTCAGTTCAGTAGCTCAGTTATGTCCAACTCTTTGAGACCACATGGACTGCAGCACACCAGGCTTCCCTTCCATCACCAACTCCCTTCAGTTCAGTTCAGTTCAGTCGCTCAGTCGTGTCCGACTCTTTGCGACCCCATGAATCGCAGCATGCCAGGCCTCCCTGTCTATCACCAACTCCCGGAGTTCACTCAGACTCACGTCCATCAAGTCCGTGATGCCATCCAGCCATCTCATCGTCGGTCGTCCCCTTCTCCTCCTGCCCCCAATCCCTCCCAGCATCAGAGTCTTTCCCAATGAGTCAACTCTTCGCATGAGGTGGCCAAAGTACTGGAGTTTCAGCTTTAGCATCATTTTTTCCAAAGAAATCCCAGGGTTGATCTCCTTCAGAATGGACTGGTTGGATCTCCTTGCAGTCCAAGGCTCTAGGAAATGCCAGGGAATGCGGGTGAAAAAATGAGAGTGAAAAAATGCCTCAGTGACTCCCTCAGAAGGTTTGGGGGATTCTCAGATGTCCCCAGACTACATTCTGTGAATTTCTGCTATAGCTATTGTGGTGAATAGGAATATAGGCCAGGCTTTGGAAAACATAAATTATTTTTCTTTCTTAAACGTAAAGTTTCTTGCTTGATTCTTAACCTTTTAGTCTTTAGCTTCATAACTCTTTCCATCCCCTCACCAGATTCATTCTCCACTGCTAATAGCATCTTAAAATAATGAGTTAACATTTATAGAGCAGTTTTTGCATGCCAGAAAGAGAGATAGATAGTCATGTCCGACTCTTGCCAATCCATGAACTGTAGCCTGTCAGGCTCCTCTGTCCATGGAATTCTCCAGGCAGGAATACTGAAGTGGGTTGCCATTTCCTTCTCCAGGGGAACTTCCTGACCCAGGAACTGAACTCAAGTCTCCCGCATTGCAGGCAGATGCTTTACCGACTAAGCTACGAGGGAAGTTCCAAAGTGAAAGTTGTTCAGTAGTGTCCAACTCTTTGCGACCCCATGGACTGTGGAATATTCCAGGCCAGAAAACTGGAGTGGGTAGACTTTCCCTTCTCCAGGGGATCTTTCCAGCCCAGGGATTGAACCCAGGTATCCCTCATTGCAGACAGATTCTTTACCAGCTGAGTCACGAGGGAAGCCCAAAAATGTGGAGATGCCGGGGATTGAACCCGGGGCCTCATACATGCAAAGCATGTGCTCTACCACTGAGCTACATCCCCTACCAGGTCCTAGACAAAGAACTCTACATGCATTATCTTTTTTCATCTTTCATCTTTGGGCTCTGTCTGTGGTTCCTGGCACAGAGCTTCTAAAACCATTGACATTTGCTAAGTGATAAAAGCACTGGGAGGAGCATCTTTTGTTTAATCCCTGGTTCCTAAATCCCTTGGAATTTCCTAGGTAACCACAGTGTGTTTTGTTCTAATCAGGTGGCCCTGGGTGGGCTCCTGCATGGGGCCTGGTCACCAGAAAGATCAAGCCACAGTCAGAATCTTGGAATTTTCAGCCACGCTCCTTCATTCTCCAGAGAAGGAAGAGGGCTGGAAATGGGTTGATGATCAATCATTCCTACGTGGTGAAACCTCCACAAAAATCCCCGAAGGACCAGGTTCTGAGATACTTCTACGTCGGTGAATGCATGGCGGTGCCGGGGGAGGGCACACCCAGAGAGGGCAGGGAAGCCCCCATATATCTGGCCCTACACATTCCTTCCTTCTGGATGTTCATCTGTAGCCTTTATCATCTTTTTTACAATCCACTGGTCAACAGTGAGTGAACTGTTTTCTTGAATTCTCTGAGCTGCCATAGCAAATTAATTGATTCTGAGCGGGGAGGGAGTTGTGTATAGTTCATCAGTCAGAAGCACAGGGAACAACCTGGACTTGTGATTATCATCTGAAGTGGGGTTGGGACAGTCTTGCAGGACTGAGCCCTTCACATGTAGGAGCTGATAGTATTGTTAGGGGAAGCACACTGATTGAAACTGCCCACCCTGGCCAGGCACCATAGTAACAATTTGCATGAGTTGTTTTATGACAGGAGATCCTGATAAGGAATATGGAACTAATAAGCCACCACCAACCGGTAGAGTTCAGGAAAGGTCAAAAGGAGACACCACATGTCCGTCCACTTCCCAGAATCCCTCTCGCTAGCATCCATCTTGGCTGAGCGATGCATGCGCCACCAGGAAAGACTCAGAATTAGAATGATTGGCCAAAGACCACGCGGAAACTAATCCCATCACCATAAAACCCGAGACTGTGAGCCACGCGGCAGAGCAGTTCTCCTGGGTTCTCTTACCCTACTGCTCTCCACCCAGGTGCCCTTTCCCAATAAAATCTCTTGCTTTGTCAGCACATGTGTCTCCTCAGACAATTCATTTCCGAATGTTAGACAAGAGCACAGTTTCAGGCTCTGGAAGGGGTCCCCCTTCCTGCAAAAGTATCTCCAGGCAGAGTATCAAAACTGAGTTAGGTTGTAAGACACAGAGCTGGTGTCACAGAGCATTATTTGGTGTGGGAAAAACAGCCACTCATCTGGTATCAGAAGTTTTGAGGGATTTCCCCATTGGTACAGTGGATAAGAATCTGCCTTCCAATGCAGGGGACACAGGTTCAATCCCTGGTTCAGGAAGATTCCACATCCCAGGGCCAGTGGGGGGTGGGGTGGGGGCAGCAACTAAAATCTGTGAACAACTCCTGAAGCCCGTGAGTCTAGAGGCTGTGTTCCACAAAAAGAGAAGCCACTGCAATAAGAAGCCCAAGCACCTCAATGAAGAATAGCCTGCTCAACAGCAAGACCTAGCGCAACCAAAAATTAATCAATTAAAAGCAAAATAGATTATTGTGAATTAAAGGAGAAACATATTTTTTAAAAAATGTTCTGAGTGTGGCAATAGTGTGAGACTAAGGGAGACACAAAGGAGGAAAACTGAGGATGATTTTTTTTTTTTTTTGCATAACCCCTGAGGACAGTTTTATCTTGGGGATAATTATTATCCCTAATTTACTGATGGGGAAAACAGGTCTGGAGAAAGGCAGCAACAGGCTCTGAATTACAGATCAAGTAAGTTAAGAAATCAGGAATTTAACCCAGGGAAGCCCCTGTAGTGAATGAAAGTGAAGCATTTATTGCAGGGCACCAATCAAGGAGTCCTGGCTTCCCTAGTGGCTCAGATGGTAAAGAATCTGCCTGCAATGCAGGAGACCTGGGTTTGATCTCTGGGTCGTGAAGATCCCCTGGAACAGGAAATGGCAACCTGCTCTGGTATTCTTGCCTGGAAAATTCCACGGACAGAGGAGCCTACAGGTTACAGTTCATGGGGTCTTGAAGAGTTGGACACAGTGGAGTGACTAAGTCAAGGACAGTTAGTGCTTAAAAGACTCTGAACTCCCCAAGGCTTGCAAGGAAAGGTTTTTAAAAACAAGATAAGGGAGGGGGGTGGTGTCAGCTCAAGTACATGCTTCTGACTGGCGGTGAGGTAATTGTGGGAGTCAACATCATCAACCTTCTGGTTCCAACTGGTCTGGGGTCTTCATCCTTGTGGGCAGCAGACAGTTAACTTCTTCCATCTGGTAGGGGTTTCAGTATTTGCAAAACAGCTCAAAGGATGTGACTCAGAGTATCATGTACAGCCCTCGAGGAGGAACTAAAGGTCCTTGACTTGGTTTAGTGGCTGAACTGTTATTATTTTGTCTTGCTTGACTGTTTTCCTTTCTGCGTTTTCTCTTTCCTCTGATTAAACTCACTTTGTGGACCTCAGGGAAGGCCTACAAGGCTACGGTTTTTCTACAGACTAGGGGCAGGGAGAGGACAAGGAGGTTGGGAGAGTCTGTTCCAGGAAGACCCCATAGAATCCTGCTCAATTACTTATGCATTCCATGTGCATTTTAAATTGTTTTAAGTTTTTAGAAGTTCAGCTCAGGAGATTACATGTCTATTGGGAATCCTTCAATTTCAAGTTTTCTGTTTTCCTGTGTATTCATCAGGGTTGCTCTATAATCTAACTTCAGAAAGTTTTCAGTCTTTGGCTAAATATTGGTTTTGGGGAAACTTGTTCTTAAACATGCTTTGCATTTGGGAGGAGTATTTTCATCAATACTTTTTTTCTTCTGGCCACACCATTGCAACAGGAGGGAAAGGGGCAGGGCACAGCTTTTGAAAGAATGACATAGCCCAAGGACACAACATAAACCAGTTGGATTCAAGTGGGACAAAGATGGTAGACAAGACTAGACCTTGATCCGCAATCAGCAAGTGAAATGACACAGCCAGAGGTGCCATGACAGTTCCAAGGGGTCAAAAGATCAAGGAGTGGGTGGTGGCCCAAAACCTAGAAATCACCACCCCTTCCCCCAAATAGTTGGAATAATCCTCCCACTGATGTTGAAGTTGAAACTACAATCCCCTGGCCACCAGATGCGAAGAGCTGGCTCATTTGAAAAGACCCTGATGCTGGGAATGACTGAAGGCAGGAGGAGAAGGGGACGAAAGAGGATGAGATTGTTGGATGGCATCACCGATTCAATGGACAGGAGTTTGAGTAAACTTTGGGAGTTGGTGATGGACAGGGAAGCCTGTTGTGCTGCGGTCTATGGGGTTGCAAAGAGTCAGACATGACTGAGGAACTGAACTGAACCGAATCCTCCCACTCATTAGCATATGAAATTCAGTTCAGTTCAATTCAGTTGCTCAGTAGTGTCTGACTCTTTGCAAAGTAGATGTTTTTCAGGAACTCTCTTGCTTTTTTGATGATCCAACAGATGTTGGCAATTTGATCTCTGGTTCCTCTGCCTTTTGTAAATCCAGCTTAAACATCTGGAAGTTCACAGTTCATGTACTGCTGAAGCCTGGCTTGGAGAATTTTGAGCATGACTTTACTAGCGTGTGAGATGAGTGCAATTGTGGAGTAGTTTGAACATTCCTTGGCATTGCCTTTCTTTGGGATTGGAATGAAAACTGACCTTTCCCAGTCCTGAGGCCACTGCTGAGTTTTCCAAATTTGCTGGCATATTGAGTGCAACACTTTCACAGCATCATCTTTTAGGATTTGAAAGAGCTCAACTGGAATTCCATCACCTCCATTAGCTTTGTTTGTAGAGATGCTTCCTAAGGCCCACTTGACTTCACATTCCAGGATGTCTGGCTCTAGGTGAGTGATCACACCACCATGGTTCTCTGGGTCATGAAGATCTTTTTGTATCATTCTTCTGTGTATTCTTGCCACCTCTTCTTAATATCTTCTGCTTCTGTTAGGTCCATACCATTTCTGTCCTTTATTGTGCCCATCTTTACATGAAATGTTCCTTGATATGTCTGATTTTCTTGAAGAGATCTCTAGTCTTACCCATTCTATTGTTTTCCTCTATTTCTTTGCATTGATCACTGAGGATATGAAATTACCCAGCCTATAAGAACTAGCTGCACCACATTTCATGGCACACTCGCCCTCTGCAATGGCCCATACTCTATCTGGGGAATGTGCTTCTCTCTGAATCTGAATAAATCTACTTCTTACCTATCACTTTGTCTCTCACTGAATTCTTTTTGTGATGAGACATCAAGAACCTGAGCTTCATTAGGTCCTGAAACCAGGTACCATGTGTTTTGACTGGGTTTTCATCCCAGAACATGGGTTCAAGTCCCAAGCAGAGTTTTGGCTGGGTTCGAGTCTCAATCTGAGGTAAATGGTTTCACCATGAAGCTTGCAGGAACCTAGCTCCCTGACCAGGGATTGAACTCATACTGCCTACATTGGAAGCACAGAGCCTTAACCGCTGAACTGCCAGGGAAGTCCTTGTTGTTACTAGTGTTCTACTCATTTGTAGTGGGTTGGATACTGTCGCTCAAAATTTCAGGTTGGGATGTGACCTTATTTGGAAATGGAGTCTTTGGCAGATGTAATTAAGATATAGCTTAAAATGGTATCAAACTGGATTAGCGTGGGCCCTAAATCCAATGAATGTCCTTAGAAAAGACAGAAATAGACACAGTAATGTTGGGAAGGTTCATCTAGTCAAAGCTATGGTTTTTCCAGTAGTCATGTGTGGATGTGAGAGTTAGATCAAAAAGAAAGCTGAGCACTGAAGAACTGATGCTTTTGAACTGTCATATTGGAAAAGGCTCTTGAGAGTTCCTTGGACAGCAGGAGATCAAACCAGTCAACCCTAAAAGAAATCAGTCCTGAATATCCATTGGAAGGACTGATGCTGAAGCTCCAATAATTTCACCACCTGATGTGAAGAACTGACTCATTAGAAAAGACCCTGATGCTGGGAAAGATTGAAGGCAGGAGGAGAAGGGGACAACAGAGGATGAGATGGCTGGATGGCATCACCGACTCAATGGACATGAGTTTGAGCAAGCTCAGGGAGTTGGTGATAGACAGGGAAGCCTGGTGTGCTGTGGTCCATGGGGACACAGAGTCGGACAGGATTGAGCAACTGACCTGAACTAAATGTAGGGAAGAGGGCTTTCCCAGTGGCTCTAGTGGTAAAGAACCTGCCTGCCAATGCAGGAGACATAAGAGATGCCAGTTCAATCCCTAGGTTGGGAAGATCCCCTTGAGGAGGGCAGGGCCACCCACTCCAGTCTTCTGGCCTGGAGAATCCCATGGACAGAAGAGCCAGCTGGGCTATGGTCCATGGGGTCACAAAGAGTTGGACACGGCTAAATCTACTTAGCACACAACACAGGAGAGAAGGACATGCAGAGATGGGGACAGAGATGCGCGGTGGCTGCCACTGCCAAGGAGCCACCAGCACTAGGCAGGGGCAAGGAAGGATTCTCCTTCAGACGTCTGGACTCCAGAACAGTAAGAGAAGTTTCTGTTCTTTCACATCTCCCAGCTTGTGGTACTTTGTTACAGCATCCCTGAAGAACTAATATACTAGCCTTCAAGACCTGGCCCCAAATTGGCCTCCTTCCTATGGCCTTCCCTAGTCATTTAAGATGTAAGTATTTCTCCCTCCTCTGAACCCCAAGAATCCTTGCTGTCTGCACCATTCCTGAGGACTCAGGGTTTTATTGTGTATGTGTCAGCTTCTCCAGAGGGAAAGTTTGGTTTTTAACCCTTCCTTGAGTCTCTGGTTATCTCCTAACTCAGTGATGTTGTTGCAGGAAAAGTGGAGAGCAAGAGAATGGTTGTGTCCCAGGTCTCAGGTGAGTTCCTGGGATGGCTGCCAAGTGAGGGTCCTTGGCTTCAAGCAGGAAGGAATTCCAGAGCGAGCTGAAGTAGAGTGAAAGCATGTGTTTATTCGAGAAGATACACACTCCACAGACAGAAGTTTGCACTGTCTCAGAAAGTGAGAGTAGACCTGAAATACAGCCTTGCCGTGCTAAGTCACTTCAGTATGCCCAATTCTGTGTGATCCTGTGAACTGTAGCCCTTCAGGCTCCTCTGTCCATGGGATTCTCCAGGCAAGAATTCTGGAGTGGATTGCCATTCCCTTCTCCAGGGGATCTTCCCCACCCCAGGGAAAGAACCGGCGTGTCTTACGTTTAACCTGCAGTGGCGGGCGGGTTCTTTACCACTAGCATATCTGGGAAGCCTGAAATATGGGGTGGTTTGTTTTCATGGGCTGGGCAGTTTCACAAGCTAATGAGTAGGAGGTTTATTCCAACTATTTCGGGGTGTGAAAGTGAAGTCGCTCAGTTGTGTCTGACTCTGTGCAACCCCATGGACTATAGCCTACCAGGCTCCTCTGTCCACGGGATTTTCCAGGCAAGAGTACTAGAGTGGGTTGCCGTTTCCTTCTCAGGGGATCTTCCTGATCCAGGGATCAAACCCAGGCCTCCCACATTGCAGGCAGACACTTTACCCTGTGAGCCACCAGGGAAGCCCTGATTTTGGGGAAGGGGCGGTGATTTCCTGGAATTGGGTCACTGTCCCTTCTTTGACCTTTAATCATCAACCTCTGAACTGTGTAGGCACCTGAGGTTATGATTTAGCTAATGTGTTACGATGAGCTCATACTGAGGCTCACCGTCTAGTGGAAGTTGACTTGTCTGCCATCTTGGACCTAGTTAGTTCTAACCAGTTTACGTCATGCCCTCAATGGCTGTCATTCTTTTAAAGGTTGTGCCCTGCTTCCTTCCTGTCTCAATATATGTTAAGCACATATATTAAGTCCCTAATATGTGATTGTTGAATATAGTTTCCCCAATACTTTCTTCTCATTTAATGAACCCATTCAACAAATAATTATTGAGTGCCTACATTGTGAAACATTTTTTCTTACCTCTGGGATAAATCTGTGAACCAAAAAGACAACGTTCAGTCCGTATGAAGCTTACTTTCTAATGAGAATGTAAGTTTCTGTGTTGAAATTCACATGCCCTAGTTGCAGGTTTTAGACTAGTTTCTGCAGTTTTTCGTGTCTCTTTATTGTCCAGAGCCAGTTTCTAGTACTGGGACTATCCTGGCATCCTTTCAGATCTTTTACTTGACTGCCAAGGACAGAGAGGAGGGGGTGAAATGACTTGAAGAGCTCTCAGTTCATGCAGAACGTTTCTCTCTCATAAGCCATCCTTGTGTCCTGAACTCTTTACCCACTGAAACATGCTTGTAAGCTGTGCTGGAGCCAGCTTGTGGAGACCTTTTTTTGTAGTCTGGATTCAAGCCGAGGAAACAGGAAGGCACATGCAAATCTGGGCACAGTGTTAGCTTTGGTCTAGTACCAGACAGGCGGCTGGTGCCACTTTTGCCAGAATCTGTGGCTCATCAGCTGTCCTCCATTGCTGCCCAAATAAGGGATTCTTGCCTTTCTAAGTGGGTACAAATTCTAGGCAGCAGGACCACAGGTGTGGGATAAGTAGGGTGTATTTTCTTTAGGAGAAATATGTAGAACAAAGATGGTGTTGTTCTCTAGTCTTATTTTGATGTTCAGCTTCAAGTAAATCTGATGAGAGCCAGTCACTCTGTAGCTAACTGAAGGGTGGTGACTGTACAGAGAGAATGACAGTGTGTCAATCAGCCTTCCAGTAGGCAAATGCATGTTTAAAGATTCATGTGTGCACACTCAGTCGCTCGTGTCCACGGGACACACAGAATCCATGGGATTCTCCAGCCAAGAATAGTGGAGTGGGATGCCATTTCCTTTTCCAGGGGGTCTTCCCTGACCCAGGGATCAAACCTGTCTCTCCTGCCTTGGCAGGTGGATTCTTGATTACTGCGCCACCTGGGAAGCTCCTTGTATAATGATGAATGCTTAGTTATTTGAGAATGTGGTGAAATACACTCAGAAACTGTTATTGGGAGGAAGTGAGGTAAATTAACAGACTTTCTAATATACATTTTGCGAACATGTTTCAAAAGCCTTAAAATATTTATCCTCTTTAATCAAGTAATTTTATTTTCAGGAATTTATCCTGAAGAAATAATCTTATATTTGTGCCAAGATTTATTCAGAAAGATCTTTGCAGTGTTATTTACAATAATGAGAAACCGCACAAAGGTTCAACAACAGAATTGGTTGAGTTAAAAATGCTATATCTATGTGTTAGAATATGAGCCATTAAAAACTATATTCAAAGGTTGAAAAATGTCCGTTTTAAAATTAAGTGAGAGTTACGTGTACAGGAGGATTAACTACAGTATTCTGTATTCCTTGGGGGTATGATGGAAATTTGTGATAATAGAAGCTAAAACATTCTCAAAGAATCTCCTCCTCCAGGGGATCTGATCTTCCCAATGCAGGGATCAAACCTGCATCTCTTATACCTCCTGCATTGGCAGACAGATTCTTTACCACTGCTGCCACCTGGGAAGCCCTTCCATCTAATGGAAAATGCTGATAAGGTATTATCGAGTGGAAAAGACAAATTATTAAGCAGTATGTATTGAATATGGTAGGATTCCATAGGATTTTAGTTTTGTAAAACAAACCTTTCTGTTCATTTTATATATTGTAAATATATATATATAATGTTAACAGTGGCTGTCAACTGATGGTGCAAATACAGGACCTGCAGATTTTTTCTCTCACATTTCTTTATATTTTGAAACATCTATTTTAAAAGCATGTAATAGTTTTTTATACAAAATAAAATATTAAAAGGGAGGAGAGCTTTTTAAAAGAAGAGGAGCAGAGAGTCTGACAGGTTTCTGAGTACTGTTTCATAACTTACTGGCTACATAACCTGGGGCATTTCTTTGACTTCCTAAGCCTCAGTTTTATGTCTGTAATAAGGAGAAAAGTTCCCTACTTTATATGAAGATTATATAAAACAATGCAGATAAAGCTTTTAATGTGATATCTAATAGAGTGAGGCTTGGTAATTGTTATTTTAATAAAACCCGTTTGACTTCTGCTGTGGTCATGATAGCATAACTGGTATTGGTTAGCCTCCCTGCAGTAAATAACTAGAAAACTGGACAAAGCATGTTAAACAACTATCCTCAGGCATTCAACAGCAAGCACTCAGAACTCTGATTCCTGAGAAAAATAAAACAAATTTGGTGAGCCCTCTGATTTCCCAGGCTTTCTGGATGATGGTACAGGGAGAGAAGCTGCAAACAGAACATAGCAGCCTCACTGAAGTGAGGAGACAGATGCATAAACAGATCAGAGTTTGTGCAGGTTGAGGCAACTGGAATTTGTAGGGCAAGCTCCCAGACCAAAAGGTTTACAGAAAAAGGGCTTTTTAAGTATATTCATTTTTTTGTTGTTCTTTAGTTCCCAAGTCATGTCCAACTCTTTGTGACCCCATGGACTATAGCTTACCGGGCTCTTCCCCAGGCAAGAATACTGAAGTAGGTTGCTATGCCCTCCTCCAAGGGATCTTCCTGACTCAGGGATGGAACTCGAGTCTCCTGCATTGGCAGGTGGATTCTTTATTGCTGAGCCACCAGGGAAACCCATAAGTATTCATGCTGCCAAGTCGCTTCAGTCGTGTCCAACTCTGTGCGACCCCATAGATGGCAGCCCACCAGGCTCTGCCATCCCTGGGATTCTCCAGGCAAGAACACTGGAGTGGATTGCCATTTCCTCCTCCAATGCATGAAAGTGAAAAGTGAAAGTGAAGTCACTCAGTCGTGTCCGACTCTTAGCGATCCCATAGACTGCAGCCTACCAGGCTCCTCTGTCCATAGGATTTTCCAGGCAAGATACTGGAGTGAGATGCCATTGCTTTCTCCGATAAGTATTCATAGGATCCCCTTAAGTCTTTGCCCAAATATTAGGCAGTACATGTGTAAAGTAAGACTCCATTAGCTGGGCACATAGAATAATTACTGGAGAAATAAAAATTACCAAGAATTTGCAAAATAAGCAATAACTGAAGCTTGGAGAGGGTTGAAAGGCATTCTAGTTCCAATTAGTCAGAACTCAGTAGACTCTAGAGATGCCACAACTTAGGAGCAAGGCTAGAGTAGTTTGAAAATAAAGGGGACTTTAGATCCTCCTAAGAAGAGCTTGAAAATAAACCTCAAAAAGACCAAGCTGATCCCCGACTAAATTAACTGCCTCCAAGAATAAAGCTCAGCACTTTTTAAGGGAAGGCAGCAAAAATCAGACACTCAACAACATAACACAAAATCCAGAATCTGGTAAAAAGATTACCAGATATGTGGGAAAACATGAAAATATGATCCTTAGCCAGGAAAAACAAGTCAGTTGAAACAGATACATAAATGACAGAAATGATGAAATTAGCAGACAAGGACTTAGAGAGAGCTATTGTAAATATGTTTAAGGATCTAAAGAAAAACTCAATGAACACAATGAGCAAGTGTGTGTGAGTGTTTAGTCATGTCTGACTCTTTGCAATCCCGTGGAATTTTCTATGCAAGAATACTGGAGTGGTTGCCATTTTCTTCTCCAGGGAATCTTCCCCACCCAGGGATCAAACTTGCATCTCCTGCACTGGCAGGTGGATTCTTTACCACTGAGCCACCTGTGAAGCTTGAACAAAATGAGAAACATGGAAAATTATAATAAAAGAAACAAATGTAACTTCTAGACCTAAAAATCAGAGATGCGCAATCCACGGGATGGGCTTAGCAGATGACTGCACACAACAGAAGAACAAAAATGACTTGAAGATACAGCCCCCTGAAAAGTTGAAACTAAAGTCAGAAAGAAAAGGAGAAAGAAAATACGCATGTACATACTTAACATACATACAGAAACAGAACCCCAGGGACCTGTGGATCAATATCAAGCAATTTAACACATGTAAATTGAATATGGGAGAGATATTTAAAGAAATAATAACTGAAATTCCAGATTTGATTTTAAAAATATATACTTACCAAGAGATGCAATAAGGTCAGCAAATTCCAAACAGAATAAATAGGTACAAAGAACCACATCTAGGTATATCTTAATCAATATTCTGAAAATCAATGGTAAAGTACCTGTATTAAAAGCAGCCAGAGAAAGAAAGACACATTACATTCAGGGGAACAAAGATAAGATTTTCCACTGACTTTATATCAAAAATAATGTAAGCCAGAAGACACAAAGTAGCATAGAAAGAGAGAAAAAATTATCTGAGAACTCTAATATGCAATAAACATAACCTTTAAAAATGCAGGTGAAACAAAGATGTTTCTAGACAAATAAAAGCTAATTAATAGAAAGTAATTCTTGCTTGCATTATAATAGCTAATGATTAAAATAAACAGCTAGTTATTAGAAAATAATTATTACCTATAATACAAGAGATAGAAAAGGAAGTTCTTTATGTATAAGGAAAAAATACCAGCTCTATACAAAGGAATGACGGTCACTGAAAATAGTAAATATGTGGGTAAAATTTTTTCATTAAATTTTTCTTTAAAAATAATTGAGTAATTAAAGCAAAAGTAATATCAATATATTAGGGGTCAATAAGTTTATGCAGCAGTTCAATTTGATGGTAAACTGTGATAAGGTAAAGATGCATATTGTAAACACTACAGCAACCAGTTTTAAAAGGTGTACAAACTAAAAGAGAAGATTAAATGACATATTAAAAATACTCAGTTTAAAAGAAGGTAGGAAACATGAATAAAAAAGAACAAAGAAGAGATGGGACCATTAGAAAACAAATAGCAAGATGGTTCATGTAAAAAATACAACATCAACATTTGCATTAAATACAAATGGACTAAGGGGCTTTCCTGGTTGCTCAGTGGTGAAGAATCTACCAGCTAATGTAGGAGACAACAGGTTGGATCCCTGATCCAGGAAGATCCCACATGCTTCGGAGCAACTAAATCCAGGCACCGCAACAATTAAGCCTGTGTTCTAGAGCCTGGGAGCCACAACTACTGAAGCCCAGGTGCCCTGGAGAACCATCACAATGAGAAGTCCTCTCACCATAACTCTAGAGTAGCCCCCACTCACCACAAGTAGAGAAAAGCCCTCGTAACAACAGAGACCCAGTACAGCCAAAAATAAATAAGTAAAGTATTTTTTTAAACAAAAAAATTATATAAATGGACTAAACATACCAACTAAAAGTAGAAATTGTTATACTGGAAGAGGACAAGATTCACATAGGTTGTCTAAAAGAAACACACTCTAAATATGAGGACAAAGTTTAAAAATGAAAGAATGAAATAAAATATACCATGCAAAATATTAATCAAAATAAGTCTATATTAAGGGCTATATTTGAACTTCAGGACAGGGACCCTTATCAATGACAGAGGGACATTTTATAACGATAAAATGGTGAATTCATTACAGTTCTAAATGTTTATTCGCTTAGCAACAAAAGCTTCAAAATATGTGAATTAAGGACTTCCCTGATAGTCCTGGGCTTCCCTGGTAGCTCAGACGGTAAAGCTTCAGCCTACAATGCGGAGACCTGGTTTTCAATCCCTGGGTCAGGAAGATCCCCTGGAGAAGGAAATGGCAACCCACTCCAGTATTCTTGCCTGGAAAATCCCATGGACTGAGGAGCCTGGTAGGCTACAGTCCATGGGGTCACAAAGAGTCAGACACGACTGAGCGACTTCACCTTCTTTCTTTCCCAGGTGGTGCTAGTGGTAAAGAACCCGCCTGCCAATGCAGGAGAGGTAAGAGACTTGGGTTCGATCCCTGGGTTGGGATGATCACCTGGGGGAGGGCACAGGAACCCTTTCCAGTTTTCTTGCCTGGACAATCCCATGGACAGAGGATCCTGGTGGGCTATAGACCGTAGGGTCACCAAGATTTGGACACGACTGAAGTAATTTTGCATAGAGCACTGGTAGTCCAGTGGTTAAGACTTCACACTCCCAAATCAGGGGACCTGAGTTCTGCATGCCACACTGCACAGGCCAAAAAGGAGAAAAAAAAAAAAAAAATGCATGAGGTAAAAACTGATAGGATTAAAAGAAGAAATAGACAAATCCACAATATTTAGAGATTTTAATACTACTCTCTATATAATTGATAAAATAAGCAGGTAAACAATGGGTAAGGATATATAATTAATTTGAAAACACTATCAAGATGACTTAATTGGCATAGGTGAAATGCTATACCCAATAGTGGCAGAATACATATTCTTTTTAAGTACACATAGAATACTCACTAAGAGACCATATCCTAGGTTGTAAAATGTCTCAGTAATTTTAAAATGAGTATATTTTTAATGATAATGTAATTAAATGAGAAAAGTATACTTGTAAAACCTCCAAGTATTTGGAAATTAAAGACTACATTTCTAAGTAACCCATGGGTCAAAGAAGAAATTATAAAAAGAAGTCAGGAAATATCTCGAGTTGAATGATGATGAAAGTACAAAATATTAGAATTTGTGGGATTCATTTAAAGCAGTGCTTAGAGGAAAATTCATTCTGTTAAATGTTTATATTAGGCTCAAAGAAAAATTATAAAATCAATATCTAAGAATTCCACTTAAGAAGGTAACAAAAAAGATCAAATTAAACTCAAATTTAAGTTAGAAAGTAGGAAATAAAAAGAGCAGAGATCAATGAAATGAAAATTGGGCAACAATAGAAAAATCAAGTGAGACAAATATTGGTTTAAGGATCAATACAGTTGGTAAACCTCTGGCTGGACTGAGGAGAGAACACAAGTTACCACTATCAGAAATGAAAGAGGGGATTTCACTTCAGACTTAGAGCATTTATGCCAGAACATTTGACAATTAAGATGAAATTGAGAAATTCTTTAAAATACAGAGACTGCTATACAGAGTGAAGTAAGTCAGAAAGATAAAAACAAATATCATATATTAATGCCTATATATGGAATCTAGAAATATGGTACAGATGAAACAATTCGCAAAGCAGAAATAGAGACACAGGCATAGAGAACAAACATGGACACCAAGGGGGAGAGGTGGGGTGGGATGAATTGGAAGACTGGGATTGACATGTACACCCTTCTATGTATAAAACAGATAATGAGAACCTACTGTGTAGCACAGGGAACTTTTCTCAAGGCTCTGTGGTGACCTAAATGGAAAGGAAATCCCATAAAGAGGGGATATATGTATACATATAGCTGATTCCATTTGCCGTAAATCAGAAACTAACACAACATTGTAAAACAACTATACTCCAGTGAGACTAAAAATAAAATAAAATGCAAATAACTGAAACATAACAAGAAATGGGATATTTTAGAGTCTGATTACTAGGATTCGCAACTGCTCTTCCACTTATCAGTGTGTGTGTGAACTTGGGCAAATCCCTTAATTTTTCTGTGCCTTGGTTTCTTCCTCTGTAAAATCAGGATAATAGGGTTTTTGTAAAGGTTAAATGAGTTATTTTGTAAAGTTCTGTGCATAGCGCTACATAAGTGTTGGCTTTGATCATTTCTTAAATCTTAAATGGTTTTTCTGGATTGAGACTTATAATTGGTTCTGATGGCTTAAATGAGAGTTAGAGATTTGGGTTTAGTGCTAGAGCTTTTTTTTGGTCAATAAGATAGACTATTAACGAATACAGCTGGAAAATTCAAAGTCTATTGGCAGTTTAAGTTCAACACAGGAAATCAATCAACTTCAAAAAGTGAAGAAAAAAAAAGCAAAGAAACAAATCCTGATGTAACATAGTCCCCTTTGCCATGACCCCCCTACCCCCTGACATCACTCCCTTCCCCACATAATTCTTGACAGCGAAAAGGTTGACCTCATGGTGCAATGGGAGAAAGATGTGTGTTCAGCAGTCAAAGTACAGCTAATAGTGGATGCTGGAAACCGGAGGGCTTCCTGGGTCAGCTCACAGATGGAAGGAAATACAGCTTATCTTCTACAGTTTCCAATCAATTAGGAAGACAGCTTCTCATCCCAGTTCTGAAACACTGGAAACGTTTTGCCCATCCAATTTCCTGCTTCCGATGAGCCCCAGAGTTTGAGCCAGGCCGTGCACAGTCTCAGGTCCTGGCTGTGCAGTGGGCCTGCCAGCCTGCCCCCATCCATCATACTGAAAGCCCTGGCGAGAGGCCCGGGGCTCTCCACCAGCAGGACTGGCAGCCAATGACACGCCGATGGCCGAGGCTGGCTTCTCCTGAGAGCCTCTGCCTGCTGCCTGAGGAAACCAGAGGTGGTCTCCTTGCACGCCCTGCTCAGCAGGCTGTTGTCCTCCTCCTTTGCTTGATGGGGACTCAGTCCCCACCAACCATCAGTTGGGTGGCAGTGCCTCAGGCAGAGAGGTGAGCCAAGGAATTATCCACCGCAAAGGAACATGAACCCAAGCTGAATTTGAACATCTGTTTCCTATGTAACGCCCTTCAGAAAGCATGGCATTGTTGGCTTTCCAAATCAGTTCCTGGCAATCCAGGGAAAAAATAAAAGATACTAGTCTTTGCAGTAAGGCTGGGTCTTCTCCGAGAGGACAACAGGACTTCTCTTTGAACCTTGTGGCTCAGCTGGTAAAGAATCCACCTGCAACGTGGGAGACCTGGGTTCAATCCCTGGGTTGGGAAGATCTCCTGGAGAAGGGAAAGGCTACCCACTCCAGTATTCTGGCCTGGAGAATTCCATGGACTATACAATCTATGGGGTCACAAAGAGTTGGACATGACTGAGCAACTTTAAAAAAAAAAAAAGGGATCACGCAGACAGTTGTCCTGGCAGGGTCTGTGAATGTTGCTGAACTTCTCCAGGGAAGGGAGAGAAATAGGCAGGCACTTGAATCCTCAGAGAACTGAGGCAGGGACTGACTCCTTCAGGCAGAGTATAGCAGTCAGTCTAGAGTCTGGACCTGCTGACCTGGTGAACATCCCATGGCCAGAGATTCCACAGTCATAATGACCAGGGCACTTGTGTGGGGTTACACAGGCCCTGGAATTTACGAGCCATGTGACCTTGGGCAAGTAATATAACTTCAAGGAATTTTAAATGGTCAAACGGAAATAATAATGCTAATTTATGGGGATATTGTGTGAAATAATGACCCAGTACTTAACAAAGCACGTAGATAGCCTGGTGTGGAGTATATGCTTAGTATTATCAGCTATTTTTATTATTGTCATTATTAGGTTTACATCATCAACAGTTAATCCTCAAGAATCCTGTTTGGCACCTTCATTTTTACAGAATGCTATAGACATATTCTGATATAGTCAGTCTTCTGCGAAACTCATGGCAGATCAAAAATACTTGGTAAAGGGACCTCCCTGGAGGTCCAGTGATTAAGACTCTGCTTCTACTGCAGGAGGTACAAGTTCAATTCCTGGTCAGGAAGCTAAGATCCTGCATGCTAAACCAAGCATGTCACATGGTCTGGGGAGTTGGGGTAGGAGAACAACTTGAAAAAATGTTCCAGAAAGTTCCAAAAACTGAACCTTAAATTTCTGTGAGTTGGCAACTATCCACCTAACATTTACATTGTGTTTACAACTATTTAGGTAGCATTTACAGCTTGTTAGTGCTGGGCTTCCCTGGTGGCTCAGAGGTTAAAGCGTCTGCCTGCATTGTGGGAGACCCGGGTTTGATTCTTGGGTTGGGAAGATCCCCTGGAGAAGGAAATGGCAACCCACTCCAGTATTCTTGCCTGGGAAATCCCATGGACGCAGGAGCCTGTTGGGCTATAGTCCACGGGGTCGCAAAGAGTCAGACACGACTGAGAGACTTCACTTTCACTTTACATTGTGTTAGGTATTATAAATAATCTAGCGATTATCTAAAGTACACAGGAGGATGTGTGCTATATGCAAATACTACACTATTTTATATCAGAAATTTAAGCATCTGTAGATTTTGGTTTCTAAGGGGGCCCTGGAAGCAATTCTCCAAATCAGGGACAACTGTATATATAATATATAAGCATCTGAATGCAGAGTTCCAAGGAATAGCAAGAAGAGATAAGAAAGACTTCTTCAGCGATCAATGCAAAGAAATAGAGGAAAACAACAGAATGGGAAAGACTAGAGATCTCTTCGAGAAAATTAGAGATACCAAGAGAAATTTTCACCCAAAGATGGGCTCCATAAAGGACAGAAATGGTAGGGACCTAACAGAAGCTGAAGATATTAAGAAGAGGTGGCAAGAATACACAGAAAAACTGTACAAAAAAGATCTTCATGACCCAGATAATCACGATGGTGTGATCACTCATCTACAGCCAGACATCCTGGAATGTGAAGTCAGGTGGGCCTTAGAAAGCATCACTACAAACAAAGCTAGTGGAAGTGATGGAATTCCAGTAGAGCTATTTCAAATCCTGAAAGATGATGCTGTGAAAGTGCTGCACTCAATATGCCAGCAAATATGGAAAACTCAGCAGTGGCCACAGGACTGGAAAAGGTCAGTCTTCATTCCAATCCCAGAGAAAGGCAATGCCAAAGAACGCTCAAACTACCACACAATTGCACTCATCTCACACGCTAGTAAAGTAATGCTCAAAATTCTCCAAGCCAGGCTTCAGCAATATGTGAACCATGAACTTCCTGATGTTCAAGCTGGTTTCAGAAAAGGCAGAGGAACCAGAGATCAAATTGCCAACATCCACTGGATCATGGAAAAAGCAAGAGAGTTCCAGAAAAACATCTATTTCTGCTTTATTGACTATGCCAAAGCCTTTGACTGTGTGGATCACAATCAACTGTGGAAAATTCTGAAAGAGATGGGAATACCAGACCACCTGACCTGCCTCTTGAGAAATCTGTATGCAGGTCAGGAAGCAACAGTTAGAACTGGACATGGAACAACAGACTGGTTCCAAATAGGAAAAGGAGTATGTCAAGGCTGTATATGGTCACCGTGCTTATTTAACTTATATGTAGAGTACATCATGAGAAACGCTGGACTGGAAGAAACACAAGCTGCAATCAAGATTGCCAGGAGAAATATCAATAACCTCAGATATGCAGATGACACCACTCTTATGGCAGAGTGTGAAGAGGAACTAAAAAGCCTCTTGATGAAAGTGAAAGAGGAGAGTGGAAAAGTTGGCTTAAAGCTCAACATTCAGAAAACGAAGATCGTGGCATCCGGTCCCATCACTTCATGGGAAATAGATGGGGAAACAGTGGAAACAGTGTCAGACTTTATTTTGGGGGGCTCCAAAATCACTGCAGATGGTGATTGCAGCCATGAAATTAAAAGACGCTTACTCCTTGGAAGGAAAGTTATGACCAACCTAGATAGTATATTCAAAAGCAGAGACATTACTTTGCCGACTAAGGTCCGTCTAGTCAAGGCTATGGTTTTTCCAGTAGTCATGTATGGATGTGAGAGTTGGACTGTGAAGAAGGCTGAGCACTGAAGAATTGATGCTTTTGATCTGTGGTGTTGGAGAAGACTCTTGAGAGTCCCTTGGACTGCAAGGAGATCCAACCAGTCCATTCTGAAGGAGATCAACTCTGGGATTTCTTTGGAAGGAATGATGCTAAAGCTGAAACACCAATACTTTGGCCACCTCATGCGAAGAGCTGACTCATTGGAAAAGACTTTGATGCTGGGAGGGATTAGGGGCAGGAGGAGAAGGGGATGACAGAGGATGAGATGGCTGGATGGCATCACTGACTCGATGGACGTGAGTCTGAGTGAACTCCGGGAGTTAGTGATGGACAGGGAGGCCTGGCGTGCTGAGATTCATGGGGTTGCAAAGAGTCGGACACGACTGAGTGACTGAACTGAACTGATATAATATTACATAAATAGTCAGAAATATTCTCTAATAGAATATAAAAATGCATGTTGTGTTTTCTACAGAACATAGAAATATGTAATTCTGCCTTCAAAGAATTTATATCCTAGGAGATTTAAGATGATCTTACACAAAGGGTGATATTCACTATTTTATAATGGTGGGAAGTCGATTGGGAGGAGAAAGTTTTAGAAAGGAAACTGGAGAGTAGGGCCTCACTAACTGAAATGACCATTCTACCGCTTTCCAATTCCATCCATTCGTTCACTTAAATCATTTAGTTATTTATTTATTCATCAAATGTGTTAACCAGTGTTTGCTAAGGCACTTTCTATGCATTAGCCATTAACTTGCAATATGAAAGGCCTGGAGTGTTGCTGTCATGGTATGGAGTGGGAATTAGGGCCTGGTGGTGAGATTTGAAGTGAGACATTTTGGTTAGCAAACTTGCTCTTGTTGATAGAGAATGGTAGCCCCCAAAGAAGTTTTAAGGAGGGTAAAAGCTGGCTACTTCTGGGACTTCCTTGGTGATCAGTGGTTAAGATGCCACACTCCTAATTGATGGGACCCCGGTTCCATCCTTGATTAGGGAGCTAGATCCCATATGCTGCAACTAAGAGTTCTCATGCCATAACTAAAGATCCCACATGCCGCAACTAAGACCAGGCACAACTAAATAAATAAATAAAAATTTTTTAAAAAGATTGGCTATTTTCCTATATTTCACTTCAAGGTTATAATGAAAGCAAGTTTCAGATCAAGTCCTGCCACATATACTGAGATGATTAGATTAATATTTGCTAGTCAACACACAACTGTTCATCTAACCGTTCTCAGAGCTTAAGTCCAAGATCTCAGCCCTTTGAGGTGTTTCCACTAGTTGCACGTGAAAGGTTTGTTCCAGGAAGACATCTATGGTTTCTAATGGGCACCAGACAATCAGAAATTCTCACAGATCAGTGGCCCATCATGGAACTGGTTAGCCTCAGATAGCCTCAGTAAAGATCTGGGCACAGACCTCGCCGGATTTTTGCACTTCATTCGTGGAAGGATAGGGATTACTTTTATTATTTTCTAACCACTCTATCTACTTAGAATTCCTTTAATTTCACCACGGAAAGCCCATTTCTAACATCAGTTATGTGCATTAAAATATCATTACTGGGACTTTCCTGGTATCCCAGTGGTTAGTACTCTGTGCTTCCACTGCAGGGGACACATGTTCCATCCCTGATTGGGGAACTAAGATTCCCGCATGCCACATGGCGTGAAAAAAAAAAAAAAGCCACTACCTTTTACCTTCCTAATAAAAACCCATTTCTGACACCGAGTATAACTTTTGGAAAATAATTGGTTGTTGATGGAAGTATGATAACCCAGAGACTGGCTCTAGAGAAGGGCACTTTGATGAAATGCTAGCTGCCAGATGCTTCACTGTGCTTTCTTGGTTAGTCCAAGGATTTTGGCTTAACTTAAGAAACACACATGTAATATCACATTGTACACACTACAGGTGTGCTAAGTCACTTCCATCGTGTCCGATTCTGCAAACTTTTGGACTGTAGCTCAAGACGCCCCTCTGTCCTTGGGATTTCCCAGGCAAGAATCCTGGAGTGGTTTGCCATCCCCTCCTCCAGGGGATCTTCCTGACCCAGGGGTCAAACCCACATGTCGTGCATTGGCAGGTGGGTTTTTTTGTTTGTTTGTTTTAACCACTAGGGCCACTTGGGAAGCCCTGTAAACAGCTAAATGCTTCAGAATAAATTACGGACACTAGAACATGTAGTGCGAAGAGGATGATCTCAACATCCTTTGAGAACTGACCATCAGTTTCCTGGGCTAGAAATGTTTGTCCTCAAAGCACAAGAGGAAAGCTCAAATTAACCATGCTTAGGGAGCCTGATGTATAAATCCAGAAAGGCAATGTATTTGCTTACAGTGAGATCTCAAATCATTGTGCAGCTTTAATTTTGATAGGATAAATGCATTTTCTCCTTGGGCACTATTTCAGGGGGAAGTTATCATCACAAAGTTATTTGTTGAATATTGCAGTTTGAACCAGAGGCTGTGGTTGGCCCATCCACAACAGGTACAGATCTGCCGGAAGAACGAGTTTCTGAGGGAGCAGGTCGGAATGCTTTATGTCTAGTTTTCAGGACATCCTCCAAGCCCACATTCAGCTGTACCTACCATTTTGATCCCTGAGTCAGGAAGATCCCCTGGAGAAGGAAATGGCAACCCACTCCAGTTTTCTTTCCTAGAGAATTCCATGGACAGAGGAGCCTGGTGGGCTACAGTCCATGGGGTCGCAAAGAGTGGGACACTACTGAGTGATTAACATGGTTTTGACAGAAATACCCACTTCCAGTTACACTTTAAAACCCATAACCCTGGGACTTCCCTGATGATCCAGTCATTAAGAATCCACCTCTGATGCAGGGGACTTGGGTTCTATCCCTGGTTGGGGAACTAAGATCCCACATGCCTTAGTGCAATTAAGCCCAAGCACTGCAGCTAGAGAAAGCCTGTATGCTTCAACAAAGCCGGGTGAAGCCAAAACAAACAAACAGAAAGTCTATAGCCCTTCCAGACTGATTCCTCTGCCCTGCCCTGCCCTGCATTTATGACTTTGGCTGGAACCAGAGCCCGGGTGTCACGGCCTCTGGGCTGAAGAGGGCAGCTGAGTTGGATCCAGGAAGCGGGCAGGCTACAGGCCTCTCTTGACCTTAAGGAAGAAAGCAAGAGCCTTATCAGGTCTACAGGACTGGCCAAGTGGTTCTTCCTGGGGGTATGGGTACAGACCAAGAGGAAAGGATTTCAGATTTTGCTTGAAAACACCCGGACTGCGTGACCTCTGTCAGCACTCTGTGGGCAGAGAATCCTGACAGGCCTAAGCTGCAATTCCATGGCCTCCAACCCTCGTAGTAGTGGGCAGATTTACATTCCAGGTAAAAAAAAAAAAAACAAAAAACACACAACTTCTATTTAGCACACTTTGCCATTCATTAGTTATCATTTTTGCCCGACACCCCACTCTGCACTGGTTAGCTTGAGCATGACTGTTCTAAATCAAAGGCTGTTTCCTCTGAAGAAGGAGGCCTGGGCACACCCGTGGCTCTCTACAGCAGCTTTTCTGAGTTCCCGCTCCCCTTCTGTCCATCTTGGGAATTGTGTCAGCATTTGGGGTTAGAATAAGAGAGTGGAAGGTGGGGAATTCCCTGGCAATCCAGTGGTTAGCATTTGGCATGTTCACTGGCTGGGTTGGATCACTGGTCATCAAACTAAGATTCCACAAGCCGCCCAGTATGGCCAAAAAAAAAAAAAAGTGGACTGTGCTGTTTATATTATTTAAATTGAGTGACTAGCTCCCTTCCAAAAGCTCTCCCGGAAGCAGAAGAGGTGGAACTGAAGGGCAGACAGACCCCTGCGAGCCTCTCCATTTTCTTCTCTGCCTATTAGTGCAGTGCTTTCCCCCCAGGTTTCCCTGCTGCTCCGCATGCTGCAGTCCTCACACCTCTGCACACTCCTCTCCACACTCCTTTCGCTCCTTCTTCAGAGTTGGGCTAAATTAGGAGAGCTGCCTGGGGTCCCCTTCCCAGGAACAGGGGCAGGAAGCGGGCACCCAGGACTGCCTCCTACCCGCAGGGTACTCGCCCAGCGAGAGTGCCTTGCAAACTCTGACCTGTGCTTCCGCTATACCCCGGTGTCCTCCCTGGCCCCAGGTTCTTGCCACTTAGCTCAGGGCAGGCAAATTCAGGCTTTGGCTCCCAGACAACAATATTTGAGCCCAGGAGCCTGCTTCAAAGCACTGACTCTCCTGGGCTTGAGATGCTCACTGTTTTCTTTCCCGTAACTCTGCACACTTCCTCCTCCCCATTTCATTCCGTTCTCAGTTTTCACTCTCTTTGGAAGAGAAGTGCGATTCTAACTCCTCCTGTGCGACGCCTAGTACACGGATGGCTTCTTGCTTTCAGCTTCCTGGCTCTGCTGCAGTGACCTTTGGAATTTCATGGCTCCATGCCACAGACCTCCCTTCTTCCCAGCATCTGTTTAAACACCACGCTTCCGGTGGCAATGCCCTTTGCCTTTCTAACCTTTTTGTCATCTGGCTCCAAATTCCAAAGGGGATTTTACTGCCTATCTGGTCAGAAACCATGCCCTGTGGCTGGAAGAAAAGCCTTAACAGTACATTTTCCCAAATCTTAAAGGCTGGCACTTGGGAAAATTTCGAGACTTCTCACAAGCTGAACAAAAAATCACAGCCTGTAGCCCAACGTTCGATGCCTTCCCGTATGAGGGCCAGTCTGCCTGCAAGTCTTTCCTCCAGTCCACCCTCCCTTCCTTCAGCTAATGCTTGAGCTTTACCCAGGACCCTGGCTTCCTGGACTTAGCTTAGGCTCTTACCTCTGCCTGGATCACCTTCCCCCACTCCATCTTCTGTCTCTGCATGGCACAATTTCTACTGTTTTCTTTTCTTTTTAAAAAATATCTATTTGTGTAGCTGCACCAGGTTTTAGTTGGAGCATGGGGGATTTAGTTCCCTGCCCAGGGACTGAACCCTGGTCCCCTGCATTTGGAGCTTGGGCTTTTAGCCACTGGACCATCAGGAAAGTTCCTTGACTATATTCTATGTATTAATGCCCCCGCCTAAAAGTTTTCCTTGGTCCCTTCCCATCTGACTTCATCTTTCCCCAAAACCCCTGCCCTTCTATTATGTTATTTTGAGCTATAGCTTTCTTGATACAGCTATTGATACAGCTATAATTCACATACCATCCATTTAAAGCATACAATTCAATGGTTTTTAGCATAGTCACAGAATTGTGCCACCATCTCCACCATCAATTCTTGAATATTTTCATCACCTACCTCCATTTCACACTTTAAGTGTCACTCACCAATCCACACCCCTAAAACTTTCCCAAATCTTCTCCGGTCCTAAGCAACCATGGCCTACTTTCTGTCTCTATAGAGTTGCCTATCAGGACATTTAATATAAATCGAATCATATTGTATGCGGTGTTTTGGAACTGACTTCTTTTTATTAGAATAGTGTTTTCAACACTACTTCACCCAAGGGGCATATTTTAAAAACATTCTAACATCTCTGAAATAAGGGTGCGTTTTCACATCAAGGCTGTGTGTAGGGTAATTAGCAGTAGTCTTTCTTAGTAATATCTAAAATAAGGATGCACCTTCCAATCAAGGGCATCAAATTCAATGAAATGTTTTATGTCTCTGCCTTACTGCCTATCACAACCTGCTTCACAGTGAACTTTCTTGTTTATGAGCTTCCCTGGTGGCTCAGATAGTAAAGAATCTGCCTGTAATGCAGGAGACCCAGTTTCAATCCCGGGGTCAGGAAGATCCCCCGAAGAAGGGAATGGCAACCCACTCCAGTATTCCAGAATTCCATGGACAGAGGAGGCTGGTGGACTATAGTCCATGGGGTCGCATAGAGTCAGACACAACTGAGCGACTAACACTTGCTTATGTGTCTATTTTGTCTTGTAATCTATAGGCTCCAGAAGGACAGTATCCTTTAAAGCATGTAGCAGAGTACTTGGCTTTCACGAAATGCTCAGTAAATATGAAAAAGAGCTAATGTTATGTTCAGAGACAGTCTCCAATAATGACACAAGAGAGCAGGAGAAAGGTACAAGGTCTTCATGCATACTTGGTAAGAATGAAGTGTTCTTACTGTTGTAAACTCTCTGGTGACTGATATCATCTGAGCACCTGTGTGCCAATTCCTGTGTTCTGAGAAGAGAGTGTTACAAAGATAGCCATGTTCCCACTCCTAAGGAACTCATATTTTGAAAAGATGTTTATATGAATGGTTATATAACAAGGAGGACAGATAAATGTGGTATAGGGGCTGCCAATGCTGAGACAGAAGTGGAAGAGAGAGAGAGAGAGTGGCATCTGTACTTGAGGCAGGGGGCAGATGCCACCCCCCACAGGGTAAAGCAATTACAGATTCATGAAATGCCAAGACAATATAGGACAATTAAGGGAGGAGACTGGGCCCTGCCCAGACCACATATTCTCCCTGAAGTCAGGAGACTTCCCTGACCACATATAACCAGAAAAGGCTCCTTGCAGGCCAAAGGGGAGTTATGTCAAGGGATGTTCTACCCAGATGTCTTTTCAGTAAAATCCATCTTGGCTAAGAGGTGCATGCACACACACAGGAGGATCCTGAGATATACCAACTATGGACTGTGAACCAGGCAAATCAAAGTGATTGGCCACAGGAAACCTGGAAGAAATACCCCATAAAAGTGATTCAAACAGCCACGAGGGTGCGACTCAGTGACTCTCTCTCTCCCTGAGTCTGCCCATGTGTCTGTCCACGTGGACTGTACTCTTTTCCCTTCTAATAAATACTTTACTTGCTTCACTACTTTCCATCTTTGTGGGAATATTTTCTGCAAAACCAAAGGACCAGGGCCCTTGTCACTGGCCGCTGGTGTAGTGGCTAGGATCTGGGGCTCTCACCACTGTGCCTTGGCCTCAGTCTCTGGCTGGGAACACAAGCCCCACTCCAAGCCACTGGAGGACAAGACCACCCGAGATCTTAATTACCTCTTAAGCACCTAGAATATGGGCTTTACAGTTTGACAGTCCTGGGTTCTCCCATTTCTCTGTAAACTCAGCCATGATATTGAACTCTCCATGGCTCCATTTTTTTTTTTTTTTTGATGTATTGATTTATTTGGCTGTGCCGGGTCTTACCTGTGGCATGTAGGATCTAGTTCCCTGACCAGGGATTGAACTCAGGCCCATTGCCCTGGGAGCTCAGAGTCTTAGCCACTGGACCACCAGGAAAGTCCCCATGCCTCCATTTCTTTATACAATGGGCATTTAAAAAGTGTGTATCTCTTACAGCCATTGTAAGACTCAAATGAGACAATGAGTGTAAAATACTTGGCATATTAGTAAGTGCTCAAATAAATGATAATTATTCTTGTGAGTTTTATTTATTTATTTACTTTTGGCTATGCTGCCAGATCTTAGTTTCTTGATCAGGGACTGAACCTGGGCTCCAGCAGCGAAAGCACAGAGTCCCAGCCACTGGACTGCCAGGGAATTCCCTCTTGTGAATTTTAGATCATTAAACCTTTGGGGATTTTAGAAGTTATTTAATCAACCCTTCCCCTGTACACCTAACTTTATGCTATAGGATCAAAATACTACGTGGTTTAGTATTTTAGAGGAGGTAGAAACAGGCTTCCTGGAGGGGAGACACTGGGAGACTGAGAGACGTTAAAATGCGGAGAATTTTCACAAGTGAGATGGGCACTTTGAAGGTGAGTTTGAGGAGGCCTGTTCCTCTAGCCCAGCCCACTGGCCCTCCTTTTTTTCTCCCCATTTGCAGCCACTTAGTGTATTTTAATGGAGACCTTACATTTACATATGTAAACTCTGCCCTGTATCTGAGCGGTTCTTGGCAGGAAAGTCTCAGCCGCACGTGAATGATAAGCTCTGGTTCCTTCTCGTGTATTCTTCCCTTCTCAACAAACCTTTGTCCGGACTGTCAGGGGCTGAGCTTGCTGCATTTTATTCCTCAAGTGTCTAGCATGATGCGCAAAGGAGTCTTATGTAAGCGTTTTTGGTTTTCTTTTTTTAACTTTTTCTTAATACTAACAAGAGTTGTTGAAAGAAAGAATGCATGACTATTGAAATACTGACAAGAGTTGTTGAATGAAAGAATGAGTAACTGTATATTCTGAATAAATAATGAATACATTAACAAATAGTTACAGGGTGGCCTTTAACAATAGGCTCGCAAAATAAAATTACATTTATTTTCCTGGGGGAAATCAGGTGTAGATGAAAGCTAAAACAATTGCACTCATTTATTCACATTTCTTTTCAGTTTTAGGAATAATATTTTACTCATATCACTGTTTAATCAACAGAGCTAGAATGATTCAGTTTATATAGTTGGCTTCTTTCCTAATAGGTGCCTGGGAAACAATGTGTTTTTTTTTTTCTTCTGCTAGTATACAGACTAATAACGTTGTTAGTCCTGTGGCTTCCAACCTATGTCTAAAAGAAGATGATGAAAGATACACCATGCCAAGAAACACTTTTGGAAACTGGGTCTATGCTCTTTTCTCTCCCTGGGTGTAGAGCAAGGGGCTGGTGGTCTGGCTCCAAGATCTGCTTATGGAGCTTAGGCACAAGTGATAAGGTCTCCCTGGGAGCTCCCACCCATCCTCTAATCTGTTTAAGATCTTGATCAAAGGTTTGTAAATTTCACCAGGATGAACCTTTGGAAGGTCCCAACCCCTCCTGCCCTTCCCATCCTTTGTAACTTTCTGTCTGTTACAAAATCCTTTTCACTTGGGTTAATCATCAGTTATTCAACAAATATTTGTATCTAGAACCAGTCTTTGTCTCTTAAGAATTGACAGTCTTTGTGCGGAGATAAGTTAAAGACAATTAAACCATGTGAATCAGCAACTGTATTTCTGAGTATAACCCTAAAGAACTGAAAGCACAGACTTGAACAGGTATTTGTACACCCACATTCATAGCAGCATTACTCACAATAGGCCAAAGTGTATAAACAACCCAAGTGTCCACTGATGGATGAATGGATACACAAAATGTGGTACATACAGGGACTTTCCTGGTCGTCCGGTAGTAAAGAATCCACACTGCAATGCAGGGCGCGCCGGTTCCATCCCTGGCTGCGGAGCTAAATCCCACAAGCTGAGGAATGACTAAGCCCGAGCTCTGCAACTAGAGGCTGTGTGCCGCAAGGAAAGATGCCACGTGCCACAATTAAGACCCAAAGCAGCCAAACAGATAAAAACCAATAAAATGTGGTATATAAATACAATGAAATACTATTTAACCTTAAAAGGGGAGGGCATTCTGATACATGGATGAATCTGGAAGGCATTATTCTTGGTGAAATGAGGTCCAAAGAAGAGGACACACAAGATTCCACTTATTTGAGGTACATAGAGTAGTCAGATTCATAGAGACAGAGTAGAATTGGTTGCTAGGGGCTGGGGGAGGGAGAACGGGGAACTGGTGCTTAACAGGCATGCGGTTTCAGTTTGGGAAGATTGAAAAGTTCCGGGGATGGATGGTGGTGCTGGTGGCACAGATGTGTGACTGCATTAAGGCCACTGAACTGCACCCTTGAAGTGAAGTCGCTCAGTCATGTCCAACTCTCTGCGACCCCATGGACTGTAGCCCACCAGGCTCCTCCATCCATGGACTTTTCCAGGCAAGAATACTGGAGTGGGTTGCCATTTCCTTCTTCAGGAGGTCTTCCTGACCCAGGCATTGAACCAGGGTCTCCTACATTGTAAGCAGACACTTTACGGGCTGAGCCACCTACTAGAAAATAGTACCCTTAAAAAATAGCTGTAATTGCTAAGAAGGGCTTCCCTGATGGCTCAGTGGTAAAGAATCTGCTTGACAATGCAGGAGACCTGGTTCGACCCCTGGGTTGGGAAGATCCCCTGGAGAAGGAGATGGCTACCCACTCTAGTATTCTTGCCTGGAGAATTCCATGGCAGGCTATAGTCCATAGGGTCCCACAGAGTTGGACACGAAACTGTACTGAAAGCAACAAAACAGTGACAAGATTGCGAAGAGGCCACATGCTTAAGTCTAAGCAACTCCATCTGCTCATCTGCTGAGTCCACTGATAACTTTGTCTCTTCAGCTTCTTTTCCTTGGCTGGTCTGGAAGCTTTCCTTTCTCTTGGCCCTCAGTGTTGGCCTATGGGGACTGTTAGGGAGGTTAGCCTGGGAGGGTAGCTGGTTACTGCTCAGTGCTGTAGGAACCCTGCAGCCAGTGTGTGGGTTGCTGGGGTCTGGACTGGGACAAAGTGCAAGGAGTCTAGGCATAGAGGCTGAGGCTTGAAGCCTTTACAGCTGTCATTTAGCAATGCAGGTGTGAGACGATGGGAGCCTGGATCAGATGCGGGGTTGAAGAGATGGAGCTAAGTGTAGAGATTTGCGAGAGCTTAGTGGTCACCGACAGGAAGAGCAGCATAAGGAGAAAGAGCACTCGAGGCAGACACCAGGTTTCTGGTTTGGGTGACATGGTGGATGAGAAGGCTCCTGCTGAGAGGTGGTTACAGTGGGTCAAAAGTTTTAGGGGAAACAAAGACGTCTGTTTTCTGTTTTTGGACATGCTGAAATTAAGGGGCTTGCAAGATATCCAAGTAGCCAGCTATCCGAAAGGAAATAGCAATTTTAATTTTATACAAAGAAGACTCAGAAGGATCCATTAGAAGAGCAGATTGAGACTAAAAAAAAAAAAAAGGAGAAAAGTAATGTTCAGAAATCTTCCAAAGAGAATATAGGACCAGATGTGCAGCTTGAATACTTCTGGCTTCTTCCAGTACAAGTCTGATTTCTGATTTATGTTTATTTTCAGCAAGTAATCCACACTCAGTTTGCTTCTCTTGGTTCTCATTAACAAAATCACTGATTGGGATCCAGAACTAGTTCTGTGGTCTTGCTGATTGAAAGCCAAGCCATGATTTTCAGGCTTAAAAGGAAAGAATAAGACCCTTTAGTTTTCCCACATTATAAAATGCAACCCCCTAATTTTATCTCATTGTGAATGGTTTCTTTGTTCTAATCTTGACTTGCCTTCAAAAGGATTTTCACTGGGGAGGTATTTCTATTATTTAATTTGCTTTGTTTTTAGATTATGCATACCTCCCATTTTACATCTATTATCACTGTGCCTGCAAACTTCAGGCATTACTCCTGGGAACAGTGATTGGCCTTGGCCTTTCCTGCCTGGCCCTGCTTTCTCAAGGTCCTTGCAGGCTTGAAGATTCAACCACATAAATCATCAAGCTCATACCTGAGACCTTCCCCCATCCGCCTAAACTTGGCTCAGTTTCTCTTCACAGGTTAGGCCAGTTGTCCATCTTTTGAGACCCCACGGAGAGAACATTGAAGACAGAACATTTGGGTTTTGGATACTGTCTCACTGCTAGTCAGTCTGTGTGACAAGAAACAATCTTGCTTTTGTGTACTATGTTGCAATATACCAGGTACTTTTGTGTGTGTTCAGTGGCTCAGTTCAGTTCAGTTGCTCAGTCGTGTCTGACTCTTTGCGGCCCCATGAATCGCAGCACACCAGGCCTCCCTGTCCATCACCAAATCCCGGAGTTCATTCAGTCTCACGTCCATCAACTCGGTGATGCCATCCCGCCATCTCATCCTCTGTCGTCCCCTTCTCCTCCTGCCCCCAATCCCTCCCAGCATCAGAGTCTTTTCCAATGAATCAACTCTTCACATGAGGTGGCCAAAGTACTGGAGCTTCAGCTTTAGCATCATTCCTTCCAAAGAAATCCCAGGGCTGATCTCCTTTAGGATGGACTGGTTGGATCTCCTTGCAGTCCAAGGGACTCTCAAGAGTCTTCTCCAACACCACAGTTCAAAAGCATCAATTCTTCGGCGCTCAGCCTTCTTCACAGTCCAACTCTCACATCCATACATGACTACTGGAAAAACCATAGCCTTGACTAGACAGACCTTTGTTGGCAAAGTAATGTCTCTGCTTTTGAATATACTATCTAGGTGGGTCATAACTTTTCTTCCAAGGAGTAAGCGTCTTTTAATTTCATGGTTGCAGTCACCATCTACAGTGATTTTGGAGCCCAAAAAGATAAAGTCTGACACTTTTCCCCACTGTTTCCCCATCTATTTCCCATGAAGTGATGGGACCGGATGCCATGATCTTCATTTTCTGAATGTTGAGCTTTAAGCCAACTTTTTCACTCTCCTCTTTCACTTTCATTAAGAGGCTTTTTAGTTCCTCTTCACTCTCTGCCATAAGGGTGGTGTCATCTTCATATCGAGGTTATTGATATTTCTCCTGGCAATCTTGATTGCAGCTTGTGCTTCTTCCAGCCCAGCATTTCTCATGATGTACTCTGCATGTAAGTTAAATAAGCAGGGTGACCATATACAGACTTGACATACTCCTTTTCCTATTTGGTACCAGTCTGCTGTTCCATGTCCACTTCTAACTGTTGCTTCCTGACCTGCTTCTCAAGAGGCAGGTCAGGTGGTCTGGTATATCTATCTCTCTCAGAATTTTCCACAGTTTATTTTGATCCACACAGTCAAAGGCTTTGGCATAGTCAATAAAGCAGAAATAGATGTTTTTCTTGAACTCTCTTGCTTTTTCCATGATCCAGTGGATGTTGGCAATTTGATCTCTGGTTCCTCTGCCTTTTCTAAAACCAGCTTGACCATCTGGAAGTTCACAGTTCACCTATTGCTGAAGCCTGGCTTGGAGAATTTTAAGCATTACTTTACTAGCGTGTGAGATGAGTGCAATTGTGTGGTAGTTTGAGCATTCTTTGACATTGCCTTTCAATGGCTCAGTCCTGTCCAATTCTTTGCAACTCCATGGATTGTAGCCCACCAGGCTCTTCTGCCCGTGGAATTTTCCAGGCAAGAATACTGGAGTGGGTTGCCATTTCCTACTCCTGACCCAGGGATTCTCCTGACCCTGGGATCAAAACTGTGCCTTTTGCGTCTCCTGCATTGGCAGGCAGATTCTTTACCATTAGTGCCACCTGGGAAGCCCAAGGTACTTTTACATTCATTATTGCATCATCACCTCCTGGACCTCAATTTCTTCATCTGTGAAATGGGGATAAACATATCTGCTTATCAGAACACTTGTAAAGATCATGACTGATGAGATACAGAGTTCACGGGAAGACACCTAACATGATTTAAAAATATATACAATATTAAATTTACAGCTCATGTTTCTGAAACTCCTCAACAGGGATTCTCCTGATCTTCTTTCCATCAAAAGTAACTGGCAGCTCCTATTCCAATGTTCTTTTTAATATTAGCTATAGTAAACCTGCCATTCATCAAGTTCTTACCAAAGTAGATAATAATTGCATTAAGAATCCCTGTTTAGGGACTTTCCTGGTGGTCCAGTGGCTAAGACTCCTGGTTTCCAATGCAGGGGGCCTAGGTTAAATCCCTGATCAGGGAGCTAGATCCCACATGCTGCACATCCGGCATGCCACAACTAAAGATTACACATACTGAAACTAAGACCCGGCACAGCCAAATAAATAAATATGAAATAATAGAATCCCCATTTAATCCTCAGTCTTGAAAGTAGGTGCAAATATGTCCATTTTGCAGATAAGGAAACAGAGGCTCAGCGAGGTGAAAATAGCCAACCCTGTTTCACACAGTGAACACTTTGCAAAGACAGGATTGTAAACCAGGTTGGATGTGAATCTAGACTTCTGCTCTTAATCGTTACCGTTTACTGGCTCACTCAGCTTCTCCACTTTTCAAAGCAAACTCGTCTTTCCTTCTTCCTCTGCCTCCCTCTATCTCTTTCCTAAAAGTAAGTTTACTTCCAGGCCTTGAAAACACCTATTTTGGAAACCACAAGTACATAAAAGAAACCTGGTTGGATGTTCTTCACTGACTTGGGGCCAGAGGGAGGTGAGGGGGTTAGTGGACAAAGGGAAAGCACATTTGGCATGTTTGCCTCACCCTGTGGTCTTTATCCGGACAAGAGATGCCAGAGCAGTGGACCAGGTCTTGAGAAAAGAAGTGGATGCCCCTCTGCCTTTCAGCTGCCCACTCCCTGTACTCCTCTGTTTTGACTTTCAGGCTTTCTACCCCAAAATCTTGTATGACTTGGGGGCTGGCCAGAGGTGGGAGGGTTTGGGAGCCCAGCCGGAAAGGGGGATGGGGAGAGGAGGAAGATTAAGGAAAGAAAAGCAGCTGGAACTCATCTCCTGGGGACTGGCCAAGAAGGAGGCCCAGGCCCTGGGAAATCTGCTAGTCTCCTGTCTCCTGTTACACAACCCCCTCCCAGCCTCCTCTGCAGCCTGTGTGACACAGGACTTAGCCCACTGGTGGCGGCTCCCAATAGGTGTGCCCGCTGTCCCGGCAGAGGTGGAGACCCCCCACCACCACCCCCACCCCCACCCCACCCTCCACCGCCCCGGGAGAGGAGACGTGCTTTCAGGCCGCAAGGAGCTCCTTGCCAAAAATGGAGAGACGTCCTTCCAAGTGTCAACACTGCAAATCAGAAAATTAAACAAATCCCTGGGTGGGCAGGACTCCAGTCAGCAAGGCAGTGTGGTGAGCAAACATGTGGGTATTTAGGGATGGGAGGACAATAAAGGTACTGATCTTGATAGAAGGCAAAGTTTAAACCTTCAGTCTTTTCTGCAAGACTCTGGTCTCCAGAGGAGCCCAGCAGAGGGTAAAAGCTGGTGCGTAAGGGAAAGAACCATGGAAGGAGTTTGACGGAATGAATTTGGGGTGAGAAAAATCCTCTGGAGGATCTTAAAGTCATTCCAAGCTTGTTTAAAATTTAGAGAAAATTAGGTCATCCTGGAATCATCCTTGGTCTGTGCATGAGGTCAGGAGAAACTATTTTTGAAAATAGATTGTGTCATGTCACTTCCCTGCTTGAAGCCACTGGAGCTTCCATCAGAATAAAAGTAAATCCCAAAGTTCCTGCTGTGGCCTGCAGACTTCATGACAGGTTCCTGCTGATCTTTAACACCTCATTTCCCACCCAACCGGCTCCAACCCTGCCGGCCTTCCTAGGTTCTGAGAACTCCAAACTTAGGACCTTTGCATAGCTATTTCCTTTACCTAGAAATGTCCCTGGCCGCTGCTTATGATAGTACTTTTCAAACTACAGGTCATGACCCATTAGTGGGCAGTGAAATTAATTTAGTAGGTCATAACCAACTTAAAAATATTGTAGAAAATGGAAAATTCTTAAAGAGATGGGAATACCAGACCACCTGACCCACCTCCTGAGAAACCTGTATGCAGGTCAAGAAGCAAGAGTTAGAACTGGACATGGAACAACAGACTGGTTCCAAATTGGGAAAGGAGTACATCAAGGCTGTATATTGTCACCCTGCTTGTTTAACTTATATGCAGAGTACATCATGAGAAATGCCAGGCTGGAAGAAGCACAAGCTGGAATCAAGACTGCCGGGAGAAGTATCAATAACTTCAATATGCAGATGACACCACCCTTATGGCAGAGAGTGAAGAGGAACTAAAAAGCCTCTTGATGAAAGTGAAAGAGGAGAGTGAAAAAGTTGGCTTGAAATTCAACATTCAAAAACGAAGATCATGGCATCTGGTCCCATCACTTCATGGGAAATAGATGGGGAAACAATGGCAGCAGTGACAGACTTGATTTTCTTGGTCTCCAAAATCACTGCAGATGGTGACTGCAGCCATGAAATTAAAAGATGCTTGCTCCTTGGAATAAAAGCTATGACCAACCTAAAAGTGAAAGTGAAAGTCACTCTTTGCCACCCCATGGACTATACAGTCCACGGAATTCTCTAGGCCAGAATACTGGAGTGGGAAGCCTTTCTCTTCTCCAGGGGACCTTCCCAACCCAGGAATCAAATCAAGGTCTCCTGCACTGTAGGCCCCATGACCAACCTAGACAGCATATTAAAAAGCAGAGACATTACTTTGTCAACAAAGATCCATCTAGTCAAAGCTATGGTTTTTCCAGTAGTTATATATGGATGTGAAAGTTGGACCATAAAGAAGGGTGAATCCTGACGAATTGATTCTTTTGAACTGTGGTGTTAGAGAAGACTATTGAGAGTCCCTTGGACTGCACAAGGGATCAAACTAGCCCATCCTAAAGGAAATCAATCCTGAATATTCATTGGAAGAGTTGATGCTGAAGCTGAAGCTCCAATATTTTGGCCACCTGATTCAAAGAGCTGACTACTTAGAAAAGACCCTGATGCTGGGAGAGATTGAAGGCAAGAGAAGGGGATGACAGAGGGTGAGATGGTTGGATGGCATCACTGACTCAATGGATATGAGTTTGAGCAAATTCTGGGAGATGGTGAGGGACAGGGAGGCCTGGTGTGCTGCAGTCCATGGGGTCAAAGAATCAGACACAACTGAGTGACTGAACAACAACAAGAAATATGATAGAAAATATATAATAAGGACTTGTCTTATGAAATCTATGTGATAATCTATACATATATTCTGGATTATGATATGAAGTAAAATTCATACTAATGAGTCTGAGTCCATAAACTTTGACAGTCACTAGCTCAGGAGTTGATTGTACATAACAGGCTTTTATTTTCCTAACAGGGGTAACTTTGATTTATAAGAACCTTTCTCATCTCTTTGGAGAGGCACTACTATGAATATTTGATAGAAATAAATTTATCCTGGCCTCAAAAATGAATAATCAACTTTAAAAAATTTTCATGTATACTTGGAAATTGATTAGTGTCTTCATATCTCCATGTTGCATGTCTCCATAGTATTAATAAGAAAATAGGACCTATGATTAAGTTCTATAGTAGGCTTTGCTGTTTAGGCAACCCAACAACCTCTCCCAGACTCCTGTCTGCTTGCCCTATGTTACTACAGAGCCTGGAAAAGCTAAGTATTTTACTCTCCAGACTCCCTTGCAGCTAAGGATGGCCACATGATAGAGACATGGTCAATAAGCTACAAATGAAAGCCTGCTCAAACATTGTTGGAAAAGTTTTTTTTTTTTTTTCCTTTTCTAATAAAAGAAGCTCTAGTTGGCATTATCTATATCTCTCCTTCCTGCTTTGAATGAAGATGTGATTCCTACAGCTGTTATAGATCTGCAGCCATATTTTGATGATGAGGAAAAGTCCTAGGGACTTCCCTCGTGATCAGGTGGCTAAGACTCCATGCTCCCAATGCATGGGGACCAGGTTCCAGCCCTAGTCAGGGAACTAAATCCCGTGTGTCACAACCAAGAGTTTGAATATGGCAACTAAAGATCCTGTGTGCTACAATGAATAGCGAAGATCCCACATGCTGCAATCAAATAAATACATAGATTTTTTTTTTTTTTAATAGAGGAAGTCCTGGAAAATCAGAGATGCTGGCTGTGATAATTGGGAGTTCTGCAAGCTTGTTTCATGTCACATTTGTTGATATCCCAGTGGCTAAAGCCAAGCTCAGAGAAGTACACAAGACTGAGGATACAGGGAAACATGATTCATTGGAGCTGTTACTGTAACAAGCTACCATTCAGTTTCTCAAGACACTTGATTTCCATCTGCTGGAAAATTGTTATAGCATATTCATTTTATTGGAACAAGACACTTCACTGTTATCTGCTTTAAAAAAAAATCATGGTAGTAAATATGTAAATGTGTGCTATCTAAAATGGACATAATAACCTTTTAGATGTGGCATCATGGTGCAGGGCACAACCTGTACGACTATGCCTAGTGGCCCTGATAAATCTTATCAGCACACTTTGATTCCACGTGAGGGTTAGGTTCAAGTTTTATGTGTCATTGGTGCTTCACGTTTAATAGCATGCCTGACATTTTAGGAATATTTGTCTTCTGTCACTTTCTCCAAATTCCTTTTGCCTACTACAGAGCTGCCAGGGTTAACTTTTTAAGCAAAATAACAATAGCAACCAAAATATTTTGAGCTAATATATTTTCTAGTATTCCAGACATTGTGCTAAGTATCTCATTTAATACAGCTACTTTAGGACACAAGCATCTTTATTATTCCCATTTTATAGGTGAGAAAGTTGAAATTTAGACATATTATGTGGTGGTGATGGTTTAGTTGCTAAGTCGTGTCCAACTCTTGTGACTCCATGGATTGTAGCCTGCCAGGCTCCTTTGTCCATGGGATTCACCAAACAAGAATACTGGAGTGGGTTGCCATGTCCTCCTCCAGGGGTTCTTCCTGACCCAGGAATCAAACCTAGGTCTCCTGCGTTGCAGGCAGATTCCTATAATCAGGTATATTATTAATATGTGCATGAAGACCAAGGACTTCACTGAGGATGTTAGGGAGTATATAAAACCTTGTGTTACAGTTTCTTGTTGTCCTTTAGTCTCTAAGTCGTGTCTGACTCTGTGACTGCTAGGCTCCTCTGTCCATGGGATTTCCCAAGCAAGAATATTGGAATGGGTTGCCATTTCCTTCTCCAGACATATTATGTAGCCTGCCACAAATTTGCCAGCTAGTACAAGGCAGAGTAAAACTGAAACTCAGGTATGTTTGCCTCCAAAGTACATTGAGCATCCTCTGAATAGTGTTTCTTATAGTGAGCTCTCTGGACCACCTCCATCAAAATTATCTAAGGTTCTTGTTAAAAATGCAGAGTCCTGGGCCCCATCCTAGACCTACTAAAGCTTGAACTTTTTTTTTGGTAACTAAAACAATTTTCATTGCAAGATAGTTGATTTACAATGATGTGTTAGTGTCAGGTGTACATACAGTAGAGTGATTCAGTTTTATATATATATTCTCTTTTAGATTCTTTTCCATTATAGGTTATTACAAGATATTGACTATAGTTTCCTGTGCTATAGGACTTCCCTGGTGGCTCAGATGGTAAAGCATCTGTCTACAATGCAGAAGACCCAGGTTCCATCCCTGGGTCGGGAAGATCCCCTGGAGAAGGAAATGGCAATCCACTCCAGTACTATTGCCTGGAAAATCCCATGGACAGAGGAGCCTGGTAGGCTACAGTCCATGGGGTCACAAAGAGTTGGACACGACTAAGCAACTTCACTTCACTTCCTGTGCTATACAAGAGGTCCTTGTTGATTATATTCTTCTCCAGCCACTAGGGAAGCCCTATTTTATATATAGTAGTGTGTACTTATTAATCCCAAATTCCTAATTTATCCCTCCCCTCTGCCCCTTTAGTAATCATAAGTTTGTTTTCTATGTCTGAGTCTATTTCTATTTTGTAAATAAATTTATTTCTACCACTTTTTTTAGATTCATATGAGTGATATCATACGGTATTTATCTTTCTCGTCTGATTTACTTCCCCTAGCATGATAATCTCCAGGTTCATCCATGTTGTTGCAAATGTATTATTCATTTCTTATAGCTGAGTAATGAGTTTGCATGAACTCCGGAAGTTGGTGATGGACAGAGAGGCCTGGCATGCTGTGATTCATGGGGTCGCAAAGAGTCAGACACGACTGAGCGACTGAACGGAACTGAATATTCATATATATATATATATACACACACATATATATCTTCTTTATCCATTTAACTGTAGATGGACATTTAAGTTGCTTTCATGTCTTGGGTATTGTAAATAGAGATGGTATGAATATTGGGCTGCATATATCTTTTCAAATTATAGTTTTCTTCAGATATATATCCAAGAGTGAGGTTGCTGGATCATATGGTAGTTCTATTTTCAGTTTAAGGAACTTCCATACTGTTCTCCATAGTAGCTGTACCAATTTACATTGCTATCAACAGAGCAGGAGGGTTCCTTTTCTTCACTCTGTCCAGCATTTGTTTGTAGACTTCTTGATGATGGCCATTCTGACAAGTATAAGGTGATACCTCATCGTAATTTTGATTTGCATTTCTCTAATAATTAATGATGGTGAACATCTTCTCATGTGACTGTTGGCCATCTGTATGTCTTCTTTGGAGAAATGTGTATTTAAAGATTCTGCCCAATTTTTTATTGGGTTGTTTGTTTTTTTTAAAATATTGAGCTGTGTGAACTGTTTGTATATTTTGGAACTTAATCTTTTTTTGGTGGCATCATTGGAAAATATTTTCTCCCATTCCATAGGTTTTTGTTTTGTTTTTGTTTTGACTCAATGGTAAAAGAATCCGCCTGCAATGCAGATGTAGGAGAAGCAAACTTGATCCCTGGGTCTGGAAGATCCCACAGCAGAGGAAATGGCAACTCACTCCAGTATTCTTGCCAGGGAAACCCTAGGAACAGAGGAGCCTGGCGGGCCTGGGGTTGCAGTCAGATACAACTGAACACACACGCACGTACAACATAATAATCTGATACTTGTATTCATCGTGAAATGATCACAGTAAGTCTAGGTAACATCTGTCTCCACACAGTTACAAAATAATTTTTTTCTTGTGATGAGGACTTTTAAGATATACTCTCTTGAAGTGAAGTGAAATCGCTCAGTCGTGTCCGACTCTTTGCGACCCCATGGGCTGTAGTCTACCAGGCTCCTCTGTCCATGGGATTTTCCAGGCAACAGTCCTGGAGTGGATTGCCATTTCCTTCTCCAGGGGACCTTCCCAACCCAGGGATCGAACCTGGGTCTCCTGCATTGTAGACAGATGCTTTACCATCTGAGCCACCAGGGAAGTCCATATATACTCTCTTAGCAACTTTCAAATATGCAATACGATATTATTAACTGTAGTCCCCACGCTATACATCGCTTCCCATCACTTGTTTTATAATCAAAAGTTTGTACCTTAATAAGTCTTAATAAAAGTTGTTCAATAAGGTCAAATGCTTTAAAACAAAAATAATTCTAATGTAAAAACCACAAATTAATAATAAAGTAGACCTTATATTTCAGATTATACCAAAGAAAACAAACAAAAACACACAGCCGCAAGACACTTAAATAAAAGACAGGAAATAGAATGGAGTAAAAAGTTGTTTCTCAGCTTATAAAAAAAATTCAAAATAATTTGTTCTAAATGCTAATTTTGAGAGTAAATATAGATTCAAGAAGAGTTACTTGTTTTTATTTTTGTTATAGGAAATCACACATACACAAAACTAGAAACTGGCACACTGATTGTCTATCATCCAATAATTACCAGCATTCTGCTGTTTTTTCAAATGATGCCTGTTTTCAAACACTTTTGATAATTCATAGACAAAGGGCTAAATGCAATTAGGTTGATTAAAGAATACCCTAGTGAGTGATATTGGAAAACCAGCTTTGGTTTGAAAAGAATGACCTTAGCAGCTATTATCTACTTATCAGTGGTGAACACCTAAAGGCAAGAATCAACAGTTTCCCACTCTAAGCATCCTTTGGGGAGGAGTGAAGTGTGTATATGGTTTCAGTGTGTCTGCCCTCTGATGCCCTCTTGCAACACCTACCATCTTACTTGGGTTTCTCTTACCTTGGGCATGGGGTATCTCTTCACGGCTGCTCCAGCAAAGCACAGCCGCTGTTCCTTACCTTGGATGAGGGGTATCTCCTCCCGCCGCCCTTCCTGACCTTCAACGTGAGGTGGCTCCTCTAGGACCTCCTGCACCTGCACAGCCACCACTCCTTGGGCGTGGGGTTGCTCCTCTCCGCTGTCGCCCTTGACCTCGGATGCGGGGTAGCTCCTCCCGGCCTCTGTCCCTGGCTCAGATGCTGGGTAGCTCCTCTCGGCCGTCGCCCCTGGCCTCAGATGCAGGGTAGCTCTCAGCCACGCTTAGTGCGCCGGCCCGCCGCTGCCACCACCAATGCATGAAGGTGAAAAGTGAAAGGGAAGTCGTTCAGTTGTGTCCGACTCTTAGCGACCTCATGGACTACAGCCCACCAGGCTCCTCCATCAGTGGGATTTTCCAGGCAAGAGTACTGGAGTTGTTGCAGGAAGGCAGACCCCTTCCAGGGCCCAAAACTGGGCTCTTGTCTAATACTCGGAAATGAATTGTCCGAGGAGACACAATTAGTCATTCTAATCACACTAGGACCACAGCCTTGTCTAACTCAATGAAACTAAGCCATGCCCGCGGGGCAACCCAAGACGGGTGGGTCATGGTGGAGAGGTCTGAGAGAATGTGGTCCACTGGAGAAGGGAATGCAAAACACTTCAGTATTCTTGCCTTGAGAACCCCATGAACAGTATGAGAAGGCAAAATGATAGGATACTGAAAGAGGAACTCCCCAGGTCGGTAGGTGCCCAATATACTACTGAGGTCAGTGGAGAAATAACTCCAGAAAGAATGAAGGGATGGAGCCAAAGCAAAAACAATACCCAGCTGTGGATGTGACTGGTGATAGAAGCAAGGTCCGATGCTGTAAAAAGCAATATTGCATAGGAACCTGGAATGTCAGGTCCATGAATCAAGGCAAATTGGAAGTGGTCAAACAAGAAATGGCAAGACTGAACGTCGACATTCTAGGAATCAGCGAACTAAAAGGGACTGGAATGGGTGAATTTAACTCAGATGACCATTATATCTACTACTGTGGGCAGGAATCCCACAGAAGAAATGGAGTAGCCATCATGGTCAACAAAAGAGTCTGAAATGCAGTACTTGGATGCAATTTCAAAAACGACAGATGATCTCTGTTCGTTTCCAAGGCAAGCCATTCAATATCATAGTAATCCAAGTCTATGCCCCAACCAGTAATGCTGAAGAAGCTGAAGTTGAACGGTTCTATGAAGACCTGCAAGACCTTTTAGAACGAACACCCCAAAAAGATGTCCTTTTCATTATAGGGGACTGGAATGCAAAAGTAGGAAGTCAAGAAACACCTGGAGTAACAGGCAAATCAGGCCTTGGAATGCGGAATGAAGCAGGGCAAAGACTAATAAGAGTTTTGCCAAGAAAATGCATTGGTCATAGCAAACACCCTCTTCCAACAACACAAGAGAAGACTCTACACATGGACATCACCAGATGGTCAACACCGAAATCAGATTGATTCTATTCTTTGCAGCAAAAGATAGAGAAGTTCTATACAGTCAACAAAAACAAGACCAGGAGCTGACTGTGGCTCAGATCATGAACTCCTTATTACCAAATTCAGACTGAAATTGAAGAAAGCAGGAAAAACCGCTAGACCATTCAGGTATGACCTAAATCAAATCCCTTATGAGTATACAGTGGAAGTGAGAAATAGATTTAAGGGCCTAGATCTGATAGATAGAGTGCCTGATGAACTATGGAATGAGGTTCGTGACATTGTACAGGAGACAGGGATCAAGACCATCCCCATGGAAAAGAAATGCAAAAAAGCAAAATGGCTGTCTGGGAAGCCTTACAAATAGCTGTGAAAAGAAGAGAAGTGAAAACCCAAGGAGAAAAGGAAAGATATAAGCATCTGAATGCAGAGTTCCAAAGAATAGCAAGAAGAGATAAGAAAGCCTTCTACAGCGATCAATGCAAAGAAATAAAGGAAAACAACAGAATGGGAAAGACTAGAGATCTCTTCAAGAAAATTAGAGATACCAAGGGAACTTTTCACCCAAAGATGGGCTCCATAAAGGACAGAAATGGTAGGGACCTAACAGAAGCAGAAGATATTAAGAAGAGATGGCAAGAATACACAGAAGAACTGTACAAAAAAGATCTTCATGACCCAGATAATCACGATGGTGTGATCACTCATCAAGAGCCAGACATCCTGGAATGTGAAGTCAGGTGGGCCTTAGAAAGCATCACTACGAACAAAGCTAGTGGAGGTGATGGAATTCCAGTGGATCTCTTTCAAATCCTGAAAGATGATACTGTCAAACTGCTGCACTCAATATGCCAGCAAATTTGGAAAACTCAGCAGTGGCCACAGGACTGGAAAAGGTCAGTCTTCATTCCAATCCCAAAGAAAGGCAATGCCAAAGAATGCTCAAACTACCGCACAATTGCACTCATCTCACATGCTAGTAAAGTAATGCTCAAAATTCTCCAAGCCAGGCCTCAGCAATACGTGAACTGTGAACTTCCTGATGTTCAAGCTGGTTTTGGAAAAGGCAGAGGAACCAGAGATCAAATTGCCAACATCTGCTGGATCATGGAAAAAGCAAGAGAGTTCCAGAAAAACATCTATTTCTGCTTTATTGACTATGCCAAAGCCTTTGACTGTGTGGATCACAATCAACTGTGGAAAATTCTGAAAAAGATGGGAATACCAGACCACCTGACCTGCCTCTTGAGAAATCTGTATGCAGGTCAGGAAGCAACAGTTAGAACAGGACATGGAACAACAGACTGGTTCCAAATAGGAAAAGGAGTATGTCAAGGTTGTATATGGTCACCGTGCTTATTTAACTTATATGCAGAGTACATCATGAGAAATGCTGGACTGGAAGAAACACAAGCTGCAATCAAGATTGTCAGGAGAAATATCAATCACCTCAGATATGCAGATGACACCACTCTTATGGCAGAAAGTGAAGAGGAACTCAAAAGCCTCTTGATGAAAGTGAAAGAGGAGAGTGAAAAAGTTGGCTTAAAGCTCAACATTCAGAAAACGAAGATCATGGCATCCGGTCCCATCACTTCATGGGAAACAGATGGGGAAACAGTGGAAACAGTGTCAGACTTTATTTTTGGGGCTCCAAAATCACTGCAGATGGTGACTGCAACCATGAAATTAAAAGATGCTTACTCCTTGAAAGAAAAGTTATGACCAACCTAGAGAGTATATTCAAAAGCAGAGACATTACTTTGCTGACTAAGGTCCATCTAGTCAAGGCTACGGTTTTCTCAGTAGTCATGTATGGATGTGAGAGTTGGACTGTGAAGAAGGCTGAGCGCCGAAGCATTGATGCTTTTGAACTGTGGTATTGGAGAAGACTCTTGAGAGTCCCTTGGACTGCAAGGAGATCCAACCAGTCCATTCTGAAGAAGATCAGCCCTGGGATTTCTTTGGAAGTAATGATAGTAAAGCTGAAACTCCAGTACTTTGGCCACCTCATGCGAAGAGTTGACTCATTAGAAAAGACTCTGATGCTGGGAGGGATTGGGGGCAGGAGAAGAAGGGGACTACTGAGGATGAGATGGCTGGATGGCATCACTGACTCGATGGACGCAAGTCTGAGTTAACTCCAGGAGTTGGTGATGGACAGGGAGGCCTGGCGTGCTGCATTTCATGGGGTCAGAAAGAGTCGGACACGATTGAGCAACTGAACTGAACTGAAGTGTGTGTGTGTGTGTGTGTGTGTGTGTGTGTGTGTGTGTGTGTGTGTGTGTGTGGTGGTGTGGGGAGAGGGCTGGGGTGTGGGGAGGGAAGCCAGGAGAAATGTTTCAGACTGCCCTGGCCTAGGGGCTGGGCTGATAGCTGGAGGGAATCAAATACCCTTTGCTCTTCTGCTCCAACTCATTAGCGGCTGGTTGAAAGCTCGATAAGAAGAGTGATGATAATTGGGCCAGAAGTTTCTCTGAAGGGAAATGGATATCAAAGGTTTTCACTGAATTTTGACAAATTCACAATGAGTCTTACATTTAGGCTTCTGAGGATGTCTTCTGAAAGCAACCCAATTATATTGTTTTGTGAATGTGTAATTTAATGTAAACATTAAAAATATTCTACAATTTGTAGCTATTTGGTGTTCATAAATTTTTAAAAAATATTCTGGGAGTTTCAACAAATAGAAGAGTCCTAGGGTGCTCTTGATCCCTGCAAGACTCTAGTGGATCAGTTCAGTTCAGTTGCTCAGTGTCTGACTCTTTGCGACCCCATGAATGCAGCATGCCAGGCCTCCCTGTCCATCGCCAACTACCGGGGTTCACTCAGACTCACGTCCATCGAGTCAGTGATGCCATCCAGCCATCTCATCCTCGGTCGTCCCCTTCTCCTCCTGCCCCCAATCCCTCCCAGCATCAGAGTCTTTTCTAATGAGTCAACTCTTCGCATGAGGTGGCCAAAGTACTGGAGTTTCAGCTTTAGCATCATTGCTTCCAAAGAAATCCCAGGGCTGATCATCTTCAGAATGGATTGGTTGAATCTCCTTGCAGTCCAAGGGACTCTCAAGAGTCTTCTCCAATAGTCCAAAAGCATCAATTCTTCGGCGCTCAGCCTTCTTCACAGTCCAACTCTCACATCCATACACGACCACAGGAAAAACCATAGCCTTGACTAGACGGACCTTAGTCAGCAAAGTAATGTCTGCTTTTGAATATACTCTCTAGGTTGGTCATAACTTTTCTTCCAAGGAGTAAGCGTCTTTTAATTTCATGGCTGCAGTCACCATCTGCAGTGATTTTGGAGCCCCAAAAATAAAGTCTGACACTGTTTCCACTGTTTCCCCATCTGTTTCCTATGAAGTGATGGGACCGGATGCCATGATCTTCGTTTTCTGAATGTTGAGCTTTAAGCCAACTTTTTCACTCTCCTCTTTCACTTTCATCAAGAGGCTTTTGAGTTCCTCTTCACTCTCTGCCATAAGGGTGGTGTCATCTGCATATCTGAGGTGATTGATATTTCTCCTGACAATCTTGATTGCAGCTTGTGTTTCTTCCAGTCCAGCATTTCTCATGAAGTACTCTGCATATAAGTTAAATAAGCATGGTGACCATATACAGCCTTGACGTACTCCTTTTCCTATTTGGAACCAGTCTGTTGTTCCATGTCCAGTTCTAACTGTTGCTTCCTGACCTGCATACAGATTTCTCAAGAGGCAGGTCAGGTGGTCTGGTATTCCCATCTTTTTCAGAATTTTCCACAGTTGATTGTGATCCACACAGTCAAAGGCTTTGGCATAGTCAATAAAGCAGAGATAGATGTTTTTCTGGAACCCTCTTGCTTTTTCCATGATCCAGCAGATGTTGGCAATTTGATCTCTGGTTCCTCTGCCTTTTCTAAAACCAGCTTGAACATCAGGAAGTTCACAGTTCACGTATTGCTGAGGCCTGGCTTGGAGAATTTTGAGCATTACTTTACTAGCATGTGAGATGAGTGCAATTGTGCGGTAGTTTGAGCATTCTTTGGCATTGCCTTTCTTTGGGATTGGAATGAAGACTGACCTTTTCCAGTCCTGTGGCCACTGCTGAGTTTTCCAAATTTGCTGGCATATTGAGTGCAGCAGTTTGACAGCATCATCTTTCAGGATTTGAAAGAGATCCACTGGAATTCCATCACCCCCACTAGCTTTGTTCGTAGTGATGCTTTCTAAGGCCCACTTGACTTCATATTCCAGGATGTCTGGTCTAGGTGAGTGATCACACCATCGTGATTATCTGGGTCGTGAAGATCTTTTTTGTACAGTTCTTCTGTGTATTCTTGCCACCTCTTGTTAATATCTTTTGCTTCTGTTAGGTCCCTACCATTTCTGTCCTTTATGGAGCCCATCTTTGCATGAGATGTTCCCTTGGTATCTCTGATTTCCTTGAAGAGATCTCTAGTCTTTCCCATTCTGTTGTTTTCCTCTATTTCTTTGCATTCATTGCTGAGGAAGGCTTTCTCATCTCTTCTGTTACAATTCAAAAAATGTTGCTCTATTTATTCAGTGTTGACCTGGGGGATTTCTTCACAAGTGGCTTCTCTCTGAAGCTGGTGGAGATAGTGCCAAAGTTAGAGTTAGGTCCAGGAGTGGCAAAAAAAAAAAAAAAAGGAAAAAACGATCAAGAAGCCTTTGGGTAAGGAGGCAGAAGACATTTGGTTGGAGAAATAATATGGAAAAAAATAAACACAGATGGCTTGGACATACTAAGACCAGACCTAGGAGAAACAGGAGGAGTTGCATGGTCTCTGTGTCCACAAGCAGGAAATCTGGACTTTAATTCAAATGTGTGTGTGTGTGTGTGTGTGTGTGTGTGTGTGTGTGTTTCTTGGAAAGGAGAAACCAGGGAAAATAAAAAGCCAGGGTCTTATTACTTTTTTTTTTTTTAATCTTGAAAGCACCTCCCAGGGTGCCTGCCCTAGAGGGATGCTCAGAGAGAGCCTGAGTTCCCTCTTTTAGGACAAAAGCCCTGTCGCTTCCTTCTCCCCTCACGCCAGGCAGGCAGGTAGCTCTGGTAGCTCTGAGATCCCTGGAAGCGATACCCAGCTTCACGGTCAGGGGAACAAGGAGAGGAATTCAGGGTTTCCTGGTAGGTGCGCTGACCCGCGAGGGGAAGCAGCCCCTTGGCAAAGCAAGGAACAAGAATTGCTGGTAGTCTCGCCCTTCCTCCCCAGAACCGGGGAGGGTTCTGGAGAGCTCCTGGTGTTTGGGAGACAGGGTGGCCTTTGTGAAAAGTGTAATGTCAGCAGGATGCTCGGAATGACTGCTCCCACCGCGCGTTCAAGTTCCCCTCCAGGAAGGGGAGGACTCGCTCCGCGGGATACCAAGGGCCTGTTAATCTCGGCCGATGAAGGCTGTTGGACGGAGGAAGAGGACTGGCGTCTGGGAGACCCGCCAATAGAAAAAGCCCCTGGGGCGGCCCGCTAACGAGCTCATTCATCCAGGCAGGTTAAATGACCGGCAACTGGGTCGCCCGGCGACACAGCTGAAGGTTAGAGAGCCAAACATGTGTGACCGTAACCGTGACGGTTTCTTCTACACGTGATTCACAGTGGGGAGGGCGGGAGAATAGACTAGAAGGGAGAGAATGCCTCTTTTTCTTTCTTTTCTAGTAGCGGGTGTGGAGAGCCTGAGCAGTGGCAAGTCAGAAACGTATTTCTCGGAAATCTAAAAATAAAGTGTCACAGATTTAATTCTTAATATTTCAAAACAATTTTTGACTTGCACCATCTAACTAATTTCATTGATTATAAGCTGGCAAGGCTCTTGTTAGTGAATGAACATATGGTCTTGGGGGTGTTCCCCCATCCCCCCAATATAGGCAGAAAACAGAACGCTGGGATTTGCTGTCTGACATGTATATGCGATCTTCGGCATCCTTTTTTCTGTTTATGCATTAAGAGAGGCCACATGGAAATGTGGATATGAGGCATGACATTCCAAGATGTCAATAAATACCAAACACAAAAAACTAAACTACTTGTTTGGGGTGAATGCTGTTCTTTGCCTTTTGGTTTCAACTCAGGAAGATGGGAAGGAAAGCAGGGAGAGAGAGGGGCAGGAAGGAAGCCTCTTCAGGGGGCACGCTGTAATGCGTTCCCGCTTTCCACCCCCACTCACCACTTTCTTCTTTAGAACTCTGTTTTTATCTTTGTTCTCTTTATACCCTCTTTCAACATCTTTCACCTTACAGATGGGTGATGAGGCATGAAGAAGGTGAAGTATTCAGTCTGGGTCCCCATATGAACCTGGTTTCAAGGGGAGTTTCTTTAGCCCTTGGGTAGAGAATCCACCTGCCAATGCAGGAGACACAGGAAACATGAGTTCCATCCCTGGGTCGGGAAAATCTCCTGAAGAAGGAAATGGCAGCTCACTTCACTATTCTTGCCTGGAGAATTCCATGGACAGAGGAGCCTGGAGGGCTACAGTCCTTGGGGTCACAGAGTGGAAAGCGACTGAGCATGCGTACTACACCTCTGGCGCAGGTTTTATTCCCCGCCCACCCCGCAGGCTACTTCCTCTCCCACTCCTAGGCTTTTGCAGGCATAGAGCCCATCTTGGGGTGGGCAAGGAGAAGAAACACCATTTGTTTCTGGCCTCGTGGACATCAAGGGCCTCACATACGGCCTTTGGGCATCATCTCCAGATGAGTACCCACATGGGGTCATTGAATTTGTGCATGCATGTCAAGAGCATTGGTTTATTAAAGGATCTTTAAAACACACCACCATTCGAATTCTTGTAACTGTTTTGGCCTGTCTTCATTTCAAAACTAGGCTCAGAGCGCTCACTGAAGTAATTTAGGCCTCTTTCACCCTCTGTGTAAGTGCACCGAGGTGCACTATCATCCAAAGCCCAGAAGCAGAGAGTAATCGTTCCCGCATACAGCACTATCCCTGATGAACTAGGGTGGGGGTAGAAAGTCGCCGTCTTACATGGTCGTCTCCACTTAGAAGCCAAAGGAAAGAGGACTCTCCGTCGTAGGCGCACCCTTGATTCCAGGAAGATTTTCTGCCCTCTGTTTTCACAGCCTTCTCCGGAGCCGCCAGTGGAGTCTGTGGGTTCGGTGCCGCGGTGGCTGGCCCCCGCCAGGCTCCATCCTCCCCGCGCCCAGCAACCTCTCAGGCAGGCCGGCGCACGGTTTCCTTTCTCTGTTCCCTCCTCCTCGAAGGACAGCCGCACCACCAACCACAGACGGCCCTTGTTAAAAGGAAACGTGATGAACCACGGCTGTTTCCCCTTTGAGATAATGCCCACGCCCGGAGAGGTGCCCAGCCTGGGGTGGGTTATTACAGAGGGGGTTAGATGGAGCCGGCGCTCGCAGCCGCGTCCAAGCAGCCCAGAGGAAATGCGGGCTAGCTAAAAGAAGAAAACGAGGTTGGGGACCTTGATAGCGGCTTTTCATCTTCGGATGCCGGAGAGTAGCCGAGGAGACAGGGCAAGGGGTTCCCGGTGGGAGCAGACCACGGGCTACTGGAGAGGACCACTGGTTACTGGAGGACACTGCGGCCTGCGGAGGGAAGCGCAGGGTCACCTCCCTCCCTGGTCGCTGCCGCCGCTCCAGTCTCGCTCCTGCTGTCACGGTCACAGAGACTATCCCGAGGGCCTGGGGACTGCCCGCTGCCAGCACCGCGCTAGGGCGGGAGGACCCGAAGGTAAGGAACGTGGGATCTCGCAGGCATCCCCGGGCCCGCGGGCTTGGGAGGAGATGGGCGGTGGGAAGAGAATTAAGCCAGCAGTCGGGGTGCTAGTGTAGACCTTCTAGACCTATTCACCGAGGGGGTCGGCGCACAGGAGTGTAAGTCAGTGTTGCCACGGTTATTTACTTAAAGATGATTATCTAGGAAGGCCAACCACCTGGAGGAGGGCAGGGGGACAACTGCGTTTTTCTCACTGCTGTCTTACTGCCATCTAGAATAACTGCTGGGAACTAGAATGGGAACGTCCACTGACATAGTTCAGTTCAGTTCAGTCGCTCAGTCGTGTCCGACTCTTTGCGACCCCATAAATCGCAGCTCGCCAGGCCTCCCTGTCCATCACCAACTCCCGGAGTTCACTCAGACTCGCGTCCATCGAGTCAGTGATGCCATCCAGCCATCTCATCCTCTGTCGTCCCCTTCTCCTCCTGCCCCCAATCCCTCCCAGCATCAGAGTCTTTTCCAATGAGTCAACTCTTCGCATGAGGTGGCCAAAGTACTGGAGTTTCAGCTTCAGCATCATTCCTTCCAAAGAAATCCCAGGGTTGATCTTCAGAATGGACTGGTTGGATCTCCTTGCAGTCCAAGGGACTCTCAAGAGTCTTCTCCAACACCACAGTTCAAAAGCATCAATTCTTCAGTGCTCAGCCTTCTTCACAGTCCAACTCTCACATCCATACATGACTACTGGAAAAACCATAGCCTTTACTAGACGGACCTTAGTCAGCAAAGTAATGTCTCTGCTTTTGAATATGCTATCTAGGTTGGTCATAACTTTTCTTCCAAGGAGTAAGCATCTTTTAATTTCATGGCTGCAATCACCATCTGCAGTGATTTTTGGAGCCCCCCAAAATAAAGTCTGACACTGTTTCCACTGTTTCCCCATCTATTTCCCATGAAGTGATGGGACCGGATGCCATGATCTTCGTTTTCTGAATGTTGAGCTTTAAGCCAACTTTGTCACTCTCCTCTTTTACTTTCATCAAGAGGCTTTTTAGTTCCTCTTCACTTTCTGCCATAAGAGTGGTGTCATCTGCATATCTGAGGTGATTGATATTTCTCCTGACAATCTTGATTGCAGCTTGTGTTTTTTCCAGTCCAGCGTTTCTCATGATGTACCCTGCATATAAGTTAAATAAGCAGGGTGACAATATACAGCCTTGATGTACTCCTTTTCCTATTTGGAACCAGTCTGTTGTTCCGTGTCCAGTTCTAACTGTTGCTTCCTGGCCTGCATACAGATTTCTCAAGAGGCAGGTTAGGTATTCCTATCTCTTTTAGAATTTTCCACAGTTGCATATGAAATATATATGAGTACTGGAGTGGGGTGCCATTGCCTTCTCTGGTATATATGTATAGTGTGTATATATTACTGTGTGTATATACCTTATATATATATGTTTATATATATATATTCACATATATATATATGAAGTCATCTGACCCTCAGCATAATTGCATATGTACAGTATATATGTATGCTGCTGCTGCTAAGCCGCTTCAGTCGTGTCTGACTCTGTGTGACCCCATAGATGGCAGCCCACCAGGCTCCCCTGTCCCTGGGATTCTCCAGCCAAGAACACTGGAGTGGGTTGCCATTTCCTTCTCCAGTGCATGAAAGTGAAAAGTGAAAGTAATGTTGCTCAGTCATGTCCAACTTAGCGTGGGGTGCCATTGCCTTCTCCGGTATATATGTATAGTGTGTATATATTAGTGTGTGTATATACCTTATATATATATATGTTTATATATATATATTCACATATATATGAAGTCATCTGACCCTCAGCATAATTGCATATTAGCCCCATTTTACAGATGATCAAACTAAGGCATGGAGTGATGGAGTAGCTTGCACAAGGGCACGTAGTGAACCTAGGTTTGAATATAGGCTGTCTGGCTACAAAACCTGTGCTTTAAGTCTAGATGAGAAATAAATTGTGAAATGAGAAATTGATTTACCAGGGAGAGTGGAAAGCCTTCAGAGATTGGGGAGTGCTTGAGTTTTTCATAGGATGAAGGATCTTTGCTTTTATCCTCACATTTCTGCTCTTCCAGCTGTTGAGAGTAGGACCCCGAAAAGTCTCCCTTATGTTTTGGATTCCTGGTTCCAGGAGAGTTGGGCCAATTGCCTGTCTTACTGAATTCTGGAGCAGGTGGCGCAGGTACCTTTTAAAAATACAGATGTATTTATTTTATTTTTGGCTGCATCGGGTTTTAGTTTCCTGTACTTCTCTCTAGTTGTAGTGCGTGGACTTAGTTGCTCCAAGGCATATGAGATCTTTGTTTCCCCACCAGGGATCGAATAGGCATCCCCTGCTTTGGAAGTTGGAGCCTTAACCACTGCATCACCAGGAAAGTCCTGGCTCAGGGACTCTTGTTTATAGTACAGAGAGGCAGCCAGTGAATAAAAAGGGGAAAACTAAGTTCTAGTATCTTTGTACAGAATGATATTCTGGGTGAAAGAGGTGAGGCCAAATTCAGCTGGACAAATAAGAACTGAATGGAGTTTGTTTTTGCCCACAGTTGTTTACATTACAAAAGTCTATTGGGGACTTTTCTAATCTCTTAGATACTGAACTGCTTTCTTCCTCTTTGCCTAGATCTGTGTAGAAGGGGACGACAGAGGATGAGATGGTTGGGTGGCATCACTGACTCTATGGACAGGAGTTTGAAAAAGCTAAGGGAGTTGGTGATGGAAGGGAAGCCTGGTGTGTTGCAGTTCATGGGGTTGCGAAGAGTTGGGCACGACTGAGCGGCTGAACTGAACTGAACTGAAGGGAGTTGGTGGTGGAAGGAAAGCCTGGTGTGCTGCAGTCCACGGGGTTGCAGATTGGGCACGACTGAGCGGCTGAACTGAATGTGAAAACAGAACTGTAACTCATTCGTGCATGCATGTCTGCTAAGTCCCTTCAGTCACATCTGACCCTTTGCGACCCTATGAATTGTAGCCCTCCAGGCTCTCCTGTTCACAGGATTCTCCAGGCAAGAATACTGGAGCGGGTTGCCATGCCCTCCTCAATTCATTCATCAGTTCAGTTCAGTCGCTCAGTCGTGTCCGACTCTTTGTGACCCCATGAATCGCAGCATGCCAGGCCTCCCTGTCCATCACCAACTCCCGGAGTTCACTCAGACTCACGTCCATCGAGTCAGTGATGCCATCCAGCCATCTCATCCTCTGTCGTCCCCTTCTCCTCCTGCCCCCAATCCCTCCCAGCATCAGAGTCTTTTCCTATGAATGAGTCAACTCTTCTCATGAGGTGGCCAAAGTACTGGAGTTTCAGCTTTAGCATCATTCCCTCCAAAGAAATCCCAGGGTTGATCTCCTTCAGAATGGACTGGTTGGATCTCCTTGCAGTCCAAGGGACTCTCAAGAGTCTTCTCCAACACCACAGTTCAAAAGCATCAATTCTTTGGCGCTCAGCCTTCTTCACAGTCCAACTCTCACACAATTCATTCATACTAAGGTGCAAATAGCTAATAGCATTTAATTTTCAATAAGCATTTAATGAGTCTACCCTACAAGATAGATAGGTGGATAGATGGAATGGGTAGATTAGTGATAAAACAAGAATAGTAAAATGTTAGTAGAATCCAGGTAGGGAGCATATTATTTTCACTGCAAAATTCTTTATTTTTTGCTGATTGTTCGAAAAATTTCAAGGCCTTGATAACATATGAGAAAGGGGAGGAAGAATTACTGGTAAGGAAAGAAATAAGACAGACCTTTGTCTCCAACAAGCTTTTAGTCATTAGAGAAGATAAAGTGTTAATCGCTCAGTTGTGTCAGACTTTTTGTGACCCCATGGACTGTAGCCTGCCAGACTCCTGTGTTCATGGGATTTCCCAAGCAAGAATACTGGAGTCGGTAGCCATTCCCTTCTCCAGGGGATATTCCCAACCCAGGGATCGAATGCCAGTCTCCTCTATTACAGGCAGATTCTTTACCATCTGAGCCACCAGGGAAGCCCAGAGGACATAAAGCACATATACACAAAAAACTGAGTTCTAATGCTAAGATATTTTAAGATCAGAAGTCAGGTTTTTTACCTTTCTCTATGTTCTCCCTTCCTGCCTGCCCTCATCCAAAGCAGTGGATATGGCTGACTGCGAAAAGTAGGAGGAGGCTGTAATTCTTTTTGGCTTAATTTTTTTTTTTTAATTTATTTTTGGTTGTGCTGGGTTTTCATTGCTGCCTTCTCTAATTGTGGTGAGCGGTGGGGCTACTCTCTAGTTGCGATGTTTGGGTTTCTCATTGCAGGGGCTTCTCTTGTTGTGAACTGTGGAGCGTGGGCTCAAGGCTCACAGGCTTCCACAGCTGTGGCTTGGGCTTAGTTCCTCTGTGGTATGTGGGATCTTAGTTCTGAGACCAGGGATTGAACCTGTGCCCCTCAGCTTTGGCAAGCAGATTTTTAACCGCTGGACCACCAGGAAGTTCCTTGTTTTGGCTTTTATGTCAAAAAGTCCAAACTCTTAGGAGAAGGAAATGCCCTAGAACAGAAATTCACCCCTAAAAGAGCAGAGAAGGAGTATAACTTGCTAATCCCTTGGATTATTAATAGAAAGATTCAAGAAACAGAGTGGCTCTGCTGGCCTACTGGTTCATGCTAAGAAGTAGTTAAGTGCTCTGATTAGAAATGATTGCTTTAGGAGAAAGTAACCACCTGCTTCTAATTTATTGATCCAATTAGGACACATTTGACAGTGATGGGAGTACTATCAATAATTATACCAGGGCGGTAAGCATAAGGCCTCCCTGGTGGCTCAGCCTGTAAAGAATCTGCCTGTGATGCAGAAGACCCAGGTTTGATCCTTGGGTTGGGAAGATCCCCTTGAGAAGGGAGAAGCCACCCATTCCAGTATTCTTGCCTGCAGAATCCCACGGACAGAGAAGCCTGGAGGGCTATAGTCCATGGGCTCGCAAAGATTCAGACACGACTGAGCAAACTTTCACTTTCACAATAAGTGTGAATCAAAACTGGCCTGGCCCAGGTAAACTGGGATGTATAAACTGGGAACAGAGGCTGCCTCAGGAAAGAACTGAATATCCTAAGCAGGGCATGGGCGCATGAAGCCACTAGGCCTGAAGGGGTCCTGCAAACAAGAGTGATACACGGAGTCCCAGTGGTATCTTGGGTAACAATTAATTGATGGTGTTCTCCCCTCCCTCTGGGGCTTTTGCTTAAGTTCCCTGGAAACTTGGCATAGCTCAGGGTGATGCTGGGGGAGGGGAGTGGGCCTAGAAGTCATCAAGATAAAAATGAATATTACTCATCTATTCTTTAAACTTGGAAGACGAGAGAAGGGATAATTAACTAGATGGTAATAAACTACAAGTCTTATAAGAGCAGGGATCACGTCTGTCTTGTTCAACACCTGGCAAAAGCTTTTCAAAGTCAGCTTTAAAAACTATTTGCTGAATAAATGAATGAATGAGTGAATGAGGTAAATCTGTGCCCTGGGAAGAAAGGCAGTGTTAATAATAGAAACAGAGACAGGAAGTGAAATGGGTTTAGAAAGGAAGATAATTTTGGTTTGAAAAGCCTTGCTCTGAGGGGCCAGTGGTATAAGCTCAGTATCTAGATGTGAATCAGCTGGGCAAGTGCAGATGGAGCTTTAAGACTGAGGTCAGTGCTGGGTTTGGGAGCCAACTATATGTTGGTAGTGAGTGTCATGGAATAAATTCAATCATTTAGGAAAAGACAGAATAACACTGAGCTGTAGGGGTAGGGGGGCTTCCCTGGTGGCTCAGATGATAAAGAATCTGCGAGATGATAAAGAATGTGGGAGACCTGAATTCAATCCCTGGCTCAGGAAGATCTCCTGGAGAAGGGAATGGCTACCCACGCCACTATTCTAGCCTAGAGAATTCCATGGACATAGGAGTCTGGCGGGTACAGTCCATGGGGTTGCAAAGAGTTGGACACGACTTAGGGGTTAGGGGGAGTGAAGGAAACAAAGCCAAAGGAGACAGAAAGGAACAATCAAGCTATCTGAATTTCAGCAAGGGTCAAAGTTAAGTCAAAGGAGTGACTCTCTAAGAGTGGAATATGATTCCCAGGAAAGGTGGGATGGGAGGGACTAGGCCACCTCAGTTAGCAAGTAAACATTAACCACTGAGGAATGCTGTTAATTGTCTCCAGTATCCATTTTTAAATTAAGTTTTAGTAATACAGGACTTTTGCCCTCACTGAGATCCCCCACCGATGCCCCATGACAATTTATTTCAAAACACTTTAAACCTAAAACAAAAAGAATTTTACAATGAACAGACATAGACCCAGATTCTACGACTAACATTTTACTCTTCTTGTTTTATCACTAATCTATCCGTGCTATCTCTCTCCACCCATCCATTTGTCTATTTTAGTTTTTGACTGTTTCAAAGAAAATTGCAGACATCCCCTTCAACATACCTATTATCAACCAGAATTCAGTATTTATTTTTTCTTTTGATGTGAAATTTGAATACAATAAAATGCACCAGTCTTAAGAGTATATTCACTGAGTTTGCCCCAAACATTTATTATAGAGGTTTTCCAAATACACAGGAAAGTTGAAAGACTTTTATAATGATCCCTTACTCATCAACTAGATTTTACCATTAATATTAATATATACTTCCTTTATCATACTCTGTCCATCATCTGTTTCTCTAAATCCATTAATCTACCTCATTAAAAATTTTTGTTTGACATTCTACAGTTCTGGTCCCACAGAAGACTGTGTTTCCTAGCCCCCACATTTTTAGAAATGACATATGGTTTCTTCTGATAAGCAGTATCACTATGATAAAAAAAAAGGAAAAGAGAATGTGTAAGATCCCTATATCCTGTTTTTAATTAGAGGATTGCCTTACCATGTTGCATTAGTTTCTGCCATACAACAACGTGAATCAGTCATAATATGTATATCTCCTCCCTCTTGAGCCTCCCTCCCACCCCTCTAGGACATCACAGAGTGTCAGGCTGGGCTCTCTGTGTTACACGGTAACTTCTCACCAGCTATCCATTTTACACGTGATTGTGTGTATACATCGATGCTACTTTCTCCATTCGTCCCATCCTCTCCCTCCCCTGCTGTGTTCATAAGTCTGTTCTCTACATCTGCGTCTCCATTCCTTCCCTGCAAATAGGTTTATCAATACCACTCTTCTCGAGTCTGTATAAATGCCTTCATATACGATATTTGTTTTCCTCTTTCCGACTGACTTCACTCTGTGTAACAGGCTCTAGGTTCATTCACCTCACTAGAACTGATTCAAATTTGTTCTTCTTTATGAGTAAGGATTATTCCATTATATATGTGTGTGTGTGTGAAAGTGAAAGTGAAGTCGCTCAATGTGTCCGAATGTTTTCGACCCTGTGGACTGTAGCCCACCAGGCTCCTCCATCCATGGGATTCTCCGGGCAAGAATACTGGAGTAGGTTGCCATTGCCTTCTCCAGGGTATCTTCCTGACCCAGGGATCGAACCCAGGTCTCCCACATTGTAGGCAGACACTTTAACCTCTGAGCCACCAGGGAAGGTGTGTGTGTGTGTGTGTGTGTGTGTGTGTGTGTGTGTGTGTGTGTGTGTGTGTGTGTGTGTGTGTGTGTGTGTGTGTGTGTGTGTGTGTGTGTGTGTGTGTGTGTGTGTGTGTGTGTGTGTGTGTGTGTGTGTGTGTGTGTGTGTGTGTGTGTGTGTGTGTGTGCACATCATTTTTATCCATTCATCTGTAAATGGACATCTAGGTTGCCTCCATGTCCTGGCTATTGTAAATAGTGCTGCAGTGAACATCAGGGTATGTGTGTCTTTTAGAATTGCGGCTTTCTCAGAGTATATGCCCAGTGGTGGGGTGGCTGGGTCATATAGTAGGTTTATTCCTCGCTTTTTAAGAGCTCTCCATACTGTTCTCCATAATGTCTATATCAGTTTACATTCACATCAATAGTGTAGGAGTGTTCCCTTTTCTCCATACCTTCTCCAACATTTATTGCTTGTGGATTTTTTGATGACGGCCATTCTGACTGATGTGAGGTGATACCTCACTGTGGCTCTGATTTGCATTTCTCTAGTAATTAGTGATGTTGAACATCTTTTTGTGTGTTTATTGGCCGTCTGTGTGTCTTTGGAGAAACATCTGTTTAGGTCTTCTGACTATTTTTTTGATTGGGCTGTTTGTTTTTCTGATCTTGCACTGTATGAGCTGCTTATATATTTCGGAGGTTAATCCTTTGTCAGTTTTTCTTAGTTTGCAATTATTTTCTCCCATTCTGAGCGTTGTCTTTTCCTCTTGTTTTAAGGTATGCAAAAGTCCCTCTTTCAGGGAAGACTAGGAGATGGACATTTCTGTCTCTTCCCTTTTGCACTGAGCTCTATGGTGATAGCTGTTAAAAACTGTTTCTTGTTTACTACCATCCTGTTGAACCCATGAACAGACACCCTGCTGGCCACCAGAGCCAGCATGGGATGTGTCCTCTGGGAAGCTGCCATGAAAACCAGGATGCCAGGTGTGTGTACAACCTCCTTTTTATGGAGACACTGGCAGCCTGGGGCAAGGCAGAGGAAGAGCATGGAATGGTTCCCACTGGTCTCTGGAGATGATTGTGGTAGGCCCCCACATATGTTGGATTAGAAGCCTGACCCTGAAGCTACAGCTTTTAAGATCTGCAAATAGGCCTCTTTCACAGAAAGATGGGCCTTTTCTGTCTGCTGCCTCTGTGCTGTGTCCTGGGTCAGATAGCTAGTGAGTCTGTACAAGTGCTTTAAACACTCTTCTTCCTTCACTATAGCCTTATGAGACTTAGGGGCAGGAAGCCCTGGTGGCTTTCAGAGGTAGGTACTTTGAGGGGCCATTTCTTAAGTGGAAGTCTTAAAAGTTGGGGCACAAGGTGTGTAATACAAACCCTTTACTCTTCCTGGAGAAGCTAGGAGTTAGGAGTCCCCCACCCCTAGTTCAGAGAAGACAGTTGCACCCCACTCCAGTACTCTTGCCTGGCAAATCCCATGGATGGAGGAGCCTGGTAGGCTGCAGTCCATGGGGTCGCTAAGAGTCGGGCATGACTGAGCGACTTCACTTTCACTTTTCACTTTCATGCACTGGAGAAGGAAATGGCAACCCACTCCAGTGTTCTTGGCTGGAGAATCCCAGGGATGGGGGAGCCTGGTGGGCTGCCGTCTATGGGGTCGCACAGAGTCAGACACGACTGAAGCGACTTAGCAGCAGCAGTACCCCCAGGTGTTGTCAGCTACACCCAGGGTGGAGTTTGGCGAGATGATGTTTCAACCTCTCCAGCCTGTTTCAATGTGTGTGTGTATAAGAGTTGCTCGGCCAGTTTGGGAATTGGAATGCACAGCTGTAGATTCAGAGGGAGGAGGTAAATTAGGGAGACTCCTATGTTGCTGTTTTGAACTGGACTTTATTTTTTTTTAATCTATTTGTTATAGCAGCTTGAGCTACACTCTAGCCATAATAAAAAATAATCCCTGGGAGTTTCTATCAGTATGATCTCCAATAATTGTATGAAGGATAAAAACCAGTTACCTGTTTTGTTGTCATCTGCTGTCATGTCAGACTCTTTGTGACCCCATGGACTGATGATAGCCTGCCAGGCTCCTCTGTCCAAGGGATTTCCCAGGCAAGAATACTGGAGTGGGTTGCCATTTCCTCCTCCAGGGGATCTTCCCGGACTAGGGATCGAACCCACATCTGCTGCATTGGCAGGATTCTTTACCACTGAGCCACGAAGGAAGCGCAGTTACCTATTTAATTAGTGTCAAATAACAAATCTGCCATAGTTTCTCACTTTTCCTCATCACTGTTTTTTAAACTGAGGTATAATTAACGATCAGTATTATGCATAGATCTTTAATGTTTAGTTGGAAGAATTTTGACAATTCCGTATACCTATATAACCACAACTCAAAGCAGTATACAGAATATATCTGTCATCTTGAAGGTTCTCTTTTGTTCAGCTTAAATACATCAACTTCTCTTCATCCCCAGGCAATCGTTTTATCATTTCTACCATTACAGATTAGTTGTGCCCATTCTTGATAGTTTTGCCTGAATTTGATATGAATGGAATCATACAGTATATACTCTGTGTGTAATTTCTTTTGCTTCACATAATGTTTTCATCCACATGGTTACGTGTATCAATATTCTTTTTTTTTTTAAGAAATGGATTAGTAATATTCTATCATATTAATATACCACAGTTTGGTTATCTGTACCTGTTGAGGAGGTTTGAATTGTTTTCAGTTTTTTGATATTGTGATTCAAGCCGCTACAAACATCTTTTTTGTGGAGATATATTTTAATTTCTCTAGAGTAACTACCTAAAAGTAGAACAGCTAGATCATGGGGTAAATGCACATATATATATATATATATTTTTTTTTTGTAAAGAACTACCAAACAGTTCTCTAAAGTAGGAAAAGAGTGTGTAAGAACTCCATTTGCCCCACACGCTAACCTGATCCTAGTCATTTTAGTGAGTGGGCAATGGCATCTCATTGTGTTTTAAATGTCTGTTTCTCTGAGAATTTGTAGATGTCCATCGCCTTTCTGTGTGCTTATTGGTCATTCATATATCTTCTTTTGTGAAATCTCATTACTTCTTTTGCCGAGCTTTTTCTTTTTGAGGTTTATTTTATGTAGTCATTTCTGCTGTTCTGGATCTTCACTGCTGCGCGCAGGCTTTCTCTAGCTGCAGTGTGTGGGCTGCTCACTGAGGTGGCCTCTCTCACTGTGGAGCACAGGCTCTGGGGCAAGTGCTGCGGCTTCAGCAGCTGCGGCTCCTGGGCTCTCTAGAGTGCTGGCTCAACAGCCGTGCATGGGCTTCGCTGTTCCGTGGCATACGGGATACTCCTGGACCAGGGCTCTGATCTGTGTCTCCTGCACCGGCAGGCGGATTCTTGACCACCGAGCCACCAGGGAAACACTGCCAAACTTTTTATTTTATATTGGGGTATAGCCGATTAACAATGTTGTGATAGTTTCAGGCAGACAGCAAAGGGACTCAGCCGTATGTATACATGTATCCATTCTCCCCCAAACTCCCTTTTGCTAAGCTCTTTAAACTGGGGCATCTTTTTATTGCTGATTTGTATTCATGTGTTAAACATATTTGTATTTGTACGTGATGGACAGAAGTCATTTTGTTAGCTACGTTCCAGTGATTTTTAAAAAAATAAGTATTGATTTGGTAATGCCAAGTCTTAGTTGTGGGGGATCTTGGATCTTCGCTGCAGCATGCAGGATCTTTAGTTGCAGCATGTGGGATCTAGTTCCCTGACCAGGGATCGAACCTGGGCCCCCTGCACTGGGAGCGGGGAGTCTTAGCCACTGGGCCACCAGGGAAGTTCCCCTCCCACTAATTTCTGATCAATTCGATCTGAAGAGCTGTGGTTCTGCCTTTGTTAGCAGGTACATTATCTACCTTTTCAGCCATGTCAAAGCACGTATCCAGAATAATGGCGCACATGCACACTTGCTGCTATACTTCTCAAAGATGCTTTTCTCTTAGCTACATGTGGAGGCACATTATTTAACCACATCTTGAAATTATTTCCTTAGTTATTTATTCCTAAGCACATTATTCTTTAGTTAGCTTTTAACTGACATTTGCAAGAAGGCCTTACAATTTGTTGTTCAACCCTGTTAATATATCACCTTCAAGTTTTACTGTTCAAAAACCAAGAAGTCTTTGGTAAGATTTGTAGAAAAGGTCAGGAAAAAAATGGAAGATATAAAGGATCTGTATGCTTATGGTAAAGAATACTTTTCTATTCAGGGTTTCAAACATGGATTTAAGTCATTATTCCTTAATTTGAGGAAAGTTTCCTCAGCGTATTAAACAATAATATCAGAACATGTCTAGTGATGTAGCATTATTATGTTGGTGTAAATGTAATTGTGGTTTCAGACCGAATTTTAAATCATTATAATTAGGCTCAAACACATCTTTATTAAGCAAAATAGGAACCATTACAATCAACACATTTTTTGCCAATGAGAACTAAGTTGGTTTTTTCTTGTAGCATAAAAATCTGTGCTCAGGATTTGATGAACTCTTGGAAAGCATTTTCTGCTTTCTGCTGGTTGTGGAAGTGTTTTCCCTGCAAAAAGTTGTCAAGATGCTTGAAGAAGTGATGGTTGGTTGGCAAGAGGTCAGGGGAATATGGCTGATGAGGCAAAACTTCATAGCCCAATTTGTTCAACTTTTGAAGCATTGGTTGTGTGATGTGCGGTCAGGCATTGCCATAGAGGATAATCAGACCCTTTCTATTGACCGATGCTGGCTGCAGATGTAGTTTTTCGTGCATCTCATCAATTTGCTGAGCATACTTCTCAGATGTAATGGTTTCACTGGGATTCAGAAAGCTGTAGTGGGTCAGACCGGCAGCAGACCACCAAACAGTGACGATGACCTTTTTCTGGTGCAAGTTTGGCTTTGGGATGGGCTTTAGAGCTTCTTCTCAGTGCAATCACTGAGCTGGTCATCACCGGCTGTGGCGTAAAATCCACTTGTTGTTACACATCACAATCTGATTGAGAAATGGTTACTTGTTGTTGCATAGAATAAGAGAAGATGACACTTAAAAATAATGATTTTTTTGATTTGCTGTCAGCTCATGAGGCACCCACTTATCAAGCTTTTTCACCTTTCCCGTTTGCTTCAAATGCCGACCAACCATAGAATGGTTGACATTGAGTTCTTGGGCAACTTCTCTTATAACTGTAAGAGGATCAGCTTTGATGATGGCTCTCAGTTGATCACTGTCAACTTCAGATGGCCAGCCACTGTGCTCCTCATTTTCAAGGCTCTCGTCTCCTCTGCAAAACTTCTTACTGCACTGTACGTTTGTTAGCAGTTCCTGGGCCAAATGCTTTGGTGGTGTTGCAAGTGGTTTCCACTGCCTTAAGACCCATTTTGAACTTGGAAAAGAAAATGGCTTGAATTTGCTTTTTGTCTAACATTTCCATCATTGTTGTTCAGTCACTCAGTTGTGTCCGATTCTTTATGACCCCATGTACTGCCGCATGCCAGGCTTCCCTGTCCTTCACCATCTCCTGGAGCTTGCTCAAACTCATGTCCATTGAGTTGATGATGCTATCCAACCATCTCATCCTCTGTCACTCACTTCTCCTGCCCTCAATCTTTCCCAGCATCGAGGTCTTTTCCAGTGACTCAGCTCTTTGCATCAGGTGGCCAGAGTAATGGAGCTTCAGCATCAGTGCTTCCAATGATTATTCAAGGTTTTTCCTTTAGGATTGACTGATTTGATCTCCTTGTAGTCCGAGGGTGTCTCAAGAGTCTTCTCCAACACCACAGTTCGAAAGCATCAGTTCTTCAGATCTCAACCTTCTTAATGGTCCAGCTCTCACATCTGTACATGAGTACTCTCACATCTGTACATTTCCATAGTCTAAAATATATATAAAATAAACAGCAAAGAGTAAGTCATTAATAAAAAATGTAGAGAAATGTACATTAAAATGATGAATAACATAATCACACGTATTTAAGAATGTATTCCAATATTAAATGGCAAATTTCAACAATCCAAAACCGCAGTTACTTTTGCATCAACCTAATAAACTGAGTTGATTATTGAAGTCATCATTAAGCTTTTTGAGTAAATTTGGGGAATGTCTATTTACATCCTAAGCTGAAATTTACTTTCTGCCCATCTACCTGCACAGAATCCTAACCCTGGAAGGGATGTCAGACCATCTTCTTGCTTTTTAATAAACCTGCTTCTAAATAATACCATACCAGGTAGACCTATATTTTATTTTTTTAATTGTCAGGGAAGAAGATTAATGTTCTTAAGTTCTCAGCTCAGTGCCTATGAGTCCTCTTTGTTGGGCTGTTCCTTCCTATCCCCTCAGTGCCTGAAAAATAAAGCAAATTCCTATATTCTGTTCTCATTAGAGAAGGGAAAGAGCTCTCACTCACTCTTATACATATTACAGATTTGGAAAATCACCCTGTACCTGTCTCTCTCTTTTTGTATGTAATTGAATGCAGTGAAAATTTTTTCCTAAACTGGAAAAAAAGAAACTCATCCTTAACTTTACACTCAGGTCATCTTCCCTTCTAGCTCTTTACTCATTCACACCATCCTGAGTTACCCACTGCCCCTCCCCCACAAAAAAGGAAAATTGGAATCATTTGGGAAATGAAAGAGCAGAGAGATGACACCTGTAGAGTGAGGTAGACAAATACACACAGAGAAAGAAAGGTATCCATGTGGAGACACATCCGGTGATGGAGAGACTCACAGAAGTGTGCAGAGACAGACAGGTATGGAACTTCCTGGCATGCATGTTCAGTCGTGTCTGACTCTTTACGACCCCAGGGACTGTAGCCCACCAGGCTCCTCCATCCATGGGATTCTCCAGCCAAGAATACTGGAGTGGGTTGCCATTTCCTCCTCCAGGGGATCTTCTGACCCCAGGATCGAACCCACGTCTCGTGTCTTCTGCATTGGTAGGTGGGTTCTTTACCAGCTGAGCCACTGGGGAGGTGCCCAAAACATAAACTAGTTCTCCAGTAAACAATACGTGCACAGCGCAGTCTCCGTGCAATGTGAGGATTTCAGAGATTTTCTAAACTTGATCCACAGTGCGTTCTTCATGACAGAACTTCCACGTGCTCTTAAACAGGCCTCATTCTAACACTTTAGGTGTTTTGAGGAATATGAATGTGTGTCGCACATTTAAAGAAAATGAGAAACTGCTTTCCTTTTGATACCTTCTTCAAAAGATAGGGATTGTTCATTGATGTGTTTTTATCATCAGAAGAATAGTTCTTACAGAAACAACTACAGAATTCTATATGATACCAGAAGATAATGTTAGGGCAATAATCTAGAAGAAGAAATCTGTACCAGTTACCAGTTATCAGTTTATTGCCTCTTAGCTTCACAGTCACCCTTTGCTCTGCATCAGTGGGCGGTCACTTTAATCACCTTCACAGTGAGTGTGATGCTGGGCTTTCGCAGTAGAGGGCGATAGAGGGCAGGAGACGACTACCCTGCTGTCTGGGCTGCTGCCTGGGGCAGGCCTGGCGAGGGTGTGAGGATATTTGATGGAGTTCTGCTCCATCCATGGGTCGCCTCAGTCTCAGCTCTGTGGACTAGAAACTACACACCCTTAAGGATTTCTGCTTGCATCCATGTCCCAGAGGCATTCTGCCAGCACCCACCCCCAGACCCTGTGCAGATAACCTGACTCACAGGCCACTGGGTGGCCACCCCGCCTCTGTAGACCCCCAACTCCCTGAGCATAGCTATGCTGTGGATTGCCTCCTGCCTGCCTAGGGACTGCAGATCAGCCTCTGTTCTGGGAAAACCAGCAAACTTCTCTGCTATCAGTGGACTGAGTTCTCCAAGGAGCTCTGAATCCCAGCCTTTGTGAGGGAGGTGGCGGGGCTTTCCAAGTTTATCTTTCCTTGGTTACGCCTCCTTAGCTCAAGGATTTTACAGAATTCTGTTATATTCAATAGACACTTATTTATCAGAATTCAACAGTTTCTTAAACTTCCACGGGTAAAGCAATAGCAATACTGAGGTTTTAGCAAGAAATGCAGCTACTTTTCTATGCACAGAAGATTTGAGAATAATTTTTAGAATGACACCGGGATAAGGGAACTGGTTTCTTCATTCACAACTTTTTCTTACCTACTTTCGATTTTAGGCTTTTGAAATCGGGTGATGACATCTTTTACTTCTCAAAGGAAATGAACGTAGTTTTGTTTCATTAGCTTGACTGTCAGATTCAAGTCAAGGAGAAATTCTGACTCATAGATAGCATGAAACTAGTCGTAAAGCAATAGAAATCTGAGTGTGGTCTCCAGTGAAATGGCAGTCATTTCAGGTTAGTATAGGTATCATGTATGTGCTTGGGACAACGGCTCAGAATTTGCCTGCAATGCAGGAGGCCTGGGTTCAATCCTTGGGTCAGGATGATCCCCTGGAGGAGGGCATGGCAACCTATTCTAGTATCCTTGCCTGGAAAATCCCATATGCAGAGGAGCCTGGCAAGCTATGGTCCATTGCTGCAGAGAGACATGACTGAAGTGACTAAGCATGCGCGCACAGGTATGACAGCTCTTCAGATTAGTGACATTGTGTGATAAGCTGACTCCTTCAGGGGAGAAATGAGTGCACTTCAGCCTGAATAAGAACTTGCACGTGTGTGTGCCTAGTCGCATCCGACTCTTTGTGACCCCATGGACTGTAGCCCACCAGGCTTCCCTGTGCATGGGATTTCCCTGGCAAGAATACTGGAGTGGGTTGCCATTTCCGACTCCAGGGGACCTTCCTGACCCTGGGATCAAACCAGCATCTCCTGCATTGGCAGGCGGATTCTTAACCACTGAGCTACTTGGGAGTTCTTGACTGTTTAAAACAAATCAAGGGCACAGTGAGTAGGGGGGGAAAAACCCTATATCACAATTCTGGGGGATATAATCACGGGGACAATGTTAACTCCTAATAATGTAATTCATGAGAGTAAATGTGGCGGGGCTTTGAACTTCTGGGATTTTTATGAGATGCCTTTATGCTAGTCTAATTGTGACCCTAAACGACAGGTGTAAGAGGCTCTTGGATGTTAGAATACCTTAGAATAAACTGGGGAACTTTTCCAGGTGCCGGTTACCAGCTACTTGGTTGTGTCCCAGTAACTGGCCTTTGTATCAGGTACCCCTTATTCTGATGAAGATGCTGACTGTACTTTGAGAAACCATGACTGAGTTAGTGCCTGAATGAGCTCCCTTAAGAAAAGTGGAGTTTAATTTAGAAATAAGAATAAACCGGAACACTGTTCATGTGTCCCTGATACTAAAATGGCCTTTATCATTTTACTCTAAGCTTTGTCCCAGAGCTCAGGCAGTAATGAATACCCTGTCCCCAATAACCTGTTTCTCTGTAGAAAGGCCCCTTCATGTTTTATTCACCTGGCCATGTCTTGCTGGAGATGGAAAAGTTACTTATGGCTGAAGTTCTTCCTTTTTCCTCCCAGCAGTAAGGTGAATAAAACTCATTTTGTTCCAAGAAAGGAAAATAATTCCAATCCAACAGAATAAAGCCAATAATATCATGGAAAATTAAAGGGAAAAGTTTGGAATCATGTTAAGAATAAAAAGCTTCCCTGGTGGTTCAGATGGTAAAGAATCTGCCTGTAACTCAGGTGACCCAGGTTTGATCCCTGGGTCAGGAAGATCACCTGGAGAAGGGCATGGCAACCCACTCCAGTATTCTTGCCTGGAGAATTCCATGGATAGAGGAGCCTGGCAGGCTACAGTCCATGGGGTCACAAAGAGTTGGACATGACTGAGTGTGATGTTGAAGACTCTTGAGAGTCCCTTGGACTGCAAGGAGATCCAACCAGTCCATCCTAAAGGAGATCAGTTCTGGGTGTTCATTGGAAGGACTGATGTTGAAGCTGAAACTCCAATACTTTGACTACCTGATGCGAACAGCTGACTCATTTGAAAAGACCCTGATGCTGGGAAAGATTGAGGGTGGGAGGAGAAGGGGACAACGGAGGATGAGATGGTTGGATGGCATCACCGACTCAACGGACATGAGTTTGGGTAAACTCCGGGAGTTGGTGATGGGCTGGGAGGCCTGGTGTGCTGCGGTTCACGGGGTCGCAAAGAGTTGGACACAACTGCAACTGAACTGAACCGAGTGACTAACACTTCAGTGAAGAATAAAAAGCCAGCATTTTTCAAGGTCTCCAGAAAAAAAAAGCCCAATATCTTAATAAAACATGCCTGAATAAGCTGTATGTGTGCTAAGTCACTTCAGTCATGTCTGACTCTTTGAGACCTCATAGACTGTAGCCTGCCAGGTTCCTCTGTGCATGGGATTCTCCAGGCAAGAATACTCAAGTGGGAGGTCATGCCCTCCTCCAGGGAATCTTTCCAACCCAAGGATCGAACCCGCATATCCTGCAGCTCCTGCATTGCAGGCAGATTCCTCACCATTGAGCCACCAGGGAAGATCCCAAATAAAGTAGAACTCATATGAGGAATGACTGTGATCTACCTTTTAAACTCAGAAATGACTCTGGATCAGATAGTTATAATAGAGTAATAGGAAAACTAGCATGTCCCAGGCTGGTTTCTGCTTTATATGCCCCAAAGAACTTCAGTTAAGCCCTCATTCCTCACCTGAAGACTCTTGGGAGCCGACCCAAACTGGCTAATGTTCAAGTCTGAAAACCAGTTGCGCAAAACAAAACCTAAAATGATCCCCTGGAGCAAAGGGAAAAAAAAAATATTTGGTTTCGACAGTGCCTCTGGGAGGAACTCCAGACACTTTCACTACAGACCCTCCCTGCATTCTTTGGGGTTAAGCAGCCACCACAAGAAGCAAAACAGCATGAGAAAAGGCTGAGTCAGATGACATGTGGCAACAAGCCCAGGCACTTCTCCAAGGGCCCAGGAAGTCAGAGGCCTCCCAGTGTTGTCCTTTCGTGGAACTTTGAAGGCTTCTTGAGTTACCAGCAGCAAGGCCATCCTTGCTCATTCTTGATTCTCATGAGATTTACCCTGTCTGAAAGGATCGCATCCACAGGGACAATTACTGACTGAACGAACATTCCTGATGATGTCATTTGTGTCCTGAGATCTTGACCAACTTGCTCATTGTTGCTGTGCTCATGATTTTGGCTGAGGATACTCTTTGGAGGGAAAAGGTGGCTTCTACTGTAGATGATTGTATTTTAATAGTGGGGAAAGAATGTGAAATAGGAAAGGGATAAAGAATAGGCTTATTTTCTAGTGAAAGTTAATAATGAAACCTATGTTAGAGATTCCTTCTCATCAGAGCACAGAGGTCAAGTCCTGTTATAAATAGCACAACCACTTGCAAATTAATTTCATAGTCACACTTGGTTCCTCATTCCTGTCACATCACAGAACATTTCAGTGGAGCAAAAGAAGGGATACCATCCTCAGAATGTCATCACTTTCAGGTGCTTGGGGTGCCTTGAAGCATCACCTGCTGCTCTTCTCTGGGGGTTACTTACTTTGACATGTTATCAGTTAGAGAAGTGATGAAAAAGACTGAATGTGTACAATGTTCCCAAATGCTTAAGGAGAATTTAGAAGAGTGCAGGGGACTTCCCTGGTGGCTCAATGATAGGGAATCCACCTGCCAGTGGGGGAGATGCAGGTTTGACCATTGGTCCAGGGGGATCTCGCATGCCGCAGTGCAGCCGGGCCTGTGCACCTCAACTACTAAGCCTGTGATCTAGAGTCCTAGAGCTACAACTGTGGAAGCCCTCATGCCGTAGAACCCGTGCTCCACAACAAGAGAAGGCCTCTCACCGCTGTGACAACCTGCATGCTGCAGCTGGGGAGTGGCCCTGGATTGCTGCAACTAGAGAAAAGCCTGCGCCAGCAGTGAAGACCTAGCACAACCAAAAATAATTTAAAAGTGATGGGAATTGGGACCACACCTCCCCCCCTCCCACCCCGCATCCCCTGGGGAATTTCACTAGAGCTGCTGGAGACACTTGGTGGTTACCTTTAACCTGCTTTGACCTCAAGACATCACTAAGTGTCAGTGAGGCACACTGATTGGTTAACTACCAGCTGGAGTTGCTCTCAGGCTGCTGTGTTGGCCTAAGTCTGATGAAAGGTCAGTAAGAGGCACTGTTTTTTACTTCAAAATGACCACACAGTGCGGCTGTTGCATGCTGTCTACTAATTTTCTGGGAATCTGGAGCCTCGAGATGCAAGAGAAGCTTTTGAAAACATTCCTGGGAAACCAAGGTACAGTCTTATAATGCAGTGTGACAGTGTAAAACCCCCAAAGAATATAGCAGTGGTTTTGTGATGGTTCACAAGAAATCTGTGGGTGGCTATTGATTCTAAGTTCATCAAAATACATCTGTGTCAGGAACCAAAACTACATTTTTGAAGTGCTTAACCAGAAATTTTTCATTAATTAAACTGTAACAAGATATTCCATGAATTTTACTCTCCCAGTTCTCGAGGACTTGCTGCTATTCTACTTGTAGCCCAGATCAGCACAGGTGGCCCCCAGCTGAGGATTCAACATGAAAGCACAGCTGGGGGTGTACCACCTGCTCCGTGCATCAGGCTGTTGCCATCTCCAGCAGCTGACGACATAACCGGGTCACTGGCCCATCACCCCTGTCCATCATCCAGTCTATCTTAACAGACTGACAGCTTGTGCTCGCGAGTGTCCTCTCAGATGTTGCTATTGAAGCAGAATAGTGCAAAATCAGTCTCCAGAGTTTAAGGAGGGGATTTTTTCATAAGTGTGGTTGATGAATTTGACATTTCAGGAGAAGAAACTTTTGTGAAAAGCATGATTAAGACAGCCTGCTACTGTATCTCACTAAATAAGCTGGATTTAGCTCAAATCTCATAGCAGGACAGCATGAACTCAGTTTGGAATTGACTTGGGTTCCAGTCTCCTTGTCAACAGGTTGGAGAATTGTCCTCATCAGTGGACTTTAGCTTTCTCTCTGCCCCAGTGCATAAAGCCTTCCTGGGAAGGAGTGTGATGCTCTGCTTGTTGCAGGGATAAGTGGTGAGCTGCCAGCAGTGGCGCCTGGGACTTCCGCATACTCAATTTAAAGCAAGCGCTGAAGCTCAACTCACATGTCAGGAGTTTAAGAAAAAAAGTCTCCACGCTCAAGGTGACTGTCTTTGGAATTCTTCGTTTCATTAAGGTTCTCACAAAATACAAAGCTCAAACATAACTGTCTACATCCACCACAGAACAGAATCAAGTAAGTGGTTAGCACACAATGATCTTTTTCATTTTAAAAAATATAAATAACAGTGTTCAAGGTTGGACAATCTTCTCCCGTGTGTTTCTCTATAAGGCGTTATGTTGCAGGCCCTTCACTGATAAGTACGCGTACTTGTCGTCAGGAAGCACTGCCCACAGGCAGGGAAGGCCACTGTGGATGAGGTCCTGAGGGTGATACCCACAGATCCGTGTTGCCTCGGCCTGTGAAAAACTAAACGATCAATCAGACACCCTCCGATCAGTTCTCACAGTTTCATTAATTTTCTTTCTACTACGAAATAACAATAGAAAGGGGGTCACCTCCCAGTGGCATTCAAGCTCTCGGGAGATCAATCACGAAGGGCAAGAAGAAGGACAGGCTTTTTCCTGGATGGAATTTTTTCCTTTTATCCAGAAAAAAACCCCCAATAACCCACAGAGCTTAATGGGTGGCTTGTACTGAAACATTTTTCAGATTAAATAGCGTTGAGAAAAGGGGTAGTCTTTTGGGTGGGTACTGGAGAAGAGGTTAAAGTGGGGAGGTCACCGCTGGGAAAACACCACTGCCAGTCCAGCCCCCCACGGGAGTCACATCGCCGGCAAGGCCTGGGGGCAGAGCCAGGGCCCCCGCCTTGGGCACGAAGTCCGAGGGAAGGCTCTCCAGCAGGCACTTGACCTGCTCCTGGCCCAGCTTGATCTTGTCGTCCAGCTCTCGCTGCTCGATGAGGAGTGTTGACTTCATTTTCACGAAATGCCGGTAATCCTGGAGCTGCTCTTCGGAGAGGTAATTGGCCAGGATGTCCAGCACCACGCGCTCCCTCCGATCCACGTTCTCCTTGAGCTCCCGGGCGTCCTCGTGCTGAGCAGACAGGACCTTCCTCTTCTCGTTGAGTGAGCTCTGCCAGGGCGAGAAGAGTGGGTCAGCAGAGGGCCAGTGTGGGGTGTTGGGGGGGCGGGGGGAAGAGCACCACACTGCCTGCAGAGATTCTTTTATAGGACGGGACAATATCTAAGATGCTATTTCAACCGTCACTCTAAAGTAGGGAGGCACAAGTGTTTTGAAAATCAGTTTATTACCCTTATGGTGCTTATGTATGGTCAAGCTTTAATTAGAGAGGCATTACATTCAACTGGTGGGGGTAATGGCTTTACTTTAGGATTCTAGTGTTAAAAAGACAATCAGGATTCCACTTGTAGGGGGTCCTTAAGAGTAGTCAAAGTCCTAACGGCATGAAGTAGGACGGTGATTGCCAGGGCCTGGGGGGAGGGGAGAGTGGAGGACTTGTTTCATTGGGTACAGAGTTTTGCGAGATGAAAAAAGTTCTGGAGATCTGTTGCACGGCAATGTAAATATACTTAATACTATTGAACTGTACAGCTAAAAATGGTTAAGACAGCAAATTTTATATGTGGTGGTGATCGTTTAGTTGCCAAGTTGTGTCCGACTCTCTCGAGCCCATGGGGAGGTAGGAACCCAGGCTCCTCGGTCTATGGATTCTCCAGGCAGGAATACTGGAGTGGGTTGCCATTTCCTCCTCCAGGGGATCTTCCCGACCCAGGGGTTGAACCCTCACCCCTGCACTGGCAGGCGGATTCACCACTGAGCCACCAGGGAAGCCTAGGCACTGTGTGCTCAGTTGTCCCGACTCCCTGCGACCCCACGGACTGAAGCCCATTAGGGTCCCCTGTCCATGGAATCTTCCAGGCAAGAATACTGGAGTGGATTCCCACTTCCTTCTCCAGGAATCCAGGTTGGGATCAGGGATCAAACTTGTATCTCTTGTGTCTCTTGCACTGGCAGGGGGATTTTTTTTTTTAGCACTGAGTCACCTGGGAAGTCCTTTATGTAGTTTACTATAATTAAATAATTGAAGGGAAAAAAAATCCAATTATCAAGGAAGTCAAAGTTACGGTTTTTCTAGTAGTCATGTACGGATATGAGCGCTGGACCATAAAAAAGGTTGAGTGCTGAAGAGTTGATGCTTTTGAACTGTGATGTTGGAGAAGACTCTTGAGAGTCCCTTGGACTGCAAGGAGATCAAACCAGTCAATCCTAAAAGAAATCAGTCCTGAATATTCACTGGAAGGACTGATGCTGAAGCTGAAGCTCTAATACTTTGGCCACCTATTCAAAGAGCTGACTCACTGGAAAAGACCCTGATGCTGGGAAGGATTGAAGGCAAAAGGAGAAGGAGGCAACAGAGGATGAGATGGTTAGATAGCATCAGCAACTCAACAGACATGAATTTGAGCAAACTCTGGGAGATAGTGGACAGAGGAGCCTAGCATGCTGCAGTCCGTGGGGTTGCATAAAGTCAGACCTGATTTAGTGACCGAACAACAATAAAAACTAATCCTGATCTCTTCTGCAGGTGAGCAAGCACTTATGTGTACTTAAGAGTATAGACGGCATTTAAGTGTTAAGTTGAGCTCAATTCTGGAACAGCTCATCTTCCTCTAAGTACTGCTCCAGTGTTCCCTGTCTCACAGACCTGCGGCATCCATCCAGGTGACCAAACAGGAGACTTGGAATTACCATCTGTTCTGTCCTTCCCCTCATCTAACATGCCCTGCTGATTCAAACTCATGCTCTAACTCACTCCCTGTTCTTTATCCCCAAGACAATGGTCTAAATTAACAGCCTAAACCCATCTTTCTAGAAGTCTCCCCATGGTAACACCCTTCTCCCACCTCCCTAGGCCGATCATGTAACGAAATGAGTTCAAGGCTCTCCAGGCTAAGGTAGTGACCCATAGGTCTTGGTGACGATTTTCTGCACTGGATTCTACTATCCCTCCAAACCCACTCTCCTCAGCCAGTCTCAGTGTCTGGTGAAGCTGAACCCTGCTGGGTGCTAGGTTCGGCCAGTAGCACCCATGGCAGGCGACTGGGAGATGGGAGAAAGAAGACACTGAGGCCTGTATTCCTGGCTCTCTCCTTGCCAGGTGGCAGTGGCTGAAACCTTTCCTCCAGAAAGGTCTGGCTACAGTTCTGATAAGGGCCCCTTCCTTCTGCTTCTCCGGGTCCAGAGGTGATAATGGCTTCCCCACTGATGCTAGCCCCATGGGGACAAAGCAGCTTCATTATCCCTTCTTGCCTGTGTGCTAAGTCATGTCCAACTCTTGCGACCCTATGGACTGTGAGCCCACCAGGCTCCTCTGTCCATGGAATTCCCCAGGCAAGAATACTGGAGTGGGTTGCTGCCCTCCTCCAGGGGATCTTCCTGACCCAGGGATTGAACCCATGTATCTTATGTCTCCCGAGTTGGCAGGCAGATTCTTTACCACTAGTGCCACCTGGGAAGCCCTTCCTGGTCTCCCTTAAAAACTAGTCAGTCAAGTGTCACTCTATGCTCTAGACATACCAACCGCATGTAACTCAGTTCCTCCACACGCCATGGTCTGCCTGGGCTTTGTCCATAACATTCCTTCTAAATGGTGAAGCTTTATCAGTCCGCCTGGCATTCAGAAAGCCCTCTAGACGGCACTTGAGCGGCACTCGTGTGAAGTCCCTCCTGACCCCAGCACCACACGAAGAGTGCTCCCGAGGCCGTGAGTTTATCACTGCACAGCAGCACACTAGACACACTCGCTGCTTCCACACTGGTCCTCCTCACTGTCTGGTGCTGCCTTCGGGGTGGGTGGGGGGCTGCTTTTAGCCAGTGTCAGCCCTAGCACATGGAGCAGCTGGAATTTGGCAGGTTCTTGTTCACTGCTCGCTGGATGGAAGGCAGGCAGGAGGGACAACACTTTGGAGGCAAGGACAGTTAGTTTCTAGGGAAACTGTCTGGAAGGAACAAAGGCCTGGCACATATACACCACAGGGCACTGGTCCAGGGTGGGGGTTTGGTGTCCTGGGTGCTCAGAGTCCCGTTCCTAAATGCTTCCCATCTACATCTCTTCTAATCTTTCAAAAATCTGTTTGCCAAGACATACCTTTCCTTTTAAGGCAGTGCATTTGGAGAAATGATTGAGAAATCCCTAATTTTCAGGAGTCAGGAAGCAAGAGAGCTGTCTCTTACTGGCTGGAGTGCTGGTCAGTCGGCGTGTACGTGAAGTTACAGCTCTGTTTATTGTCTGACCTCCTTGGTAAGTCAGTCCCATGCGGGCGGGGATCTGACTGCTTTATTCAGAGTATCCCAAGTGCCTACACCAGAAGGTGGCCCATACCAGACACACAGGAAATACCCGCTGCACAGATGAGCAAGTGAAGAATGCTCTGTAGCTCCGCAAGGAAGTTCAAGGAGGTGATAACACCTGGGACCACAGCAGGGCTCCAGTACTGGCTGCGACACTTACTTGCCTCTAGTGAGAACTCTTTGAGGCTGTGTCTACAGCATCTAAGCCCACAGTGCCTGACCCTCAGGGCGCCCCGGATTCTGTGTCGTGTCACCACCGCTGTCATTCCATTCTTCCAGTGAGGGGTGCGGTGACAACAGTGGGTACAGCCTCCCTTGCTGTCCCTGGCCCCTCACCTGCAGCTTCCCTGGAGCCTGAGCTCATGTTCCTGGGCCCTCTCCTCATCCCCAATAGCTTCATCGTGCCTCTCTGTTTTTAACATCCATCTTCATTATGCCTTTTGCCTTTTTCTGGGACGGAAAGGAACTCTGGCGCCCACGTTTTTACTTTCCTGTAAGAGGCTGAGGTGTTGTGACATGACATCCTGGCGTGGGAGCTGCCTTCCCCTCTCTGCCCTGCATACCTGTATGCCGGACCCCCCCTCCCTGCCCCAGGGAGATGGTGGTCTTCTCTAGGACTCCTGTCTCACCATACTTCTGTGTACATGGGACTCGAGGGAGGCAGGGAGGAGACTTGAAGGGAGCTGCTAAGCCGCCTACCCTTTCCTCGTTACTGGCATCTTCACCAAGGCCGCTGAGCACGTTCTCCACGCGGGCCAGGCGCCCCGAGAGGGACAGGAGCAGGTTCACCACCTTGTCCAAGTCCCCGATGAACATCTTGTACTTGTCGATCTCGTTGGGCTTGCAGAGCTCACTGATCCAGGCCTCCACCTCCTCCCCCAGGGCGTTATTGAGCTTGATGTCCATCAGCAGGCTCCCCTTGGCTTCCTGGAGGGTCTCGAGCTTGTGGGTGAGGCTTCCGATCAGCTCCGCCTGTCATGAGAGAGGAGACACACAGCAAAAGTTAGCCAGCCGAGTGGTCAGAGGTGACAAGCGCCACTTCTACTGGGATCCTCCCTGTCCTTTTTCGATGCTCAGCTGAAGGCCCTCCTCTGCTCTGTATGGACCGCCCCCAACCTTAGACCACAGTCTCCTCTCCTTTCTCAGAGCCTATTCAGTCCTCACAGGCTATGCACGATCACACGTCGCCTTGGAATGTTGTCCAGTCACGTCGTGCTGTGCACAACGCTGCCTTCCCAGCTGGTTTGTTCACTGCTCACTTTTAAAAGTCTTTTCAAGACATGGTCTCATCATTTGATCCTCAACAATACCACAGGCAGGCAGGGTATATATTCTTGTTTAACAAACAGAGCAGCTTAGTCAAAGGAACTAGGGATTTGCCTGCGATTACAGTGCTGAGTATTAATCACAGATACCACTTGTGGAGCAATTACTATGAGCCAGACATGGTGAGGAAGTCTACAGATTATCTCAGTGAGCCTTCCCAGTGGTCTTGTAGGAGATACTCCCTCATCTATGCAGCGCACTAGGTGAGGAAATTGGGGTGTGCTGAGTTTTAACTGGCAAATGAGCATTAACCAGTAAGCCTGTCCTCAGATGTGGGGGTGAGTGGTGAAGAGAAGGGAGAAATCTTCTTCTGAGCTTCTACTAAACTTGGCTGCCTAATTTTCTCAGGCTCCTTCAGTTTAAGTAGGGTTCACAAATGTCCTTAAAATGTCCAAGTTCTGGCTTGAATTAAAGGTGACAGGTCAGCGGTACTAGAAGGGCAGCCACCAAGTGAGCGGGGTTCAGTGGGTCAAAGAAGGCTGAACAGCCACCAGGGTCAGCATCCAGCCCACTCAGTCTTCCCTCTGCTACCCTGCCTTTTGTTTTTTCTTTCTTAGCTTTAATTTTATTGGAGCCTAGTTGATTTACAATGTTATGTTTCAGGTGTATGGCAAAGTGTTTCAGTTACACATAAACATATTCATTTTTTAGATTCTTTTCTCATATAGGTTTTCACAGAATACTCAGCAGTGTTCCCCAGGCTCTACAGCAAATCCTTGTTAGTTACCTACTTTATAGTAGTGTGTATATGTTAATCCCAAGTTCCTAATTTATCCTTTCCCCCAATGTTTCCCCTTTGGTAACCATTAGCTTGTTTTCAATATCTGTCAGTTTCTGTCCTCATTTCTGTTTATCCTGTTTCATGGCGGCAATTTCTACGACTCTGTCTTCCAGCTCACTTATCCATTCTTTTGCTTTAACAAAAATTAATTGACTCCTTCAAGCATATTTTTCATTCCAGTTGCTGTATTGTTCATCTCTGTTTATGTGTTCTTTAAATCTTCTACTCTTTGTCAAACACCTCTGGTATCCTCTTGATTTGCGCCTCCATTCTTTTTCCGGAGATCTTGGATTATCTTTGGTATCAGTACTCTAAATTCGTTTCCAGACAGGTTGCCTCTCTCTACTTCACTTAGTTGTGGGTTTTTATCTTGCTCCTTCATCTGGAACATATTTCTCTATCGTCTCATTTTGTCTTTCCGTGTTTGTGGTCTCCACTTCTCAGGCTGCAGGATCATAACTCCTCTTGCTGTTAGTGTCTGCTCCCTGGGGGGTAAGGCTGGTCTTGGGGCCTGTGCAGGCTTCTTGGTGGGAGGGACTGGTGTCTGCCAGCTGGTAGATGGAGCTGGGTCCTGTCCCTCTGGTGGGCAGGGCTATATCAAGGGGTGTGTTTAGAAGTGGCTGTGAGCTCAGCCTGTCTGCTGATGGGTGGGGCTGTGTTCCTGCAGGTTGTTTGGCCTGAGTGTTCCAGCACGGGTCTGTAGGCTGTTGGGTGGGACCAGGTCGTAATACCATAATGGCAGACCTCCAGGAGAGCTCACACTGAGTGATAGTCTCCGGGGCCTCTGCCACCAGTATCCTTGCTCCCCAGTGAACCCCAGCTGACCCCTGCTTCTCCAGGACATCTTCCAGGACTCATAGGTAGGTCCAGTTCAGGCTACTGTGGCGTTACTGTCCCAGTGTGTGTGAAACCTTGTGTGTGCCCTCCAAGAGTGGAGTCTGTTTCTCCTAGGCCTGTGGAACTCCTGAACTCAAGCCCCACTGGGGGTTCCTCCTCCCGATACCAGACCCTCAGGCTGGAGAGCCTGATGGAGGGCTCAGGACTCTCGCTCTTGCAGGAGAATGTCTGTGACATAATTATTTTCCAGTTTGTGGGTCATCCACCTGGCAGGTATGGGGTTTGATGATGTCGTAAAAGTGCCCTCTCCTTCTGTCTTACTGAGGCTTCTTCTTTGTCTTTGAATGTAAACTACCTTTTCTGGTAGATTCCAGTCTTTTTGGTCATTGGTTGCTCAGCAGTTAGTTGTGATTTTGGTGTTTTCGTGAGAGGAGGCAAGCTCAAGTCCTTCTACTCTGCCATCTTGTTCAGAACCAAGGGGCTGCTTTTAGTTTGGGTGCTGGCTGTCTCCTTCCGCAGCATGTGCTGGCCGCTGTCCCCTTGATACGTGCTGTGCAGATGCAGAGGCCCGTGCACACTCCTGGGGTGATGGGGGCAGTGCTTGGGGCCTGCTTGCAGGTCTCAGGCAGGCAGCTGCTGTCTGCATACTCTTGGGACAGCAGAGGCAATGCCTGGCGCCTGCTCTGTTTTTCAAAGACATCAGCGTTAGCAGAATAATCACAGGTCTGCCTGTACAGGAGCTGACATGAACTCTGGGCTTCATGAGACAAGGATGGACAGAATGAGAAGAAAATGCCTAGAAGTGATGCAGGGAGGCTTCTGCAGGAAGAACCATCTACATTTTGCATTTTGATTTCTGAAAGCTATTGGCAGGGCTGTAATGTGATCCGTCAGAGCCCAGCCAGATCGGCTAATACCAGCACCACTGAGCAGTCACACCATCATTCCTGACCCAAAGGTTGCACATTTGGATGGTATTTGAATTTTTCATTTTACCAAGCCCTTGGAGATTTGGATTTTAAAATGTAGTTAAAGAGGGATTTGAATAACTGAAGGTAGCAAGGGAAAGTTGGCTGTATGCAATAGCCATTTCTCTGCCAGGCAGATCTTTTTAAAAAAAACCCACCAACTTATACCCATTGAATTCAATGGAGAGAGAGGAGAGAGGTGTTTTGATTTTTTAAAAATAACTTACTAGTCTCTCAGGAGCTAATTAATTTGCAAAATCATGGACATTTAACCACTTCTCATCTGGCATAAACTGTTAACTCCCCCAGCTGAGCTGCTATTTATAAGCCTTCTCACTGGTAACATAGTTTAACAGTCCCTCCCTCCCACCTTGCCATCTGCAGGCTGAAATCCTGCTGGGCCCTGTCCACCTCCTCATGGTTCCAGCGCCTGGTCCATGCACAGACACTGGACCAGGAGTCATCAGGAGATCTGGCTATGACAGAAATTCATTCTCAGGCCAGTCACTCGACTTTTTGTATCTGTTCTTCTCATCCACAGCACAGGCATCCCAATGTCTGCCTGAAAATAATCATTCTGTTTAGTTACAGAGCTCTTTCTCTATGCCAGGCACCATTTAGGCATTTGCCTATTTTAAATTTTTACTCACAACAACCCAGTGAGATGGGTGCTGTTATCCCCCTTTTACTGATGAGGAAAGTGAGGCGGATAGCAGTTATGTCACTTGCCCAAGCTCAGGCAGACAGAAAGGGGCAGCACTGGGCTTAGGCCCAGGTTACCCAGCTGCAGGATTTAGGCTTTTTGTTGTTATGTTAAAACAGCTCAGAGGAATGTTGTGAAGCTCAGGTAAGATGAAGCAAGCACTTTGGAAAATATAAAAAGTGTTACACATTCAAGCTGTTCCTCTTTTGTGCTACGGGTAAGATTAGGCAGCCCCTTGAAGAACATATACCAGTCAGTCACTTGGGTAGATGACTCTAGGGGAAGATAGCCAACCACTCCCCACCCCCAACACTGTGTTGCCTTCTGCACAGGGGACTTGTGCTGACAGGGTTGCCAATAATATCACTACACACACAGTCGGCCTCGACCGATGGCCTGTCTTCATCTAAGCAGAGCAATTCGGGACCCTCAGGGCTTCCCAGGTGGTTCAGTGGTAAAGAATCCATCTGCCCATGTGGGAGACCTGAGTTCGATCCCTCAGTTGAGAAGGTCCCCTGGAGGAGGGCATGGCTACCCACTCCAGTATTCCTGCCTGAAGAGTTCCCGGGAAAGAGGAGGCTGCCGCGCTATAGTTCGTGGGATAGCAAAGAGTTGGACATGACTGAGCAACTAACACGGCCGCATGGCTAGGGTTTGAGGACAGAGGGAAATTTAGGCTCCTGCTGGTAAAAACTGGGACTAGTTAAAGACATTCAACTCGAGGATCCAAGCAGCAGCATGGGCTGTTCTCTTTAGCTGCGTTTCACTCAAGAGAGAAGTCGGGGGCGGTTTCTGTCCCGAGCAAGTCTCCATCCCATGTTGTGTGGCTGACCAAGCAGAAAGGTCGGGGGGGACCCACTGCCAAGGCAGATATTCTCTAGCACGCTCTCTGTCAACAGTGGTTCTTGTTTTCTCTCAGGAAGGCTTGTGACCAGAACGCTGTCACATTTACCTAGTTTGATCTCTTGGTTCTGAGATCTCTTGGTTCCTGGTAACAAGAATCTCTGACATACAAGAAGAAACATGATTAAATTCCTCAAAATTCAATGCAGCTTATCTTCCTCCCTCCCTTTGCTTTCCTATTTCTGTTACAACAGTCCTCTCAGCCAGGAACTCCGGAGTCAGCCCTCTTTCCTCTCCTCCGTGCTCCATGTGGAATCTGCTACCAGGCTGTCCATTTTTACTTCCTCTTTTGAAAACTAAAATCCATCGGCTTCTCACTGCTCCTCCTGCACCTCCCTCTCTGACCCATATCATCACGTTCCTGGGCAGCTGTAACCCTTCCAACTACCCTCTCTTCCTACTGTCTGAGTCTGCACGTAGCTACTAGAGACTTTCCAGGATGTAAATCCGCCACATCTCTCTCCCTGATGATAAACCCCGGGAGGCGGCTGATTGTTAACTGCAAGGTTAACTGGCAGCTCGCTGGGGCCTGAAGGATGACCCAGACGGGGGCGAGTTTCCTGTTTCTCCCCCTTTTTATGTTCTAGCTCTGCTCTGGGAATAGCCTCAACACTGAGCTGCAGAGATGGTATGGCAGCAAAAATGCTGAAAGAAGCCCCGCCTTCTGTGGGATAAAGCCTGCGGCGGAAATCCTGTTCTTCCCCTTCCTTCTCATTTTTTCCTCCCTTTCCCAGCCCCGTTCCCTAAAGGTGACTCTCCTTGCACAGCCGCAGGGCATGCGCACTTAAAACTCCAAGAGGAAACCCTTCTTTCTGTCTAGAGGAACTGGGAAAATGACCCCACGGACTGAAACTCTAAGGGGGTCTCCCCCCTCTCTTTCTCTTATTGAGGGGAGTCCCATGTAGACAGTACGGCCATGCAGGCTGCTGTGACATTGCGAGAACTTGTCTGTTTCCAGCCAGAGGTGCAGGAAAAGGGGCCTCTGGGAGCCAGAGGCTGGAGGGGGATGGGAGGAGGCGTGGGAATACTGGTCAGGAGAGAGCAGGAAAGGGAGACCCCCTAACTCTGGGTCGGAACTGCCTAGGTCCTGGCTCACCCAGAAGCTGTACGTGTGGGACAGACCCAAAGCAGCACAGCTGAGGCTTTCAGGACTGAACTGTGACAGAACCACCCACCCGAGCCCCCAGCTCAGCCCTGAAAGGTGCCCGTGGGGGACAGACACACAGGAGACAGCAGAGGTTCTGAAAACCGAACTGAGCCGGGACCAACACCCGGGGGTGGGATGGAACTTGCAGTCTGAACCTCACTAGGCTGACTGCTTGCTAAAACAAAACACCGAATCCACATTCTCCGGAGGATTTTCACAGAACCCAGAGTCTCACAACATAATACTCAAAATGTTCAAATACCATATTGCCCCATATGAAAAGAACCAGTAAAATGTGAGCAGCTCTCAGGGGAAGACCACCAACAAGTGCTAACCCTGAGATAAACAAACACTGGGACTATCGAAGCCTTTAAAAGACTTTTGTAGCTATGCTCCATGGTAGAAGTAAACACTCCTGAAATGAACAGCCAGACACTACAAAACCGTAACTGAATGGAAATTTTACAACTGAAAACTGGAATATTTGAAATTAAAAAAAAAAAAATCACTGGCAGAATGCAGGGAAGTCA